>NW_023425551.1:51696907-52039407 GCF_014108245.1 Pipistrellus kuhlii | reverse complement strand
GGAAAGAGGACAGCTTTACAGTGGAGAAACCTGGCAGACTCCACCTTAGTTAGGTGATGAAGGTTAGCATAATCACTGATAATCCAGGGGGTAGGGTATACTCTGGAAGTGACACGATGAGAAGGCAGTTCACCTTTGTTGTCGTCCTCTCCAAGACTCAGAACTTCCATCTAATTGTGAGAGAAACATCAGGCAAGCTCCAGTTGAGGGAGCTTCTCAGCACAACGCTGACTAGATCAGCAAAAGCAGTCTGAGAAACTGTCACCGCCAAGGGAAGCCCAAGAGGACCTGATGACTAAATGTAATTGGCAGGCATCCTGGATGAAATTCTGGAAAAGAGTAAGAACATTAGGTAACACTGATGAAAGTATGGAATTTAGTGAGTGATAATGCAGCATTTTGGGTTCATAAACTGTGACAAATGTTTTGTAGCAAAGTAAGATGTTAACAGTAGTTGAAAGTATGTGCAGGTTATATCTTTGCAAGTTTTCAGTAAATCTGAACTTGTAAGTCTATTATAAAAAGTTTATTTAAGAAGTTGAGCCCAAGAAGGTGATAGACATTGTGTTCTCTGCCTTTAATACACTTTTGTTTTCATTTCTTCAAGTGGATTTCCCAAAGGCTTCAGTCAGATATCCTTTGGATATCTGTAGCTTTTACTCTCGGTTTTGTTTTACAAAATGTTTCTGGGTGGCCTGTTTTATGATGGTGGGTATATCATCATGTGCCCACTGACACCAGGCGATGAGCCATCAGTGAGGGCAACTTCTCTCTTTCCCCTCCAGCCCCATCAGGCTTTCCTTCGGCGTGGAGCCCTGAGGGAGATGATAGAGAAACACACTGAAAGTGGAAAAAGATAAACTGTATTATTTCTCTTAAAGAAATTCCCTCCCATTCTCTGTTGTATCTCAGATCTGTATACACTCTTTTCTCGCTGTTATCTGTCCAAATCCGAGAAAGGATATTAGTGTGTCTGTACTGACTCTTCACTATATCTCAGACAGTCCAGGGCCAGCTCTATGGGCTTGCTCATTACTCATCGCTCCTAAGAGAAGCCCACTCTCACCTGCCCTGCGTTCATTATTACAGACTCCTAATAATTTCTGGTGTCTGGGTCTGAATAAATTTATGGGACTTACATCACAAGGACAGGAGCAAACCCGTGTTGGCACACAGGCTGTTAGGTTGCTGAGGCCAGGGATTCACTTCTCACATTATCCTCTCAGAGGACACAGCATCAATATTCATAATTGCCAATGTATTTTGGTATAGAGAAAATAAAATAAGCAATAAAATGTAGTGTTAACACTAACACATCTACTATTACAGTGAAATTATATTATTTTATCCTCACAATAATCACATGAAGTGGGTATTGATATCCCTAGGTTATGACTAAAGAATCTGAATCTCAGCAAGATTAAGCAACATGTCTGTAATCTCACATTTACCAGGCAAGTTTAGGAATCAAATCCAGATATATTCTTATTCTACTTATACTCCCTAGTTCTACTTTATTAAATCAAATAAGCAAGTAAGCCAAACCAATAAAGAAACCAACAAATGAAAAGATAAGTACTCCTGGTGTATCTAGATACCTTGTTTGCCAATATTTCTCTTTCAGTGTAATTCTTAGGGTTGATGTATAAAGTTTTTGATAGATTGGAAGGAGAGCAGAGAAAGGAAATGGAAAAGAAGTCCTAAGAAAAAAAGTTTTAATTTTGTGGTCATTTCCATAACTGCCAGGATAAAGTGTTATATTTAAAGGCAGTACAGTAAGCAATAAAATACAAACTCATGAAGAAAACTGAAACTGAAGACAAATAAGTCAAGGTCAGGTTACTTCAGGCTGAGGATCTAAGTTTTGAGTTAAGTGCAAATCAAAAGCCCTTTTAGGAAAATGCCCAAATATCATCAAAATAACTTAGAAGATGGGACAATTAAAGGAACACTTAGGTACATGCTGTACGATGAAACCTAAAAAAGAATAATCAAAACTACTATTGCTGGTGGTTCAAACAGAGAACAGCTGTGAACTTTTAGTGAGGAAAATAGGTTGCAGCATAAGCAACAGAAGTTTCTGTTTAACTGTCTGTGAAGAACTGATTTGAAATAACTTTTTTATGGGTCATTGAGACTGAGATGGTTCTGAGTGAGTTCTTCTCTGAGGGAGTTCTAATTTGGCTTATTCACACAGCATTTTTAGTAGGTTTTGGAGATAAATTTCATATACAAAAACCCATTCTCATAACCAACGTGAAGAATTCTCTTGGCAGTAGGTCCATTATTAAAGTTGTCTTATCTTTCTCTTCTTTTAGAATTCATTTACAATATGATATGGGGTAAGGGTCTAAATTTATTTCATTTCTTAAATTGTTGCACATTAATGCCATAACTTATATTGAATAATTTATCATTTCTTCAGATATTTAACGTATTTCTCATATACCGTATCATATATATGTGGGTGTGTGTCTTTGTCTTTGCCATTGCAATGCCCACTTCTATTGGGCTAATAAGATAGCACAGTTTTATTTTTAACTCAGCTGCATTTTTAGAGTACATTTTAATATCCAGGGAAAAGCATCTATTTCACAGTTTATATTCCTAATACCTCAGTCTTTCTGGTAGATTTCAAAATCATTTGCCAATATAAGAACAACTATTTTTAACATTTGTGTGTTTAAAAGCCAAAAAGTATCAAAAGTTCTACAATAAAAATTCTTCCTCTCATCCTGGTTTGACACCTTCCTGCTTCGCAGGCCACCCTCCTCCCACAGACCAGTAAGCATTAATGTTTGTTTCACAGGTATCCTTCCAGAGCTTCTTTATGTATGTAGAGCAATTGTAGATTCTTAATTTCTTTCTTTTTTAAGCAAACCGTACTCCTTAACAATATATGTACTTTCTTCATTTACCAGTAAACCTAGAGATAGCTTCATTTTAATAAACAGCATCTTATTCTTTTTTTAATAACTTAATTGCATTTTATGAATGCCATAATTATATAATAAATCTCCTGTTGATGAAAATTTCTATTTTGCTGTTCAAACAATACTATCATGAGTAAACTTTTAATACCTAAATTAACACAATAGTAACTGTACCAGTAGAATAACTTAGCAGAAGTAGAATTGTTCAGTTAAGAGGCACAAGCATTTAAATTTTACACTCTCCCAGCAATATGTGGGTATCTGTTTCCTCCTTGCGTTAACAACATTGTATTTTGTTTAATTTCTGAATTTTCGCTAATCTGTTAGTGAAAATGGTATCAGTTTTAAATTTATATGCATGATATTAAACAGTTTTTTCCATATTTAAGAGTCTTTATACATTTTCCCAGTTATTAACGTAGTCTATGGCCATTTGTCTATATGGTTCTTTAATTTTTTAAATGAGTTGCCCCCTGCTGCCTACACATGAGCACTCTGTAAGTACAGAGAAAAAACACACAAACTACTTTGTGATATAAATTAAAAATATTTCCCAAGTTGTTATTTGCTTTTTGAATTATTTTTCCCCCACATTTTTAAAAATGTGGTTAAATTATATCAATCTATTTTTATGGCTTCTGAAGTTGTCAGAGAAAGACAGTCAGACTTTCCTTAAAAGTTAAAATAATTGTATGATTTCTTCTTATATTTTTATTATTTCATTTTAAAGTATAAACTATTGGTTCTTTTGTAATTATTCTGAACATAATTTTTATATTTGGATCTGACTTTTTTTTGTCTTTTTTTTTGTCTAACTGACTATGAAATTGTCCCAATCCCATTTTCCGACTGGTGTGATATGCCACGTGGATCATATATTAATTTTCAACATTTTAGCATCTATTTCTGGCCATTTTCCTAGTGTTATTGCTCCATCTATTCCATATGTATTTCCCATTGTTTTAACTGTTGAGGTTTTAAAATGCATTTGAACATTTGGTAGTGTGTCTGTCACCATTTGTTGTTTTGTTTGTTTTTCAGAGACTTTTATTTTGGTTAGTTTTCTATACTTTCATGTTAATTATCTACTTTTAAAGAAATTCTTTTTTGAAAACATGAAAATTATTAAAATAGTTTAGGGAGTTCTGGCTGGTTTGCATGTTAGAGCATCAGCCTGAGGACCTAAGGGTTATGAGTTTGATTCCCAGTCATGGGCAGTACCTTGGTTGCAGGTTCAATCCCTGCCCTGGTTGGGTACAAGCCAGGGGCAACTATTGATGTTCCTCTTTTCCCCTCCTATCTTTCTTCCACACTCTCTAAAAAAAAAATCAATGAAAAAAAATATCCTCAATCTTGGAGTGAGGATTTAAAAAAAATGAAATAAAATAGCTTAGGGATAATAGCATAATGCTGATGATGGAATTGGAGAGCATTGTGCTAAGTGAAATAAGCTAATCAGAAAAAGATAAATATCACATGATATCACTCATTTATGGAATATAATGAACAACGTAAACTGATGAACAAAAATAGATCCAGAGACAGAGAAACATAGATTAGACCATCAAATTTCAGAGGGAAGATAGGGAAAGGTGGGGGTAAGGGGAGAGATCAACCAAAGGACTTGTATGCATGCAGATAAGCCTAATCAATGGACACAGACACCAGGGGGGTGAGGGCATGAGTGGAGGGAAAAGGGGGGATAATAGGGAAATAAGGACAAGTATGTAACAACTTAATCAATAAAGAAATTAATAATAATAATAAGAATAAATAAAATAAAATAAAAATTTTTAAATGAGCATATTATATACTTCCATTTATTTAAGTTTTCTCCTTTGTCCTTTAGTAGTATATAACATTTTTCTTCATAAAGGTTTTGCACATTTATAATTAGTTCCCTTTTTAGGTAATTTATAATTTTTGTTGCTATTGGAAATTAAGTTTTCCCCCTACATTAGATTCTGATTATATGAATGACATTAATCTCTGTATATTAATTTTATGCCTTACTATTGTATTGAAGTCTCTCTACTCTGTCTCATTATCGCAAATAGTGATAGTTTTATTTCTTATTCAATTTTATTTAATTTAATTTTTTGGTGTTTATTGGAGTGACATTGGTTATTAAAATTAATAGGCTTTAGTTGTATAATTCTATAATACATCATCAGTATATTTCATTGTGTGTTTACCACCTCAAGTCTCCTTCCATCACCATTTATTCTCCTTTGTGCCTCTTCTACCTCCTTCTACCCCTTATTGTTCAGTTTTTATAGTTTTAATATCCTTCATTGTACTTTCAGCAAAATGTCAGATAATAGCAGTATCTTTTTCTTTACTTTCATCTAATGAGGAAATCTAGGGTTTCTCTATTAAAGATAATTCTAGAATTTGGACTAATAGAGATATGTATTATCATGTTGAAGAAAATCTGTACCTTTATTACTGAGTTTTTGAAATATAAGCTGTGATATAGAATGAAAATGCACTAATCTAAAATATTAGTCTTAGAAAATTAAAAACCTCCTTATGAAGTAGATCAGACTTTCTTATTGGCTAAAAAATTTTGTGACTTTTTTCATATAGTAGTTTCACTAAAGGTGTGATGATCTCTTTGTCTTGATATCCAAAGTTTCTATTTAAGTCCCTTTTTATTAGAACTCTAAACACCTTTTTTTGTTTGTGGTTTTAAAAATTTGTTTGTTTTGTTTTGTTTATCTTCATCCAAGGATATTTTTCCATTGATTTTTAGAGAGTGGAAGGGAGGGGGAGAGACAGAGTGAGAGAAACATCAATGTGAGAGAGACACATCAATTGGTTGCCTCCTGCTCACATTCTTACCAGGGCCAGGGATCAAGCTTGCAACTGAGGTACAGGCCCTTGACCAGAATCTAACCTGGGACCCTTCTGTCTGTGGGCCAATGCTCTATCCAAACTGGCCAGGGCTCTAACCAGCTTTTGACACTGTTCTAAATTCTCTTCTTAAAACATCCTGTTCTCTTTGAAAATATGATGCTTCACCACAAGTTTTCCTTTTATATGTCTTTCTACTAATTTACATGAGTTTATTCCCAGCTTTTTTAGTATTTGTTTTCAGTATTATAAGCAGGATCTTTTCTTACTTTTTCATTATATTTTTCTGAGTCCTGTAGAAAGATACATAAAGAACTGTGATCCTATTAAAAGATTCTCTAGTAATTTTTTAATATTTATCTTTAGTTTTTTATTTGTAGTTCCTACGACAACAAAACCCACAATGCTAAATAATAGTTGAGAAAATAAGCACATTTGTTGTTGTTGTTCCTTACATTGGAGGGAATTATTACTGATTTACAAGAATGATGATTCTTGGTGTCTTTATTTCTTTAATACTGAGGTCTATACTCTGATACATTTTAAATGTGTCATATTATATACATTCTCATAACAGATGTACTTCATAGAAAATGTTGCTAAAGTCTGGTGACTTAATTCTTTACCGTATAGCTGAATTTTATTTGCAAATATATGATTTAGGGTCTAAAATTTTATAATATTTAAAGTTGGCTTATGGTTTGAGTTGGTGCTAAATAATTAATTAGTTGTGGTATTTAATTCAGTTGTCCCACAAATATTTAATAAGCACTCACTCAGCTGCGGTCAGTGTACTGTCCACCCAGAGTACAAAAGGAATGTGGTCCTGAACTCCTGGATCTCACAGTTCAAGTACAATTGGACTCATGGGCCATTTTACAAAGAAGAGTTTGCAATGCCGTGCGGGACACAATCACTCACATGCATACATACTATCTCCTAATGCTCCTAAAGTGGTCAGATCATACGTTTGGTCAGATTTTTTTTTCTTTGTTTTCCTTTACATATTTGACTCTGTAAAATGAATTCACAAAAGAATCACACAGCAAAATAAGATTACATTATATTCCTATAACTGTATTCCTGTTATAGGAATATAGTGAAATCTTATAATCCGTCTCATTTGTTTCTGTGTAGTTTATCCCCCAAATTTCTTTCAGTCGCTTAAATTCCCTCTCAGTTCTATTAAGCACAACAACATTGTGTTCATTTCCTCTTCGTTCAGACATCTTTCCTAGACCTCCTGACTTGCTTCCGTTAGGATTAGCTGCTTCCTATTACTGTTGCAGGGCTGTCATTTTAGAATAATCCCTTGCCATTATTCGTTTTCTTTTTGTGTGTTTTTTCCTCTTGTTTACTGAATCCCATGACTTCCTCTTTCTTGGTTTAAAGGCTGCGTGTAAGATAAGATTTGGGAAGTAATTTATATTTTAAGTTATTTTTTTTATTTTGCTCTGACATATTTGTATTAGTTTGTCTGGGGGTCGAATTCTAGATTGGAAATAATTATGCTTCTAGAATTTTAAAGGGAATATCATATTGTGATTAAGCTTCTAGTTTTGCTCTTCATGTTTTGATTTATTATCCTTTGTGCTGGTACTTGTTTTTCTTCTACATCCTCTAAATTAAAAAAAAAAAGATGAAAATATACCATTAATGTATTTTTCCCATTGTGTTGAATAAGCAATGGGTTATTTCAAAGTGAAATTCATGATTCTACTTCAGGGAAATTTATTTGAGGACTTCCTTTTCTAACCTCTTTCTAATTCCTGTTACTTCTAAACTGAATTTGTTCTTCAGAAATCTTTTTACTACTTTTCTTCATTTTTCTACTTTTGATCTGCTTCCCAAGAGGTTGTGATAATTTTACCTTTCATCCTTCCCATTTCCTTCTTACTAATGCATTTATGATTCCCAAAGTCTCTTTTTTCTCATATATTAATTTATAAAAGAAACTTGTTCTTGTTTCGCAGACGAAATATTTTAGAATTTCTTCATAGTCTGTTTATCTGGGGTTTTCTTCCTACTCACTTGCTTGCTTGCTTGTTTTGGCCTCCACTTCTTGTGTTAAAGTATCTCTTCAGACTTTCTCCTTGCCCATTTTTTTACATATAAAATAACAAAAAGAAACTGATTAACACCTTCTATGCCCAAGTGAATTTTGTGGACTTTTGACTTCATAGTAAGTCTGGCCTTTCTCACCGAGGGTTTGGGAGAGAAATAAGTACTGCTGAATAGTATTTGAGTGACTACCTTCTCAATTTTCCCAAATGAGTTATTTAGCTAGTATTACTCTAGATTCAGAGGAGATAGATTATTTCTTTGCATATGATGGAAGCCTTAGATCTAGAGCATTAGGACTTAATTCCCCCATGGAAATAGTTATAAAAGTTTCTCAGACCCAATGTGTCTTTAGAACTTTTTTCTTTGCTAGTTAGCATCCCCATAAAAGAATCTTTTAATTAGCTGTCATTTAATACCTATAACAAAATTTTAGGGATTATAAGCCAAATTATTTTGACTTTAAATTACCTTTTAATATTCAACGGTGATAAGATTGTCTCATTCTACAGTGTTTCAGGAAAAAAAGCATTTGCTCATGTTTATTCCACTCTGATAAACTTCAAATTAATTTTTAAAAATCTATGGGGATGTTACTTGCAAGTACTTTAAATATTTATAAATACTTATTGGAAAGAACTTTTATAATGTCATGGTTTGATTTTTAAGAAAATAAGCATCTCTTTTCCACTTTATATGTCTTCTTCTAAGACCACTCAGCAAAGAGTTTAGAGTTATGCATATATTCTTAGGTTTCTTGTCAAGGTAGTAACAACTTTTTAAGATGTAGATTTTAGTTTTACCAATGTGAAATAACTAATTGAATAATTTTTAATTTTTAATATCTTACCCAGTTACAGATATTGCTAGTCCATCATTTGTTTATTTGTGTTAGCTTGATAACATTTTGCCTCTTCTTTATTTTTTATTGTATATAAATTATTATTTTTATTACTTAATTAATATAATATGTAACCAAGTTGAGAAAACACCAAATTCATAATGAAAGGAAAAAAGAGATCACTAATAATCTCAGCTCCGTGGCCAGCTATTATTAATATTTTTGTATATACTAAAGACCCTCTTATCTAACATGTTTGGGAAGGGTGAATTAATTGAACTAGTTGATAAGAGCAAAAAGTCACAAAAGTAAAATACCTATGTCTAAATTTTATGCTAACTTAAAACTTACAAAGTCATTAAATCAGTGATAATTTTCATGTACACTATATAGAACACTATGTATAATATGATGGTGATATTCCTCTGTTGAAAATTTTGCATTTTTTTCTTTATAGCCTATAGAATTAGGTGCCAAAACAGTGACTGAAAGCTCTGGCCTTTGTTGTCCCCTGTATTCTTCTTAGGGTTCTGGTTCTCAGGCCTTGCATTCAAGGTGTTTTAGATACAGGTGTGGTCTTTGCACCACTCGGAAATATTGTCTTGATGTAATCAACAAGGCCTTTCATGATTCAGGTTCTCTCTCCTTCTCTCTCCATCAAGTACCCTATCTACTAGTTTTCACTTCAATCATATTTAATATTTGAGTCTCTAGAGTTTTCCAATTAGTTTGTTAGCAGTACTTTTTTCCCTAGCATGGTCCTCATGAACTTACCTATCTGTAACCTTCAATGTATTTGTGTCTTCTCATCTCTCATTCTATTACCTTTTGAAACCATCGATCATTGCTGGACATATTGGGAAAGGTTTCTAGGAAGTCATCTTCCCAATGCCACCTTATGCCAGTGCTAGAAGGAACACTCACTCTTCATAAGAAACTATCAGAATGAATCCCATGCACATTTAATTTAGGCACTGGGAGATACCTGTGGTTCCCCAGACACCCTTCATCAGTGGAACTCTTACCTTTGTGCTGCCTGATCTGTGCAGTCCTCTGGTGCTACCCAAATCCTTCCACCATATTCTCAAAGTTGTGACTAGGTGATCAGCACTGTATCCCCAGCATCCTCTCTAAACACTCCTCTACTTCCAATCTTAGCTGTACCTAGTTGTCCCATGTGTACTCTGCATTCTCAAAGTAAAATATTCTCAAATTAAAGCTTTGGTCAATAGCCTTTTTGGAAGCAGCTGCTGCTTCTTCTTCTTCTTCTTCTTCTTCTTCTTCTTCTTCTTCTTCTTCTTCTTCTTCTTCTTCTTCTTTTTCTCCTTCTTCTTCTTCTTCTTCTTCTTCTTCTTCTTCTTCTTCTTCTTCTTCTTCTTCTTCTTCTTCTTCTAACTCTTTATCTTCTTTTTTGCAATAAAAGTCCTCTGTGTCTTAAAGGCTAACATATTTATAATTTATCAACTTGCTATTCCCTGATTGCTGTCACCTGGTTTCCTCTTCATCATGCACTGAAGACATTCCAGTCTTTATCATTTAAGATACCTATTCTGTACATCTCTGACTTCAGAAACCAATTTTAAGTCTAGCACAAACACAGATGGTACTTATTTTTATTAGCTAGAGCAGGTATCAATATTTGAATCTTAGATAGAGTTGCCAAAGTAGTGCTTTACCTCCCTGTTTACCTTGATTTACTTCAGTAAACTTCTCCAGCTTAGTTAATTCTGCCTAGTCCTCAAAATAATTGCAAAATGTTTTATATACTATGGTTACATGGTGTTCATATTCTGTGGTTACATATTCTGAATATAAAGTATGTAGATATATCATGTATATGCATAAATATATGAATGAATGAATATAAAGTATTTGTATGTTTGTGTAAATCATGTGTTTGTAATTAAGTATTTGTGTTGTCTAAATCTTTCTTTGGAAGTTAAACTGTTTTAAGAACAGGTGCTGTGATATCTATGAGATGTTATTCCAGCTTTTTAAAAATATGTTTTTATTAATTTTGAGAGAGAGAGAAACAACATGGATAAGAGAGAAACATCAATCTGATCTGCTGCCTGCCACATGCCCCCTCCTGGGGATCGAGCCCACAACTCAGCAGTGTGTCTACTGGAAACCAAAGGGCAAGCTCCTGGTACAGGGGGTGATGCTCAACCAACAGGGCCATGTTTGGCCAGGGAGGTCAGATATTTTTCCCAGAGCTCTAACAGGTGAGAAATAGCAACTTCGTTGAAAAACTTCCATTCTTTCGTTATGAAACCATAGAATTACTTTGAAGCATTTTCATCTTTTCTTTCTAAGTGTTCAAGTAATAAGAAAGACAGCAGTGCCTTTCACTTCAGAACAAATACGAAGATATTTAAGATCATGTTATTGTATAGTCGAAGGATTGCTATGGAGACTAAAGAGTACTTTCAAGCTAGCATAACGACTTTGAATTAAGAAAAAAATACTTAAGCCCTTGTCCTAGATAGGAGCCAGTGTGAGTTGCCTAAGCACTGACTGTGTGTTTTTCAGAGAGCTATTTTGCAATGTCATCCCAGATTTCTAAACATAGACCTTGTAAATGATTAGGAAAAATCCAGAAGGCATTTTTCTAGACCGAGGTCAGATGAAAATTTCCACTCTGTAGTACTTCATTTATCTAAATGACGTTAGCTGCCCTTTGTCTTAAACTTTGGAGAGCACAGGCGGAGGTTCGATTAAGAAATCCAAATGGAATATTTATAGAAATATTAAGTAATCAAATTATCATTATTTAGCTTGACATTTGGTCTTTCCCATCTTACATCTTTGATATATTCTAACTCTACCCTTTTCTTACATTACAAATGCTTCATAAGTTCAAGATCAGAAAAAGCCTAAATTCTTCTTTGGGAAAATGACTACAGAATTGCTGAGGTCAGAGATTAGTTAATGGCTATAGTCACTTAGGAAATTTTAGGGATATGAGCAAAAAAATGAATTGTGTGATTAAAAAATACATAAAGGTACAGCCTTAGAAATTTTATGAAGATGTTACTCTCCTATAAAACAACCTATCCCCACCTTAGTCATCAAAGGAGGCAACACAAGTAGTTGCTGTTGTCTGGCAGAAAGGAAATCACTCACAGATACTTTTAGCTACAGGAATGCTCTCAGCTAGGTACCACTGGAAATCTATTGATAAATATAATTTCATGTAACTGTAGCGATTCTTAGGAATTCACATGTAGTGAATACTTTACTTAAGCATTTAAGTAACTTAAGGAAATGAGAGTAAAACTAGAATTTATTGAATATACAATTATAGGCTTAGGAGATTAGTGGAATGGTAATCAGCAAAGTTTCATTCTATAAACAGGTTCTTGCAAAGTGACACTTAATCCCAAAGGAATAACCTCCTACACTGTATTGTGCAGACACAATTAGAAAATATCCTGCTAGCAGAGAACATTTACCAAGTAAATATATGTATAATAACTGTAATCAGAATGAAATACTTCTGTGATTTTATAATATTATTTCTCTGTGATATGTATGAATGAAAAAATCATTTTGATTTTTAAACAGACTAAGTTTCATTTTTTTCTGAGAAGGAAGCATTTGTGTACTTATATACTAAGTAGACAGATATTTAAATATATGTTTAGTTTATATCAGCATAGATAATCTATTTTTTAAGTATTATTTGTATATGATTCAATGTGAGAAATATACTGCATTGATTTGGTCAAATCAGTAATCTGGGAGATAGTTTTTTAAACAATTGAGAGAGTAATACTTTAATTTGCATAATGAATGATATGTTCTTTATGGGTTATTTTTACTGTATGCCTATCACATTGGAACAGAAAATGACCAATGAATCATGTGTTCTTTAACTGTCAGGTATTTTTATGGATAAGTTCAATTTTAGTTTCAGGAAACATTTGTGTGTCATGTTTGGTCAAACCTGTTAGAACAATCTTGAAAAACCAATGCTTCTTTGCATTAGCTAAATGTGCTGTCTTATAAATGGATTATACTGACTAATTTGACAGAAAATTGATCAGTACATTCTTTTGAAGACCATACAGAACTACATAAATAAAATAGTTAAACAAGCATAATGGGTAGATATGCATTTGAAACTTCACTTACATATCAGTCCTTATGTTATTTTCAACTTGTGTAGAATATGTACAACATGGAAAATTTATAATCAGTCAAATGTGTATTATGTGGTTTGAAATCTAAATTTTTTAAATTGAAAAATAATAAAGTGAAAATAAATAGTCGGAACAGCTCAATGGCAAGGATGCACATTTTCCTTTAGGATGTTTGCAAAGGTTGTATCAATGTGACAGTTCAGGAAATCCTTTTCAGTAAACTGCTAAAGCAATAATACACTCAATCTGCTCAATATTAGAGTCTGAAAATTAAGTCTTAAACTGATCTTCAAGAGACTGATGTGCTCCTCAATTATATTAGCAGTAAGAAACATGTCTCTCACATTGTAAACGTGTTCAAAACAAGTTCCTAGTGCTTATTCCTATTCATAAGACTTAAACAATTAATAAATACCCATATTTTCTTCTTTGGTAAACATGTTAGAATTCCTTGATAATGTAATAAGATAATTAATAATAATAACAATAGTCTTTCCCTTACCCAGTATTCATCCTAATATTCTGATTTCTTAGTAATGTAAATGAAAATATGTTAATGAAGTTAGTTTCCCCAATATACTTTCAAACAAATGTATAATTTTAATATTTTCAACACAATTTTTATATTTTTAACACACAATGTCAAAAAACATAAGTGATCAGTTTAAAGCAGCAGTTATCAAACTTTTTATCTCAGGACACACCTAAACTAACTACTAAAATTTTGTGGCACACCAAAAAACATAGGTATAATTTTCATTGATATACAAAAATAATAGCTATTACTTACCCTTTTGGCTCCCCACATGCTTCCTTCTCAATTATATGTCCCCACAGATCGATTGGTTGCCTGCTGACTGGGGCTGGGGATTAAACCTGCAACCCAGGTACGTACCTTGGATAGGGAATCAAACTCACCACCAAAGTGGGATGGGGCTCTAACCACTGAGCATAACTGCCAGGGCTCAAGGTCCTTAGTTTTAATGTAGTTAGATTGATAAGCCTTTTCCTTGTGTTGTTAATATGATTTATATTCTGAGTAAGACATTTTTTTCTCTCTGACATAATGGTATTTGCTTATATTATCTTCTATCTCACATATAGCTCTGTAATATACCTGGAATTTTGATTTAAAGAAGGGTCAAATTTATTTATTTTTTCTAAATGGATGGCTAAGTGCTCAAGCATGATATTTTGAAAAGATCATCATTCTTGTTTTTCTCTGTGGTTTTGTTGGACTGCCTTTGTGGAAATCATGTACCCTTATATATGTGGGTGTTCTTACTGGATTTTTTAATTCTGCCTATCTTTCAGTATATATGCTTACCTAGTCTAATAATCAAGTCTTGGTATTTGATTGAGAAAGCATCTCATTGGATGTTCTTAAAGAAAGACTAAATTTTTGCAGTACTGCGTATGTTTTCATATAAACTTTAGAATCAATGTGCCAAGTTCTAGGAAAAATAAAGTAAAAAAAAAAAAAAAAAAAAAAAAAAGCAAAATTTGTTTAGATTTTTAGGTGGGGATTGTTTGATCATCTTTATAATATTGAGACTTTAAATCCATAAATATAGTATACTAGAGGCCCGGTGCATGACATGCACTCAGAGTGGGGGAAGGGTTGGTCCTTCAGCCTGACCTGTGCAGTCCAGGAGCCCTCGAAGGATGTCCAATCAATGGCAGGCCTAAGTTGCAGTCTGACGTCCTTAGCACTGCTGCAGAGGTGGGAGAGCTCCTGCCACTGCTACTGTGCTCCCCAGCTGTGAGCCTGGCTTCTGGCTGAGCAGCACTCCAGCTGTGAGAGTGCACTAACCACTAGGGGGCAGCTCCTGCATTGACCAGCTGTCCCTGGTGGTCAGTGCACATTATAGCAACCAGTCATCCTGCTGATTTGCATATTAGCCTTTTATGATATAGGATTGTCTTTGGTTGATTACCTTCCATCCACCCACCCACCCACGATCAGGGCCAGGGAGGGATTCAGGAGGTTGGCCAACCAAGGAAGGACCACAGGTAAGCACCAGGGCATGTCTGGCCCATCTCACTCAGTCCCAATCAGTCAGACCCCAGCAGCAAGCTAACCTACCGGTTCAGAGCGTCTATCCCCTGGTAGTCAGTGCACATCATCGTGACCAGTTGACCGGTCACCTGTCTGCCCTTGGATGGTTCGTGCATATCATAGCAAGTGGTTGAGCATCTTTAGCATGTTATTAGCATATTAAGCTTTGATAGATTGAACAGATGACCAAACAACCAGACATTTAGCATATTAGGCTATTATTAAATAGGATACTCAATTTGCATGTTATTGTTAAATATTTTAAAAACTTTTCATTTTTAAATCTTTATTGCTAGAATGTAGAAAAACACTGATATTTTAATAACTTTATATTCAGCAAATGTGGTAATTATCCTGTTGAGGTATTTAAACAAGGAGGTCTTTAGACTGAGAGGGGTCTAATGTCTAGGTGAACTTACAAACAAACCAAAATCTAAGCTAGAGTCAAATGAAACTTAATAACAACCAGTCACAGAAAGCCAATTAAACTTTCCCCAATAAGGCAACTTCTTAAGTTATAACCAATCAAATAATTGTTATGCGTTCCTTCCATGTTTTCCCTTGGAAATCCTAGCCCCTATCAGCATGGTGCTCCCAATTATTTTTGTTTGGTGCTCCCTGATGCAAATCCATGTTTGCTCAGATAACACGAACATTTTAATGTGCTTTTGTTTACCTTTTAATAGTTCAAATTATTAGTATTGATTTTCATAATTTATCTCTGGATTCTTTTGGAGTTTCTAATACAGAACCTATCAAAATTTTATATGTTCTTAAGCTTAGCATTTTTTTTTTGTTGCATTACTAACCAAAAAGTTAAACATTGAATAGAAATGGTGATATATATCCTGTTCCCAGTTTTCAAAGAAAGCTTTTAAAATTTCATTGTTAAATTTATTTACGTAGAAACTTTTTATTAGAATAAAGTATCCCATCTATTGCTAATTTATAAATTTTATAACAGTGAAAACTGTTGTATTTTAACAATTCTTACGCATATTCAGATGACAGGCCTATAATTAAAAATTAAAGTTGAATAATTAAATCTTTTGCTTTAACAAAAATTTTCTTGGAGAAAGGGTAATGATGTTGATCAGAATGATTAAATAGAAAACTTTAGTCTAACTTAAAATATTTTGTCATTCCATTTTGAGGCTACTGCATATAGCCACATTTCTTTCATTTAATTATATTCACAATTGCAAGAAGATCTATGTTTCAGAGAACATGTATACATATACACATACACTGAGATACACAATACATGCACATTAAACATATATTTGAGCAGAGTGGAAACTGTCAATTCACTAAACTCAGCCATGTGGCAGGTAACAGGGCAGGTGACAATTTTGAAGTCCTATTTTTAGAGGCCTAATCATACTTCTTGCTGAAATGCTACCCTTCCATTGTGGGGCCAAGAATGACGGTCTATATCAGTTAGTGCTCCCACTGTGCCTAACCCTTTTCTATGAGTTTTACATCTCTTAACATCTATTCTCACAACTTTCCTGAAAAACCCAGGTATTCTCATTACATTGATCTATTCTATCAATTATGTATTATGTATATTACTTTTTAAAACTAACATCTATAATAATAAAAGCATAATATGCTAATTAAACTGGACGACCTTCTGGAAGAAGCCAGGGCTGCGAGGGAAGCCTTGGTCCTGGGTGCCAGAGAGAAGCCTGTGCTGTCAGCCAGAGGAAGGAAGGCCTTCCATGAATGTCATGCATTGGTATTTTAATATTTTGTTAAATTAACATGCACAAAAAAATAAGTGCGAATTAAGTATGAAGTTGAATGACTTTTGCCAAGTGAATGGACCCTCACAACGCTTAGAGACTTCAGAACCCTCAGACCCTCAGGCAGATCATGTGCAGAATAGAATATTTCACCCAGGGAAGCTGCTTTACATCCACATCCAGACTTCACTCCCCCATGTAATTATTATTCTGACTTCTATCACCACATCGTAGACTTATTATTTTAACTCAAATAAATGGAATTATAAAATATATACTCATGGCAAACATTTTTCACTCACCATTTGTCTGAAATTTATCTCTCTTTACCATGGAGCAGTAGTTCTTTCACTTTCACTGCTTGACAGCATTTCATTTAATGAATGCACTACATTGATACATTACACTACTGATGCTATTGGGATTATTTCTAGTTTTTCCACTATTGGTGAGTATGTAAATTGGCATTACCACTCTGAAAAACCAATACAATCTAATACAATCTACACTACAACTATAGTAATCTATTTTGCTAAAGCAAAACATATAATACCCACTGAGCCATCAATTTCACTTTGAAGTAAATATCCAACAGAAATGCATATACATGAGCACCAAAACTGTTTGCACAGACTGTTCACTAGAATAGTATTTATAATAGCCAACATGGTATTTTTCAGTTATAGCCTATTGATATATGGATGCAGTTTAGTCACTTTAACTGCTTTAGACCTTTACTCTGGATGAATATTAAGGTTTTGTTTCTATTGTTATAAATAGTATTGCAATTTTTCATGATACCTTTGCACAGAATTTCTCTAAGGTACACATATGCCCAAGTTGCTTGATGTTTTTAGAATCAACATATTTTAACAGTATACTGTATATTTTACAAATTTGCAGAACAGTTATTCTAATATGTCCTCACTAGAAATTGTAAGAATTCTTATTTTCCACATCCTTAACAAACTGGAGATTTTCAGGATTATATTTTGTGAACACATTTAATAATTATATTTTTGAGAATAAAGTTAACTGCTTTTGCTTTGACCATGTTCCTTTAATTAATAGTGAAATTGAAGGGCTACTCAAATTTAGAGGGAGTGGGATTTTAATGCATTTATTTGAAATTACTTAACATGTAACTCAATGGGGTTGTTTATTTTTTCTTTATTTTGTATATAAATCCTATGTCTATTATATCTGTATCATAAAAATAGTTTTTAAACTGTATCTTGCCTTTATACTGGTTGATGGAGTTTATCATAGGCAGAAAATTTTGTTTTTATGTAGTCATACATATTAAATATTTTTCCTTTGCTTTACTTTTGCATGATTGCTAAATATCTTTCTGTCCCACTATTATGGAAAGGTTATCTTCTATTATTTCTCATAGTTTTAAAGTGTTGCTTTCCAAATTAATGTCTTTTATTAACCTGGATTTTATTTTTTATCATTGTGATATGGGAAGACTGATTTTTAAATTATTCAGAATTCTATTTGTTTCAACACATTGAACAGTCTGTTTGGTGCTACTTAATTTATATAGTAAACTCAGTCATATACCAAGATAATACACATACTGTACATAACTTTTCCCTTTTTGTCTGAAAAATGGACAACTTTTGTGAGTTTTCCCTGTGAAAAGAAGAAGAAGAATGGGGTGATAATTGGATTGAGATATAAATTCAAATTATGTCTATTCTGGCTCCACAAAAATGTTCACTATCACAGATTCTCGATAGTCACAACTCCAAGACATGTTGCTATAGACCAGGTCACTATCCTCTCTGCATGGACCACTAACTACCCCCTCACTGGAACTCATTGCTGTTTGATTTTGCACTTTGTCTTGCTTTCTCATATGCCAGATTCAGGTCATTGTTTCAGCAGCTCATTGATATATAAACTATTCGGATTCTCTATTGCAGCCCTGAAATCCACTGATTAGTGTCGCTTTAAGGCTGATTTCCTTTATGGTGATAGGATTGTTTCCTGTGTAATCAGAAGGTATGCTCCTACCAAAGAATCTATCCTTCACCTACTAGCCAGAATACTTTAAATTATTTAAGCTAGCTGTTTTTAAGCAGGACTCTTTTTTTGGCTCTTAACTCACAAGGATGTTTGGCAATGTCTGTCTGGGGACCTTTTGTGTTGTCACACTTGGGGAGATGTTACTGGCATCTTTTGGACAGAGGCCAGAGGTGCTATTAAACCTCCTACAATGCAAAGGATAGCCCTTCAAAAGAAAAAAATATGACACAAAATGTCAATACTGGGGAGGTTGAATAAACCAGATTCAGCCAGATCACATCAATTTCATTGCAGAAAGCTCTTTGATGTTTTTCCATTATTCCTCAAAGTAAGTTGATACATATGCTTAGAATGACTACAAGACACTGTGTGGTCTGGTCTCTATCTATCTTGCCATCTCCACCTTGTTTCACTTCTTTACTTTGCCTGGTATTCTAGACATGCTGTCATTTAAAATTTACTCTTCAGACATTCTTCCCCGAAAGACTATTCCCTGACACTGTTTTTCTATATTTTAGTCCCCTGTTTATTTCCTTTGTAGAAAACCACAATTCGTAATTGTATACTTATATACTTGTGACTTATTTTTCTTTTCCAGACCATATCTGATTATATTTAGAGATTTCATATAATTGCTTTCTTTGCAGTATAATAAAACCATTTCACTCTAACTGAAGCATAGCAGATCTATGATATAGAAGCGCACACCCACACTGGCACATTCATTATTTACATATTCATAAATAGATGAATAAACTAATGAATATATGCATGATATTTCTGAATAGTGAGATTATTAGCAACTTTTATTTTTTTTTTGCTTATAGGTATTTTCTAATTTTTCTACAACAGATGTTATTTTTGTAATAGGAGAGAGTAAATGCTGTAAAAAGACAGTAAAAGAACAGATTTTCAAAATATCAACTATACTCTTAAGATTTTAGTACTTAATGGCTTTTTAGATCCATAAAGCTTCAAAATGCCTTCTAGCATCTTTTTGGAATTATTCCTATATGATATCTCAGGTAGTGTATCATGGAAACATCTGTGATTGTTCAAAGTCAATAGTTTTTCCTTTGGCAATGGGAAGCCTGCTGTTTTGTTGTGGTGGTCTTTTTTGTGAAACTCTATGCCAGAACCTGTCAGGACACATTTCATAGCAGTAACATATTATTTTTTGAAACCACAAATAAGAAAGCAAGTTTATTATTTACATACTTAATTTTGTCATTAATAACATTTAGTTTACTTCAGTGTTGGTTTAAAACAGATTTTTAAATAAATCCTATGTTTACTTTTATTAAATAATGTTAGCAGAAAATATTCATTAGGGACAATTTTATATGGTAACTGAAGTGATGCATAATTTTCTCAGGATACAATTCACAAAATATAGCAAAGAAAATTGCATGGGTTAAGTGCAGTGTTAAGAACCACAGGGGATCAAAAAAGGAGAAAAGTCCAGCTGTCTGGAACAGTAAAGGAAATTACATAGTGCTGTCCACACTGGATCTGAGTCTCCCTGAATGAGGAGGACAAGGGTAGGCTGAGGGTATCACAGACATGTTAGGAAGGCAGAGGTATATTAAGCCATTATGGTCCATGCTCATGCTGTCTTACACAAAATTCTTGTGTCCTGGTGCATTTCAGAATTCATATCTTTTTTAAATTTGAGAAACACAATATACAGTTATAATATACTCCATACTATCCAGTGGGGTCTAGATGCAGTCTCACATCAATTCAAGTTGAGCGCTGCTGTCTAGTGAGTTCAGATCAGGTCTGGCTTTGTTCCAGAAGAACTGCATAAGAACTAACAGTTCATACTTATCATTTTGGAATTGCAGATGAGGAGTTGTCAATCATAGGTAGCATTTATTGACTAATTATTATGTGTTAGGCGAGTGCCTTACATGTAATAACTCAATTAATCCTACTTAGTCTTCCTCTTTTTCAAATGGAGTTATAACAACAGCAAAGTCAACCCAGCTAGATCACAAAGCTGGAAAGTGATGGAGCAGGGTTTTAAATGGAGGTGACTGTTGATATATTGCTCTTTCTTAACATACTCCAGCTACCCATCTGTAGCTTGCATGTAGGGTGTGAATGACAGGTTGGGAATGAGGTTAAAGAGATAGGCAGGGCGCTGAGAAGCTTTTAAGGGATAGGGGAGGGACACAGTGGAAATTAAATATCTAGTGGTTATCCTCAAGGAGATTTTTCTAATCTTGTGGATTATCAGAGCTTTTCCAACAATTCTCATCGTTATGGGGAATGAAAGTATTTCCTTGAAGCTTTTGTCTGCGGAACAAATAAACAAGCAAGCAGTATTTGGTGGTTAGTTCTTATTATTCCTAAATGAATGTCACTTGTGGTTCTTAAATCTTAATCCTTCCGGGCCTGGAGGAAACAGCTTAACTCACCTCCATGAAACTAAGCTTCCCTGTGTCCAGGAAGAGCTTTTGAAAATCTAAAATGCCCTTGCAAAGTCACTGAATTTTGGCTAAGAATGATGTCCCCAGGTTATTTTTCTAAACTTGAAAAGACATTACAGGCTATCAGGAGTGGGGGCAGCTTCATATCCTCGCACTGTCTGCAAAGAGATGCAAAAACAATCAATGCTTACTTCTGCAAAGCTGACCACCAGCTTCTTCCATGGTTTAGAGCGGCGGGAGGTCTAACTCCTCAGGCTCTGCTATAGTCTGACAGAAAGATGTGGACCCCAGAGAGACGGAGTCTGTTTTCTAGCCCTGTGCATTCCTTACGGTGTGAGAAGATTAAACTAAGTCACTTCTCTTTTCTGGTCAGAAAGTTTTCTTTCTTTTCTTTTCTTTTTCTTTTTTTTTTTTTTAAATATTTTATAGATTTTTTACAGAGAAGAAGAGAAAGGGATAGATAGTTTGAAACATCGATGAGAGAGAATCATTGATCAGCTGCCCCTTGCACACCCCCTACTGGGGATGTGCCCGCAACCAAGGCACATGCCTTTGACTGGAATCAAACCTGGGACCTTTCAGTCCACAGGCCGACGCTCTATCCACTGAGACAAACTGGTTTCAGCAGAAAGTTTTCATCTTTAATACATGGAACCCAGAAAAGCAGTACCTTTCAGAGGTTTTCTTTATATTGTGATTATAATCATCTTGTGACATCTTCTATATTGAAATATAGAATATATTAAAGATTCAGGTCTTATCTTTGTCAGGGATATGACACCATTCATTCACATAACAAATGTTTGTTGGGTAGCTACTTTCAAGCAGTGTTAGGTATTAAAATAGTGAAAAAAATATACAGGACTTTCTTGCTCATGGAATCTCAGCATAATAAGAGATACAGACTGTACAGTGTAATCTGTGCCATGATGAATTCTCTGAGAGTGAGCAAAAGATACTTAACTCAGATGCAAAGCAAGGTTTTGCAATAAAATAGAAAATTGTTTGAAACCCAAAGTGGATTTAGTCACCGTCTTTTATTTGACAGCAGCATAGCTCATATTTCTGAAAATTTCTGACTACACTCACAAAAATTAAGTTAGCTGAAAATTAAATCACCTTAGAATACTAGTCTTATCTATTCTGGGTGCTAGTAGACTGGGATCCTTCACTTTAGCTCACACTCATGAGCTGGGTAAAGGGAGCTGATGATCTGCATAATAAATGTAAAGGGCACTGGGATTTTGCAGCAGAAATATTGTTGCATAGCCTGGTAGGAAATGGGCAACCATAACTTTTGAAGAAAGGTGGTCAAAAATCTTAAAACCTAATATTTAAATATTTTAAAAACTCATCTCTTCATAGTTTTTATTCAATCTGTACATTCATAAGAATATAAATGAAGTGATCTTAAGGGAAATTAAAAAAAAAGTAGCAGACTGAGAAATTTTGGGTGAGTCCAGAAAAAGGGATAAACTGCAGAAGGAATTGAAAAATGAGTAAAATCAAGAGTTCAGTGAAGGTGGCATTTCAGAGCCAGTAGGGTTGGGTAAGCTCAAAAGCCTCTGTGTTGCAGAAATTTTGGGAAGGTCATTGGACATCCCCCAGAGAGTAGGATACAGACTTGACCTAATGTAATTTATCTCCTAAAGACTAGGCAGCCCCAACTATGTTAGGGTTGCAGGGTTATAGAGAAAGATGAAGACATCTCAACTTTAAAACTTTTTAAAAATATATTTTTATTATTGATAGTATTACAGATATCTTTCATCATCTCCCCTTCCCCTTGCCTATCTTTCCAAGCCCTACCTATCCCCGTAGGTCTTCTTTATCCTTTTGCCCATGTCTGTAGTCTATGCATATCCTATATTTAAAAAAAGCCTATATGCTAAATGTCTAATTGTTTGTTCAACCATTCAACCAGTTGCTATAATGTGCACTGACCACCAGGAGACAGATGCTCCAACTGGTAAGTTAGCTGGCTTCCGGGGTCCAGCTGATTAGGACTGAGTGAGATGGGCTGTACACACCCTGGAGCCCTCCTGTAGTTCTTCCCTGGTCCCGATCATGCACCAGTGCAGTCCCTCAGCCTGGCCTGTACCCCTTTGCAGTCTGGGACTCCTCAGAGGATGTTAGGAAGCCATTTTGGCCTGATCTCTACAGGCCAGGCTGTGGGACCCCACAGTTGCATGAATCAGTGCACTGGGACTCTAGTCTATATATATAAAAGCCTAAGTGACTATCCAGCTATTCGACTGTCTGGTAGCTATGATGCACACTGACCATATTGGGGGCAGATGCTCAAGGCAGGAGCTGATGATGGCTCCCAAACTCTTGGTCAAGGGGAAAATTTGTATATTAGCCTTTTATTATATAGGATGTTTATTTAATTTTATTATTTTAAATATATTCTTATTAATTTTAGAGAGGAAGGGTGAGCTCACAACCCAGGCATATGCTCTGACTGGGAATCAAACCATGACCTTCTTGTTGATAGGTCAATGCTAAACCACTGAGTCACAGTGGCTGCATGACTTAATGTTTATTATATTTTACGTTTTACTAAATTTCCTTTGTTCCAATCTGTATCCTAAGACTTGAATTTTTTCCCCACAAAGCAAGAGATTATATAAATTGAGTCATTTGTTGAAATATGCTGTTAATAGCTGAACTTAAATGGTTTGGTGTTGATTTCACTTTTTGCTAATCTCCTATGTTGAGACTAAAGTCCCTAAACTTTCCTCTTTATCATGTTTCCCTTCTGGAATATATGATCCAAGAGGGCAGGCAACACACTTATATTGCTTTCCAGCTGTAGTACCCTCATTTCTTAGCAGAGTGTCTGTTATACAGTACAACATGTTTGTTTAGTTTCTGTATACAATTAAATAATGTGATGAGTTCTTATAATAAGGATTATGAATCATATGTATGTGATTGTAGTTATGGGTTCACTATGAGGATGCCTTCCTCGTGACATTGTTTTTTGTCCTATAATGATGAAGTTGCATTTGAGCATGCAATATATTCTTTTTTACAAAGACTTCCTAATAGATTACAGTGTAGTAAAGTTGGAGTGCTATTCTTGTTTCAGATCAAGAACCTGAACAGAGGACTAGCCCTGCCAGGAAGGAGACAGATGACCTTAGCAGCCACAATATGAAGTATTTTGGTCTGAAATCAGGTTGAATGGCAAATACTAAAATGCCATGGCCATGACTAGCAGAATGATGGTTAAGCCATTCGTTTTCAATTTCCCTGATACCCATGCTACTATTGCTTACCCCTAATTGAGGTTGCATATGAAAGTACACATTGTGATGAAAACTTTCAGTGCCTTCACACCATGTTGTGGAGATAACTTTTAGTAATTAACTCTTAAAATTAAAAGTTAATGGTGAATTTTACCAGAATTAACTTAAGCATCACAGTGCTTAATTTTATTCCAGTTTTTAGAAACATGTTTTTTCTCAATATCTGAATGTGCATTTACATAATTTGCAAACATAAATTATTAAGTTATTGGTGCTTTATAAGCGTCCTGCTAACCGTCAATGTATTGCTACTTGTCCTTGTGCAGCTGAGAGTATGTGTGTCTTTTCACCTCTTTTTCCCTTGTAGAATGGGGTTATAAAGTACCACAGCACCAAATAAGGTAATAATGGAAAGGCCTCTTGACATTTTAAAATGTGTTTTGACAGATCAGGTAGTGCTTTGAAGTGAACTTGAGAAACATTAATTTTTTATGGCTAACTGCATGCAGCATGGTCTGACTACCAAAGATAAACATACTTGTAGAAAAACAAGTAGGCAGAAGGAGCACAAGAATAAAATGCAAAAGTATTTATTATCAAATGAGAATACTTTAGGTTACTCTCAGTGCCACTGTAGCAGATACACACAATAAATATACATGGGGAATGAAGAAACTATAAATAATCTAAAATGGCTCCCAAATTATTGCCAACTACAGTATATTATATAGCCTACATTGATCAAGTGGACAAAAATGTTGCTGAACAACTCATCAGCATTAATATTTAATGCCATATAGATATAAACTATGTACATATAAACTAAAGTGAAGAAATAGACGTTGATAAAACTTAGAAATTATAACTGACATAAACAGGGCACCTGATGTTTCTAAAGACAACCAGATAATCGTTCTCTCATTTCTCTGATCCCTATTCTGCATCTGCTGATATTTCTTGGAAGATGGTGGCTAAAGGGAATGATGCTTAAACGCTTCTTTTTCAATTTCTGTTTCCAGATTCAGCCCGCATAGCCATCCATCTTCCTCACTAGATTTCCAACTATGTTCTGCTAACAGTCAAGACTTGTGTTCTTCAGTATGTATGGAGAGCAAAGGAGTGGGTTTGGGATTTTGGTCTAACTAAGAACTGAGACTTTCAGGAAAAGCTGTTTTCAAAACTACCAAAATGGAAAAACAAACAAAAAGTTTTAACTTTTATTATAATAATTCTCACAGCCTGTCTGCAGCTTTTAAATAAGTTTTCTCAATCACACAGGTTCTCTTTGAAGACAAAAAATCTTGTTTCATTCAGTTGCATTCTTATTATCTAGCAAAGTTCTTGCCTCTGAGTATGAGCTTCACAATGTAAATGAGTGGATTTGTGGGGTGATGGATGATGGATGGATGGATGGATGGATGGATGGATGGATAAGTAGGTGAATGGATGGATGGATGGATGGGTGGATTATTGTAATGAAAAAAAATTCGTTTAAAAGTAAAAACACCCAAGTACATAAACCCTTTTTCTAATGATAAGTACTTTTGAACACCCAAGTACATAAACCCTTTTTCTAACGATAAGTACTTTTGAATACTGTGTTATCACAGTATTTTTTAAAATATATTTTTATTGATTTTAGAGAGGAAGAGAGAGGGATAGAGAGAGAGAAACATCAATGATGAGAGAGAATCATTGACCAGCTGCCTACTGCCCTCTACTGAGGATCAAGCCCACAACCCAGGCAAGTGCCCTTGGCCATAATCGAACCAGGGACCCTTCAGTCTGCAGGCCCACTCTCTACCCACTGAGCTGAACTGGCTAGGGCTTATCACAGTATTTTATTGGGATTTATTACATACTTGTTGCTTAAAACTCTGTCTTCCATGTGGAAAACAAAAAATTAAATTACCTTCCTAAAAATATTTCTTAAGAAAATATAATAGCTATGAGCATTTTAATATTAAAGATATAAAATTTAGATAATTCAGACCAGTGCCTTAATAGTATTCTCAGAGCAATTAACATTTTCTTAACAGTCATCTATAATAATAAAAGGGCAATATGCTAATTAGACCGTATGTCTTCTGGACATCATTCCACACATCCTTCCCAACAAATCCAGGGCTGGACTGGGGAAGTCGGCCCAGGCCCCTGGTGCCTGCAAGTGGCTAGAGAGAAGCCATCCCAGGTCCCAGGTGCTAGAGGGAAGCCAGTGCCAGCAAGGGTGGGGAGGAGGCCTTCTTTTGCATGAATTTCGTGCATTGGACCTCTAGTAGATATATAATTTTTTATTTTTTGTACCTAAATATTCTAAATAAAGCTGACATTTATGCTTAACAAATAAATTTATTTGCATATTGCTGCTATGACATTTGTGTTTCACTATTTGTTTGAATATATCTGTTTTCAGTTTGGGGGCATATAGATAGGAGTGGAATTTCTAAGTCACAGAGTAAATCAATGTTTAACTTTGAAGAAACACCAAGCTATTTTCTACAAGGACTGTACCATTTTACATTCCTACCAGCAATGTATGAGGATACAAATTTCTCTATATCATTGATATTTGTTATTTTCCTTTTCTTAGAGCCACTCTAGTGTGTGGGATATAGTATCTTCCACGATTCTTTTATCTGTTTATGGTTACATGACTGTGCTCATTTTGTGACAATTTATCAAGCTATCACCAGGCCAGTGTAGCTAAGTTGAGTGAGCATCATCCCATGCCCTGAGAGGTCACTGGTTCTGTTTCTGGTCAGGGCAAATGCCTGAGGGCAGGGACTTGATTCCCAGTAGGGGGGTGTACAGGAGGCAGGCAAATGATGTTTTTCTAGCTCTCCCTCTTCCTTCTTCTCTCTGAAACCAATAAAAACGTCTTTTTTAAAAACACATAGCAAGATGCCAATTAAGTGTGTGTATTTTTCTGCATGCATTTTAGTCAAATAAAATGTTTACATAATTTACATATTTGTTGATAGAATATATATTATTGATGTATATATATTATTAAATGAATGTTAACTAAATTGGCTCCCTTACCAAAATGAATATCCATCTTTCCTTTGTCCAAGCTGGCCAGCCTGGGTAACTATAGAAATTATTCCTCCCTCCCACAGAACACACTTGGTACTTTCCTTCCTCTTTCTGTTTTATATTGATACTTGCTCTTATATGCCTAGTGACATCTAAAATTATTCACTCTTCCATTTGCTACTATAATCACATGCTTTTTATCCAAACATACTGTGGAAGCCAGCCCATTTATCTACCCCACTTTAGAGAGTCCATCCTACTTTCAATTCAGAATGCTCATTCTCAAATGTAAAAATTTGAGGGCTATTGAGAAAATTATCGTGGGCCTCTTAAGAACTCATGTCACTAGTTTGAATTTTTAAAATGTGATTTTAAATGCAAATTCTCTTAATTTATGTGGCCATATAACACAAACGAGACTATAAGTCAAATAAGATAGACATTAATTGACCATCCAAAAGAAGGTCAGAATATGCTTTTTATAGTCACAAAAATTATTGGTATATGGCTATTCACAGCTTTTTCGCTTTCTTTTTTCTCTGTATGGACTCACCAGCTAAGCATTTTACTTTTCCACTTCTTAGTTCTTGCATAGATGATAATATTTACTTAATCATATTATAGTTATCTTTGGTTAGATTGGGGTGTGACAAGAGATACTAAAAGGGGGAAAGAAATATTCAGATACCTGAGGGGGAAAGTGGGAAGGGGAAGAAAGGAAAGAACCATTATATGGGTGGCAGCTTAAGTGAAGGTTAATAGGAGTTCAGCTAAGAGAGGCAGCTAAAGGGTATATGCAATATTGAAAGCTAGAGAAATAGGGGAGAGAATTTCCATGGAGCATTATTTTGGATTATAGATTGGATTGGTTTTGATACCCTTTAGATATGTCAATATAAAATGAAATGTATTTTAGATTCTTTAGATTGCTATCTGTGTTATGGTAAATGTCACATCCACCAGAAGGTGGATAATGCAATATTCTCACTTATTTTCAGGCTTTATTTATTTATACTTTTAGACTACTATTGAAATGAAAATTTAATATTAAAATAATTCTGGTATAGAACTTGAAAATCCTAAAATACATTGGCTAGCTCCAGTTTAAAAAATGTAGGACATTCAGAAAGCTAGCAGCCATGACACTGCTCAGGTAGGCCTTCTATGTGAAATACAAAATTATTGAAGAAAGAAAATCAGTTTTCCCATAAAATGGTAATGTATTAATTTAATTTGTTATTGTTCTTTGCTATGTATCAAGAACCCTCATATCTATATAAAGTCTATATAAAAAATACAAGAGGTAAGAAAGAATCATTCCTTGGTGAGGCATGGCTCTCAAGGACAAAATGGCTCTGGATTTGAAGTTTAAGTACAGCGTGGTTGTAAGGAAAGACTGTTAGAAATAAAGTCACTTTATATTTCTCTTTCTCTCTTTTTTTTTAATATGTTTTATTGATTTTGTACAGAGAGGAAGTGAGAGCTAGATAGTTAGAAACATCAATGAGAGAGAGTCATCAATCAGCTGCCTCTTGCACACCCCCCACCGGGGATATGCCCGCAACCAAGGTACATGCCCTTGACCAGAATCGAACCCGGGTCCCTTCAGTCCCCAAGCCGACGCTCTATCCATTGAGCCAAACCGGTCTCAGCTCTTTCTCTCTCTTAATACCCTATATTCAATTATTTTTCTTCTGTGTCTTATTATTATAAATATAAAACATATACAAAACAAAAATATTTTAAAAATCACGAACGGTTTCTCTTTGTGATTTGTCTTTATTCCTATAGTTGCTTTACTTTTGTCTTCTTTTATTGTTTGTGTATATAATATTTCAATTAAAATAAGCAAACAGAAAATAAACAAGCAAAGAGACAAAATGAACTAAATATGAAAAGCCCCTGCCATAAACCAGCAAACATCTATCTCTCAACATGAAATTATTTCTCAATACCTTCCTTGCCCTTCAAATTTCATTACAGAAATAGTCATTCATGTTTATTTCTAAAGAGGAAAAGAATGAAGATAGTGCTTGCTAATTAAAGTACAGGTTGAATTCAGCTTATCTCAAATAGACACTTGTGACTGCTCCCTTTTTTCCCTTTCTCATCCAACCTCTTATAAAAGAAATGTTATTTTAAATTATTTTTCCAATTTGTAAAAAGTACATTTGTTGCCAAGACATTGCCACATATGACTAGTTTTAATTCATCAAAAACACATTGTCTAGTAGTAAACCATATTATGCATAGTATTTAATTAACTGTCCTTATGAACTCAAGCGTTCTGAGTACCCAGCATCAATAGAATATGTCATCAAAGTTCACATCTGGTACTACCCAGAGGAAACATCACTGAGCTACACAATGAATGAAGGTCATTGTCTTCATTCACCTTTTTGTTTACTCTTTTCGGCATACATTTATTGAACAATTACTTTGTACTACTCTTGGCAATGAAAAGAATACATATAAACTTAATTCGCTGAATTTTACCCTCTACAGAAAAAGTTTGTGAACACGCAAACTATAGTACTGATACATAACAAAAATGAGATGGATAAATGATGACTTTTTGCAGTGTCAAACAAATGGGTTCCAGCACATTTTAAGAGGGGTCAAGGAACCCCTCCAGGTGAAGGCAGAACTTGTACTGGAAACGTAAAGGATCTGAAAAATTAATCCTGAGAAAAGAAAATAAGACTATCCACAAAAGGGAAGAGCCAAGGCCATAGTAGGGAAATTTCATATACTCTTCCCCGAGGGTGTTTCAGTGCCTGATTGCACTGATGCTGGAGGGTGAGTGGAGGGCAGCATCGGCAGGATCAAAAAAGCAATACCGCGGCTTTACCGTAGGAGTTTTGATTTACAAAACGATTGAAGAACTTTAAATATTTTACCTTTCCCCCACCCCTTAATTAAATGCACTGACAAAGGGGAGCAATTCTAGATTATTCAAAATGGTGAAATATTTCATTCCACTTACTGGTAGAATGTGCTTTTGTATTGAAATTCAAATAAAATTGTGTTTGTGTGGCACACAATCTCACTTATCTAGGGGAAATTATGAACAATATAGACTGATGAGCAAGAATAGACCTGGAGACAAGGAGGCATGGATCAGACTGTCGGACCTCAGGGAGAGGGGAGGGAAGGGTGTGGATATAGGGGAGAAATCAACCAAAGGACTTGTGTGCATCCATATGAGCCTAACCAGTGGTCAAGGACAACAGGGGGGTGGGAGAATGCATGGGGAGGGGTGGGGGATGGGAATGGGGGGATGAGGAGAAATATGTGATACCTTAATCAATAAAGAAATTTAAACAAAACAAAAAAATAGAAATAAAATAATGATTTTTCAATATGTGTGAATGCACTAAAACCATTGAATTGCATACTCTAAGTGGGTAAATTGTGTGTTATGTAAATTACATCTCAATAAAGTCTTATTTTTATTTTTTTATTAAAAATTGTGTTTGATATGACATTCTTTAGGTTATATTATGAGAGAGTTATGAAGCTTCCTCTTGGTTCATCTCCATCCAAAAGATGAATAATACCTCCTGGAGATGGATATTAAAAAACCCTAATAGAGTTTTTCTTTTTCTTAAACTATCTGTGATAGATATATATTTTTTGAAATTCAAATAAATTAAACATGCTCAAAGATGACTATATATTAAAAAATTAAGTCTGAAAAACATTCTTTTGAATTCATTAAAGGAAAATACATTGAACAATAAGTAAAAAAAAGAAACTTTTCTAAAATAGAAATTTACTTTGCAATTTTGGCAGAAAAATTGGTACCTAAATTCAATGGACTATAATTTGATATTATTGACTTCAGATGATAATTTTATGACATGTCTTTCTTTGTTATATAAGTAAATTCTTTAAAAAAATATATTTTATTATATATATATATATATATATATATATATATATATATGTTGTTGTTGTTTTTTTTACAGAGAGGAAGGGAGAGGGATAGAAAGCTAGAAACATCGATGAGAGAAAAACATCGATCAGCTGCCTCCTGCACACCCCTTACTGGGGTTGTGGCTGCAACCAAGGTACATGCCCTTTGACTGGAATCGAACCTGGGACCTTTCAGTCCATAGGCCAATGCTCTATCCACTGAGCCAGACCAGTTTTGGCTATAAGTGAGTTCTTTGGATACCTTTCTACTTACAACTATAACCTAAAAATAAACTGAAAAATAAGCTGAAAAAAATAAACTGGACAGTGCTATTCATCAGACATGGTGTTGGATTCCTTGCATCACCTTTCAACATCTCGTGGAGTCAATGCCAAGAATTGCCACAGTACTGAAGGCAAAATGGCCCAATGAAGTACTGATGAGTGGTCATAACAATCTGGCCACTCAGTGTATATTTCATATCAGATAAAATTATGGCTTCAACAGAGAGCTTTTTCCCAATAATTTCTGGTATCAAGTTGGTGTTTATTCATGGATGGCAAATGTAGATACCTTCTGACATAGGCAGAAAAATTATGATTTTTCTGAAAAATTATGAATATCACCTCAAAGTCACATAATTATTGGTATCAGCCCATAAATTTGGCCTTGAGCCAAATCTGACTTCAAATTTCAAATGAATAAAGACTAAATTAAACTTATTTTCTTGATGAAACTACTGGATCATTAACTGGATACTAACAGAAGCCTAATCTTCAAGGTATTTTTTTTAAATTACTATCCACTCAGTGACATTTGGATTTTATCCTGAACAAAACTTTTTTTTTTTGCAAAATTAATATAGTTCAAATAATTTAGATAGAAACTTCAAATACATTTCATATCCTGGTTTTCTTTTAAAATGCATTAGGGTTAATTGTGTGGCATACTGATAGTTTCTCCTTTTAAATATAACCAGAATAAGATATTAAAATAGACTCAGTAAAATTTATCACCATCAAAACACATGGAGAATCTATCTTCATAAAATGCTTTGTTAGTTGCTATTCACAGCAAGTTAGACAAACACAATCTGCCTCTTTGTAATTTACAACTCAAGGCTGACAATGCTAACACAAAGGCTGCTGAGGTAATTAAGGCAAATAAATTTTAGCATTAAACAGATAGATAATGTGAAAAGATGAATTTTTTAAAAAAAATTAATAACAACTTTCAATACCCAATAATTTGTATCCTGACCTTTCCAATATTCCTGTCTTTCAAATAATTCATCAGACTCCCATGACCAGTGCCACAAGTTCATGCACGAAGGCACCAGGGTATAAAAGACTGATAAATGAAGTTGTTTTTGGCTGGGTGGATTCCACAAAGAGAAACATGAATCATGCCACACTACTCATATTGTGCAGGAGTGATTTCAAGAGCATGAGGGAGACCTTACCTTGCTTAGGTGGCCCCCACAAATACCAGATCTCAATCTAATTGGGCATTTGTGGGACAAAGTTAAAAGGTCCATCAGGCAGCTGGTTCCACAACCATCAAATCTCACAGAACTGGATAGTGCTATTCATCAGACATGGTGTTGGATTCCTTGCATCACCTTTCAACATCTCGTGGAGTCAATGCCAAGAATCGCCACAGTACTGAAGGCAAAAGGTGGCCCAATGAAGTACTGATGGGTGGTCATAACAATCTGGCCACTCAGTGTATATTTCATATCAGATAAAATTATGGCTTCAACAGAGAGCTTTTTCCAAATAATTTCTGGTATCAAGTTGGTGTTTATTCATGGATGGCAAATGTAGATACCTTCTGACATAGGCAGAAAAATTATGATTTTAAGCTGCTTCTTCCCACATAAAATAGAAAATTTGAATGAAATAGTTTGATGCACTCATCATATTTGTTTATTACTAGACTGAGTTCCTTGAGGGTAAACAGTATTTTTTATTTCTTATAGGCACATAGTAGTAATCACTCAAATACATAGCTAAAAACTATAAAATAGAGAAATTGTTTTCTTAAAATCCCATAACATAGTAATTGAAAATGCCCAAATTAATGTAGATCTAGACTTAAGATTTCATAAGAATTGATTAAAAATAATTCAAAGCAGCAAAAATTATCAACTATATTTTAGAAGAGAAGATAAATGCTCCAATAATACCTTTATGATATCTTGCATTCTTTTTATTTTTTGTGGTTCCAATTCCTGTCTTTCCTTCAAGACTGGGTCAAATTAATCTGTCTCATTGTCTGTGTTATCTCTCATGCTTAACTATCATTGCAATCTATTTATACATACATTGCAATCTATTTATACATATTTTATCCTCCACTCACAATTTAACTTCTTGCTTTCATGGTTCTAATTTTATTTATCTTCATTTTTGTTGCATTTGAATTTCTTGGAGCATAATAGAAATTCAATTAAGTATATATATTTTGAATAAGTATATGAATGGATAAGCATAGTAACATTACTAATCAAAGAAAACATTGGGTAATGTAACTATATGCTTATTTAGAAAGGCAAAAAAATACCTAGTGTCATGGCAGCATTATTAAACTCCTTTAAGAGAATAGCATAGAATAGTTACTGTGATTTTCCTTTGGCCCTAGAATTGTTACAAAGGCCCAAAGCTGGAGATGAAAAAAAACAACTATTCTAATACTCTGAGAATAATTGTGATTATAGCCAGCCATCTGCTCTCAAGGCTTGTTGAGAAGAATAAGCTTAGAGAATAAACCCCACCAGGGATATTAAAAGTGTTTACTAATTATTTTGGCACAGCAAATACTAATCCAAATATGACTAGATGCCAGTTTTAAACAATCAGCATGGTTACAAAAGCTAATACTATCTCCACTTTTAACCTCCAATAATGTCAGAAGAAGACTAGAGCAGAAACTACCTCTGTGGAATGCAGTTTATTCTCATCAAAGCTAAGAGAAGGAGCATCAGAGAACCACTTATAAAGATGGGATGTGCCCTAGCCGGTTTGACTTGGTGGATAGAATGTCAGCTGCTGTCTGAAGGATCTTGACTTTGATTCCAGTCAAGGGCACATGCCTGGGTTGTGGCTTGATCCCCAGTAGGGGAAGTGCAGGAGACAGCTGATCAATTATTCTTATCACTGATGTTTCTATCTCTCCCTCTCTCTGAAATCAATAAAAGTATATGTATTTTTATAAAGAAGGGTAGGAGGTTGCTTTCAAGAATGGAAGGCTGACATTAATTTGCTGACTGACTAGGAAATACTGTGATCTTCCCTCGTGCTACTACTGGAGCAAGAACAAATGATAGACAGACTGTCTACAGAAAGGGGACTTTGAATGCTCCCCTTAAGTTATAGACTGCTGAGAGGAATAGGAGGTGAATCCTTCACCTTTGTATAAGCCCGATATTTGACTGTCAAAGTTGAATGACATTGGAGGATACCAGAAATGCCACAGTGTGGTTGCCAAAGAAGCTTGTACGCCAGAGAAAGGTGATGTGATAAAGCCAGTTTGAGGCCAAAGGGACTCACAGTGCTTAAAGCAACTACACGGGAATGAGCTCTTTCTCAGCAGGACAAGTTGGCCATCACCACTCCATATCAAAAAGAAGAGAAACACATTATCAGAAGCATTTACTTCCTAACAGTTCAACTCCCTTTTAGGTCTTTAGTCTCAACATCTCCTAAGGTCTTTGGCCCCTCATTTGATCTCTTGTCCATCAGTACATCCTCCATTTCAACAGCCCCAGATATGCTGCTCTTTTTGTTTTTTAAGTCTTGCCCCAGCAAAGAGTCCTCTATTGCTCCTGCTTCTTGATGCTACAACATCTGCTAATCTGTACAGCATACCTTTGTGTAAATTGTTATTTAAAAAAAATTACTTCCAATCAGAAGCAACCTCTGATGCGTGGCGTGGCAGTCAGGGAATGGGCTGAATTTCAGCAGCGCCCTCTCTCTCCCTGAGAGCCCTGATAGAGTTCAAACCTGGCAGGCAAGCTTAAAATGCTGTAAAAGGAGACAAAATGAAAGCCATTCAAGCAATCTTCATAAAAAATTTCAAACCTGAAAAAGCTTATAAATCATTATGAAACGACGCAAATTTTATAAAGTTAAATCAAATAGGTTATTTACCCAATTAACTATTTGGCAAACGGACCATTGGGGGAGTTAATTTCTGGTGAACTGACTATAGCAAATGAATTTCCATGAAATTGACCTTGAGCTCTGCCTCAACCTCAGAGGATAAATTAGAGAAGGAAGAGAAAATACATGTAAAAAAACATATCTTTCTCATTCCACTTCAAGATGTTATGATCTGAATTTCAGGAGGGAATAGAAGGAATTTTCAATCAGACAGGATACTGATGTTTAAACAAAGGAGAACACTCAACTATTAAAATCAATTTGTTTAAATACTTAAAAATAATGGGGGGAAATCATGAAATCTCTCAGAGATACCATTAAAGGAACCACTATTTAGCTGCTTTATGAAGCCAGCAGGGCACAATTAGAAACAATGATTGAAAAATAATTCAACCTTTTATTTTTGTCTCCACAAAAAAAGATTCCCCTATAATCAAGAGAAATCATTTGGGAATGGAAGCACATGTGATTTAACAAACTTTAGTAGAGCAAATTGCAATGGTTTATGAAAAAAAAAATTATTTTATATTACTTAAATATATTTTCTTCACTGAACTCCCTACTTTGATGAAGTATCCCATTTCATTGCAATTTGAGAATTGTTGAAACGTACTTATCATTTCAGGAGATTATCTAAAGACACAGGCTGTTTCTTATTCCCCCTCAGAGCTGAAGCAGAACAATCACTTTTTCCTGCTGCATTCATCCTTCTACAGGGCCATTTCTCTGGCAGTTTCGCAGGATGGAACATTATTGTCAGATGCTTCGCCACCACAGAGATAACAATGCCCAAGCTGATGGCAGTACTCATTGGTGCCATCCATCTCTACATCGCCAGACAGACATAGTTGTGATGAGAGAATCATCTGTGCATCCAGGCCTCTTTTTGTTTGCATTATATCACCCATGGGGGTGGGCATCGTGTCATTTTGTATTATCATCTAATATCTGATGTACTAAGAAATTCATGTAAGTACTGAATTTAATGTTATTTGACTGCTGCCTCAGAACTTTCAAATTTTTACACGTTGTACTTTGTCCTCATTTTCTTTCCTTTTTTCCTTTGAAGTCATTTTTTATTTTTCAATCACAGTTGACATACATTATTATATTAGCTTCAGGCATACACCCCAGGGGTTAGACATTGCATAACTTACTATTCAGTCTAGTGAAGTCTATAAAAGGTTTTGAATTTCTGACCTGTCATTTGAAAATGTACCCAAGGCCTTAGACTTGGCTTTGGCATGGCCTTTGTAGCTCTCTTGAGGTGTTTTAGCGGGTGTGTGGGAGTGTCGAGGGTCTGGGAAGGAAAGCCTATGGCTTTCTCTCTGGTCTTTTTATCCCTCTCTTCCTCTATTAAAGAGGTCTCCATCTCTCACACTGACTGGAAAGGAGTGGAGGGAATATAATCCTCCATTCAGCAGGTACCACCTTGATCCTTCTAGAAAACACTCACATACATAGATTTAAAAGAAGGTTTAAGCACCTGCTTATTTAAGGCTTCCAGGGGTGAAATGGGAAATTGTACTCTGTGAGGGAACTCAGTTTGCTATTATATAATCACTCTACCTCTCCATCTACTGATGGTTATATAGCTTCACTGACCATGCTATGGAGATGTCTATACATACATGTTTTCTAGGCTACTAGAGTGTGTTCTACTTGAACAATTCTGTCTCATAGTTGTTTCTTCCCACCCAGAACTTCATCCATTGCCTTTGACTTTTTAACTTCCTCTCACTAACAAATCCCCTGCCTCTCAGGCTCAATACCCTTCCAGGTAGAAGTTAACAGTATCTGAGCCTCTATTTGTAGTCCACACATTTTACAACTTGCAGCTCCAGCGTGGGTTGTCAGTAAGAGTTATTCTCTCCTCCACCACCTGTACTCCTGGGAGGAAGAGCTCATGACAAGCTTCGAGTGCCTAGAAAGGAAGCGAGAGAAAGGACAGTGGTTGTCATCCTACACTATTTACTGCATTTTTATGTTCTTTTTCATTATTTTTAATCATTGATTACCAAAACATCTAGGTAGATCAAATATATCTTACACAGAACTTATTAGTCATTTATCAATAGTTTTGAAGATGAACTTGGCTGGTGTGGCTCAGTGGTTGAGCGTTGACTGGTGAACCAGGAGGTCACAGTTCGATTCTTGGCCAGGACACATGCCCAGGTGGTGGGCTCAATCTCCAGGAGTGGAATTGCAGGAGACAGCCAATCACTAATTCTCTGTCATCATTGCTGTTTCTCTCTCCCTCTCCCTTCCTCTCTGAAGTCAATAAAATATATATTTTAAAAAATAGTTTGGGGACTGAAGGGTCCCGGGTTTGATTCTGGTCAAGGGCATGTACCTTGGTTGCAGGCACATCCCCAGTAGGGGGTGTGCAAGTGGCAGCTGATCGATGATTCTCTCTCATCGATGTTTCTAACTCTCTATCCCTCTCTCTTCCTCTCTGTATAAAATCAATAAAATATATTTTAAAAAAATAGTTTTAAAGATGAAGATAATTGGCATTAGGTTTTTCTTAGATGGATTGTTTTGGTTCATTCAATATTTTTTACTTCTTTGGTCCATTTAATAATTTTCAAATACATTTCCCTTGTTATTTAAGTTTTTAATATGTCCATACAATTATATTAACTTTTTAAATTTCTGAATTTAACTATTTCTACTTTGCTTTAATCTGTTCTACATTTATAAAATTTTTAATATTGCAATTTCTCTTATTTTATTACAGCATCTTGCTAAGTTTTGTTATACTATTAGTTTTATTTTAATAATCTGTCATGTCATTATAGATTTACATTTCAAATATTATATTGCTAAATGCCTGAAGCAAAGAGATGGTCTCAAAGTGAAAACTTACAAATCTAGACAGACCAGAAATAATTCTTAATTTGTTAATTTTTTAAAATATATTTTATTGATTTTTTACAGAGAGGAAGGGAGAGGGAGAGAGAGTTAGAAACATCAATTAGAGAGAAAGATTGATCAGTTGCCTCCTGCACACCCCCCACTGGGAATGTGCCCGCAACCAGTTACATGCCCTTGACTGGAATCGAACCCGGGACCTTTCAGTCAGCAGGCCGACACTCTATCCACTGAGCCAAATGAGTTAGGACAATTTGTTAATTTTTAACAAATATTTTTCTAACACAATGTAAACAAATAATTTTTGTTCCCAAATGAATAAGGACTATATAATATCTTAATTTTTTTTTTTTTTTTTTTTTTTTTTTTTTTTTTTTTTTTTTTTTTTAGTTAAAGCTTTAAAATTCTCAATGTTGTTCACTTCTTGCAGTTTCTATTCATATGTCTTTAAGTTTATGGTCTTCTGTAGTTTCTATAATGAATTTTTCAACTCTAAATATTATATTTGATTACTTTAGTCTTCCATTTTTCTTTATTACATTAAAATTTTTCCTTTTAATCTTTGAGCATATTTAAAATTGATCTTTTATATTGTTTATCTGGGATTTTCACATCACTGGCATTTGGGATCTATTTCTATTAACTTACTATTTTATAACTAAATATCATATTTTTCCATTTCTTTTGCATATTTAGCAATTTGTTATTAGACTTGAGACATCATTAATAGTAAGTTGATGGATATTTTGCCTTTATTGTTTTCCTTTAAATTGATTTTGGCAGAATATTAGACTACTGGTAGATTATCTTAAGCCCATAAAAACTTGTTTTTAAGATTTGATAGAGCAAGTTCAGAGTAACCTTTGTTTTCTAATAGGTTAGACTTCTATAATACTACCGTGTGATTTTCCTCTCCTAATTGCATGTGATAAGTATGCAACTACATGTCTCAACTTTGGCTCGCTATAAATTGTGTATGTACTCGCTATGAGCTTTAGGACTGTTCAACTCAAAGGTACCCGGTCACTCTTTGTCCTTCTGGTATTTCACTCACCAGACATGCAGTTTAGAATCCATGTTAGCCTCGCTGTGACCTATAGGCAGGTGTCTGGAGCTCCTGCTCAGCATGAGTCCTACGTATTACAGCTCATAAATCTTAGCATGTTGGCCTTCCTGTACTGACTTGATCTCTGTGTCCTCAATTCAATGAAGCTACTATTGTCTGCTTGGGTCACCTCTCCCTATGCTGAGCTCTGAAGTGCCTGGAAGCATAAACTCAGCTTTATTATAAGGCCTATATTGTTTGTTCCCCTTCTCTTATGCATGAAACTTCAATGTTGCATGTTGTCCAAAGCCCCCCAAAAGCTTTCTATCTACTTTTTCCAGTTTTCTAGCTGTTTATGGTGGGTGGGAGCATAAATCTAATACCTAATGTACTATCACAGCCATATGCAAAATTTCAAGGGTCATTATTTTTAATTAAAATAAAATTAAATAATAATTATTAAAATATTGGCAACTTACTTGCTTCTTGTCTCTTTAGAGGAAAACTGTAGACCAGATCACTTTTTTTCATGGCAATAGAAATAAACTCATCTTACCAGTATTAGAATCTTGAAAAGAGAAGAGACTCCATGAAACCTACTGGAAAGCCTTGATTTTGAAAACAATTTTTATTTTTATTCCTAACATGGATGTACAGATTAGAGCTATGTTTTCTCATGTATCCATCTAGGTTTATTCAGAAGATTAAAAATCCCACAGTAGATTAAACAGGATAGGTTTTTTTTCTCCTTTATTTTTAAAAACATATTTTTATCAATTTATTTCAGAGAGGAAGAGAGAGAGAGAGAGACAGAAACATCAATGATGAGAGAGAGTCACCAGGGGGACTGAGCCTGCAACCCGGACATGTGTCCTGACTGGAAATCATACCCTGACTTTCTGGTTTATAGGTTGATGCTCAACCACTTAGCCACACTGGCTGGGCCAAGATAAGTTTAACATAAAAATATATTTAAGAATGATAAAAGAGCTGAAACCGGTTTGGCTCGGTGGTAGAGCATCGGTCTGCAGACTGAAAGGTCCCGGGTTCGATTCCGGTCAAGGGCATGTACATTGGCTGCGGGCACATCCCCAGTAGGGAATGTGCAGGAGGCGGCTGGTTGATGTTTCTCTCTCATCGACATTTCTGGCTCTCTATCTCTCTCCCTTCCTCTCTGTAAAAAATCAATAAAATATATATATATATATAAAAAGAATGATAAAAGAGTAACTGTAAGATATCAGAAAACTCATTACTGTATCCTGGGGATGAGAGAGAGTACTTGGAAGGTGATCAAAGCTTGCTGGAGGTTTGGATCCACTCACTAGAGAGCAAAGAGGTTTGCCAGTTTTGCCAGGCTGGAGTTGGCCTGCAGTTATTAGGTAAGCGGGTGATCTGGAGCACAGGTACAGAGCAGGGTGGTTGGGACCTTCCCAGTCCACAGGAAAACTGTACTGGACGTAGAGAATAGAGGTTCAGGGGGTTCAGGCAGGCAGGCTGCGAGTGGACTTGCATCAGGGATATGAAAGCTTGATTGGGGTGACTTTGGAAGTTAGGGTGATGTGGATTTGGGCAACAGTTTGAACAGGAACCCTTTGAGGTGTTGGTTTCTGAAATGAGAGGATTGCTGAAAGGTTATTGCCAGAGCAAGCTGCAGTGTCAAAAGGGACCACGCATTCTGGGACCGCACTCTAGGGTGGAGCTCCACCCAGTGCTCTCATGTTCACATGGCTGACCCACCAAGCAGCAGACAGAAACATCAGGAGAGCCCCTATATCTCCAACCAGCACCCTCTACTGAGGACATTTAACATCATGCTCATTGTGGAGGAGAGAGTGTTATTGTTACCAGGACATATTTTGAAAGGTAATTTTGGATCTGAGGGGCAATACATCTGTAACCGTCACAGAATGATGTGGACAAATTTTGAGACATGTTATAAAAAGAATTACAAAGAGCTGCTCTGAGTAGAAAACAATCCTTCATGCATCAATCAGATAAAATGGCTTAAAAAAAACCCAAAAACCCCAAAACAGCATTTTCAATTCAGTACATCTAAACCATAGAGAAGCTTTTCTTTTAAATTCCTATATCCTCTGTATTAAAGCAAATCTAATTTTACCTTTTGTGTAAAATTTCATGAAACTCTTGTCTTTTTCATATCTCATTGCTTAAAGCTGTCTCCTTTGTGTATTATTTCTACCAAGGATTTTATTCAGCATGTGACGCTCACCTTTGATATCCACTAACCACTAGTCAGAGGATATAATTTTAGCAGGTCTAAAAAGGAAAAATCATCCTCACTCCAACCCCAAAACTGTCATTTCAGACAGGGTTTCTCTCGCCCTCTGCTTTGGTAGTCACATTTCTCACTTTGTAAAATAAATCTCTAATTGCTATAGACAGGTCATTAGATTCAACACAGATTGCATCATTAGAATAATTTATCAACCGTCCAAACCAAAGAGAAGTGAAAATGTATAAGAAAGGAAGCAGAATTAGGAATGAAGGCAGCTCTGATGCAAATTTACTGGGAGCATGGGAAACCACCATATTTGAATTCCTCAAATTACAAGGAAATGAGAAAGCCTTGCTTGAATCGAGAAAACAGAAGTAAAACAAAAATCACTGTCATTACTGGGGATAACTAGAATCACTCATTATAGTCACAGAAAGAAAAAAAATCTTATTAGTAACTGACAAACTGAAGCAAATTCCTTTAAATGGAAAGGTTTATTGAGAACAACAAAATTTTTCAATAGAATATTTCTAGTCTAAATCCAGTAATTCTTTGGAAAGTAAAGAGTAAAAGAGTAAAAGGCAATTGGTTTGTGTCACAGCAAACAGTTGAGAGAGAGAGAGAGAGAGAGAGAGAGAGAGAGAGAGAGAGAGAGAGAGAGAGAGAGAGAGAGAGGAATATTGGGTTTTATTTGACATCCTACCCTATTTGGCTGGGAAAATCACATCTGCAGGCTGGATTTGACTAGGATTACTACCCAGTAGTGACCCTTGATTTATAATTTTCCTAAAGTAGACATCTCAGAACTCCACATAATATTCCTGTTGGTTTAACCACACAGACTAAAGCTAGCTGATTGCCACCTTCAGGCTAGTCTGCTTCTATTAATCTAACTGGAATCATGCCTTGATATTGTGCTATGTTTTTTACATGTCTGTTGCAAAGCCATATCTTCCAATGCTATGCTGGAACAGGTAATTTTCCTAGTCAAAATTCCCAAGTGGGAAAAGCAGCTATTTGTAGAACAAAGATTTTGCTTCCTATTTGATTTTACTCTTTATTAGTTTCTAATCTTGAGAAAAAGGGGTTTTCTCTCTGAGATGCTCATTTTTTAAAAGTTGAACTGATGTCTTTATGTGATTTTTGTATGAATCAGATGACCACATGTTACGTAAGTAGTTTATAAACCACAAAAATGAGTCTCAAATATTTCTTATCACTTTCTTTGTTAAATCTCCTCCATTACATTCCAGGTGGTCTTTCCACCCCTCCCACCCCTCCACCCCTGTCTCTTCAATTTTTCCTTTAGCAAAGTAGAAAGAACAAATAATTTTCTGAGCCTATGATGTGAATTTTTGCCTGTAGCTATTGGAAATCGCTGCACCAATCATCAAGCATAATTTGGGAAATTCTGAATCCTATGGCTATAGAAAATGATCTATTTCTTTTTAAACAACAAGTGGTCCTATCTGTTTATTTTCTGTTTTGTTTACAAAGAAAATGTGAACAATTATTTAGTATAAAACTACCACAAAAGAAGATTACAGATTCATTCTGGATTAAAATGATCTTTTTAAAATTCTCTTTTTAAATATAAACGTGCATATGTTTGGTTTACTGGGCTTGCTTTGTGTGTGTGTGTGTGTGTATATATATATATATATATATATATATATATATATTCTCTCAAAAAAGAAAAAAAAGGGAACAAGGCCTTTTGTCATGGAAATACATGAAGTTAAATATAATTATAGATATTCTAATTAAAGTCATATTAATGCTATTATTAAATATTCAACTATTGCTTTAGAGTTTAGCATACATTTATTTTTAGAGGCCCGGTGAACAAAATTCATGCATTGGGGGGGGAGGTCCCTCAGCCCAGCCTGCACCATCTCCAATTCAGAACCCCTCAGGGGATGTCCAACTGCCAGATTAGGCCTGATCCAGCCTGCCAGCCTGGTTGCCGCCAACTGTGCCATTCCTGCCAGCCTATTTGCCCCTAACTGCCTCCCCCCAGCCTGTTCGCCTCTTACTGTACCCCTGCAAGCCTGGTCACTCCCAACTATCCTCCTTGCTAACCTGGTCACCCCCAATTGCCCCTCCCCTGCCAGCCTAGTCACCCCTCATGGCCTAGTTGCCCCATGAAACCTGCTGCTCAGTTGTTTGGTCATACCTCACTAACCCCTGCCAGCCTGGATGCCCTGTACAGCCTGGTTGTCCAGTCATTTGGTCGTCTCTCCAGCTGGGCCTGGGTGACTAGCAGCTGACATCCTCGACTTGCCTGTGCCTTAGGCTGGTCCTGGGTGGCTGAGGGAATGTGAGGGGACTCTAGAGGCAGGCATGCAGAGTGGGAGGGACCTACCTGGGGGCAGGCCCAGCCATGCCATGCACTTGCCACCCTGGTGGGCTAAGGGGACTGGGTGCCACCATCTTGTGGCTGTGGGTGTCACCCTCTTTGAGAGTGTGGCAGTCAATTTGCATATTCCCTCTTTATTAGATAGGATAATAAAGATGAATTTCTATTTCTTGTCAAATCACAAAAAGAATGTCATTAAAAGAATCCAGAATAGCTCAGCTGGTATGGCTCAGTGGTGCAGAGCACCAACCTATGAACCTAGGTCATGGTTCAATTTTAGGTCAGGGCACATGCAGGAGGCAGCCAATTGATGATATTCTCTCATCATTGATGTTTCTAACTTTCCCTCTCCCTTAATCTCTGAAATCAATAAAAACTGTATTTAAAAAACAAGAATCCAGAACAAATAAAATTTTTCTTGATAACATTATTTTATTGTGTTGTTTTCTTTTTCTCAGGTTTTGTTTCATGCTTGAATAAAATGTGGCTGTCAAGTGAGACTATCATAAACGTTGATTTGATGCCTAAGATAATATAACTCAGTGAAGAAGAAAAGACGTATGTGATTACCAGTGATAGTGTTTTGGTGACATCTTATTTATACATATAAAAGTTATCTGTTATGTTATCTTTTTTACACTATCCCATAGGAAATATTGTGAAGTTCAATTATCAATAGATATATTAAGCATGAAAGTAAATTTGAAGTGATAAAAAGTTAAATTGTATAAATAGTTTAAAATAAGTGTTTTTCTCCACTTGAAATATTTGAGGTTGTAATTGATGCAACTTTGTGTTCTTGAACAGAGGCATGACTTCTGGCTGCATTCCACCTGCATGCCTCATTAGAAGGGAGAAGTGGTTACACACTGTTGATCATCTAAAGAACTATTAAAGTCCCACATTTTTTATGTACATACTAGTAAAGGAAAAAATAATAAAGAGGTTACTGTGCAATAGCTCCCTTTTTAGTGTATAATACCTTTTGACTTCACTTAAGAATCATTTAACAAAGGGCTACTATGTGCCAGGCATTGTGCTGGGCACTTTAGATTTTTCTGTAAACAAAACTACTCTATTCCTTTCCTCACCAGTTTACTCTAGCTATCAGGGAAACTAACATCAAACAATTAATCTGTAGCTTAATCACTTCATTGTGATTATGGTAACACCATGAGAGAGAAGCACAGGTGTTGCATACATATAAATTAGGCAGACTTGACCTTGTCCTCCATGTCAGAAAGGCTTCATAAGGAATAAATATCAGAAATGGAATTACTGAAGGTGGGAGGTGAAGAGGAACTAAGTCTTTAAATGTCTTGATGTGGGAATAAGCATCCTAAATAATAAAAGGGTAATATGCAAATTAACTGTCACTCCATCACATAAGATGGCAGCACCCATAGCCACAACATAGTGGTGCCCAGTCCTTTCAGCCTGGCCAGAGTCCCCCAGTCTGGGTCATCTCTGTGCGAGGTCCGGGAAAGAGACAGCTTAGAAACCTAGTCCAATGGGGGAAATATATCAGCACATGAACCTTTTTAAAGGCAGTAATCACTTCCATTTCGGGCAGTTTGGTGAAATAGATACCACAAATTACCTTCTTGTTTGAAAAAAAATGCTGAGCTGAGCTGGCTCAAAAAATAAAGAAAATGCAAAATTAAAAAAATAAATGATGTGAGAGCCAGAATTCTGGGAGATAAATTAGCTTTCTCTTTTGATTGCTGCACAGTGGAGAAGAGACAGGCGATAAAGACTAGGATGCTGGCATGGCAGGGAATTTGAAAATGAACTCCTGTGCAGGTCCTATCAGCTATACTCTTAGTGTAAGTTGACCTAAACCCTGCCAAGGGGAGGGGTGCAGCATGCTCTAGCTTTGAGCTGTGTTGAAGATCTATACTGAGAATTCATAGCACTGGGTTACCATAATTTAATTGCATGTGGCTCTGGGTCTGGTTGATGAAAACACAGTCTGCCTGAGGGACTCAACCTCAGCTCACGTTCGAATGAATTTCCATAAATAAAATTGAAAAGAAATTGTTTCATTTAGAGAAAAAAAAATCACAAAACAAGGCCCTAAGAATGAGAACCAGCAGAAACAATAGAGAGATGAAACAGGCCCACAAAGACTTCAAATATTATCATTATTAGACACAGAGTATAAAACAAGTGTTTAATATGCTTAAAGGAATTTTTAAAAGAATGCAAATGTGACCAGAGAAGAAGTGACTATTAAAAATATATATCAATCTGATTTGAGGAAAGAACAACATGGCACTTCAAGAAATGATGTGTACAGTAATTGCAATGAAAACACCATGGACCCACCAAGTAGACCCAGATGAAGGAGGGAGCAGAGATGGGCATAGTGTTACTACAGAGTTATGTGCAGGAAGATCTGTCTCTGTCTGTCTTTACCTTTCTGTCTTACCCTTGACCCATCCCTGCATGTTCTCTTCCTGTTGGGGTTCTGCTTTTTCTTGGACTCAGGGGGCTGCCTTTGTACTTCCTCAGGCATAAGTCCTGGTTGCTGAATCTGGGTTGGCTCTGCCACATGTCTGCTCTGCTTTGAGGTGCCCGGGTGAGGGACACCACTTTCTCTGGTTTCCATCAAGAATCTGAGCTGGTGGTGTCCCTGGGTGACCAGCGAGTGGTAGGGCTACCTCAGCCCTGTGGAGAGCTTCCCTCCTCCTGCTAAAGTGAGAAAAGACTTGTCACCCTATATAACCTGACAAAAATTTCCCCTCTTAGAGTTTTGAACAGACTGATCTGTGACCCACGGGACACAAAACTGTGACTGTCTGCTGACTCATTGTGAGGCTCCTGCACACACAGTGGCCCAAATGCATTTTATCCTCCATCTTATGCTAAGCTATTTTGAAAACCCCAAAACAGGGCCTCTGTGGGATGCTTTAGGATCCTAGAAAATAGTAGTTTGAATTATTACTTTTTATAATGTACATGCGTTAATATCTTCTCACAGGATCTACTTTTACTCACTCCATATTTTCTGCTAAATTGGAATCTATTCATGTATTTTCCTTGGCCAGAAAGATTCCAAAGACAACTTGAAACCAATGTTTACATCCAAACTTAGAGCTCAAACTAAGAGCACAAGTATTAAAAAAAGCAAACACCTGACTTTAACCAGCAGATGCTGACTTGATCTCTTACAGATAGTATGTATATATTTTTTCAGGTAATTTATATGATGATCTACATATATAAAAGCCTAAGTGACCATTCGACCATTAGACTGTTTAACCAGTAGCTATGATGTGCACTGACCACAAGGAGACAGACACTTGTCACACAGGCATAGAAACATGGAACAGACTGATGAATCTCAGGGGGAAGAGGATGGGAGGAGAGTGAGAAGAGATTAACCAAAGATCTTATATGCACACTAGAGGCCCGGTACATGGATTTGTGTACCAGTTGTGGTCCCTTGGTCTGACCTGCAGGGATTGGGCTGACACCAGCTCTTTGACATCCCCTGCGGGGTCCCGGAATGTGGGAGGGCACAGGTCAGACTGAAGGACCCCACTGAATGCATGCACTGGGCCTCTAGTTTAATAATAATGCTATAATAAAACTAGCACACAGAGAATAGAATAATTTGTGTATTCATTCATATTCTTTGTCTATTTCAACTGACCAGGCTAACTATGGGTTTTTGGTTTTTCAATGTTGATATTTGTCAAGTCATCTTTCTATTATACCTGTTTTGAGAAAGCCTGTGTACATGTGATTCAAGTAGTGTGTGGATCTGTATATTTGAATAACATAATATATATGAAATATAGAAAATACCACACTACATGCAAAGTCTGAATCAGGTATGTACCATGAATGATTCAAAGAAATATCTCAAATGCATGGGATTAGCTGTGGATTACAAAAATAATCATTTTTAATTTTTTTCAGGTATTGTCTTCAACTCTGTTATGTCTAATTCTTCCTTCCATTATTTCACTGTGAGTCCATCAAAAAACATTTGAACACTTCTGGATATTAAGCAGTTCATAGAGGCAAAAGCTGCATCAGAATTGCATGTTGTTATACAAGGATGTCTGTACATGGTTTTACCTTCTCTCACATAAGGACTTTCCCACCTGCCTCCAGCCTCCAGCCTCCTGAAGGAACACCTAAGAGAATGGCTGTTTGCAAGTGGGCCACCGGGCATCGTGTACAGAATTATTGATTACTCCATGTCTCTGCTCCCCACACCCTTCTATCATCTCTCTGTGCCAAGAGATTAAAGAGACATAGAAAGGAAATGACTTGGGCTACAAAGTAATCCTTAAATATTGGGAAGCTTCCTTCCTTCCTTCCTTCCTCCCTTCCTCCCTTCTTCCCTCCCTTTCTCCTTCCCTCCATTTCTCTCTCCCTCTCCCTCCCTCCCTCTCTCTCTCTCTCTCTCTCTCTCTCTCTCTCTCTCTCTCTCTCTCTCTCTCTCTCTCTCTCTCTCTCTCTCTCTCTCTCTCTCTCTCTCTCTCTCTCTCTCTCTCTCTTCTCTCTCTCTCTCTGCCTGTTCAACCCACTTACCAAGAAGACAAGAAGAAACAAAGAGAGGTTACCAGTAGGGAAACTGAGTTCACTAAGTGAGAAAAAGACATTTTGGATAGTGGAAAATTTCCATTCATCTTGCCTAGAAATCAAGTGAGCTGCTGCATAGAGGCATTTGTCTAGTAGCTGACATCATATGATGAAAACATTGCAGAAGAAACTCTATGATTATGTATAAGATGGAACTGAATAAGCTTTAATTTCTCTCAATTTAAAGATTTACAATATCAGTTTGAATAGCACTTTTATTTCTCTTTATCAAAGTCAAATAAAACAGAAACAAGAAAATAAAACTGCTGAAAAAATATCAATTCAATAATAGCATTGTAATTGTGTATCATTCCACACTTTTTAATCTATATATTTCAACAATGCAGAAAGTCCACATACACAAATTCTTTTATAAAAAATGGGATTTTAATAATATAAAACCTGATTTGTTTCACTTAAAATAGAAGGTACAACTTTCTTGACTAAGTGGGCTCTATGTTAAACATTTTAAATACAGAATAGTATTTCACAGTGTGAAACAATTATGTTTATTTAGCCAGTTGTTGTCTTTTGAATTTCAATTTTCATCTGCATTTTGCTAACATTTACAAATAACAATAAGATCAACATTTTTGAAAGGAAAATAATTATGCAAATCCTTTATAAATTGTAAGGGGTTTCGTTCATTTTTCCCAATTCATGAAATACAGTTTTATAATTTAGCACTTATAATATGAAATGAAATTCATTTTTGTTAACAGTAACACAGATGAAGGCAAGTAGTCCCAACCTACAGGCCATTTCCGTTTGCTGATGCTATGAAAGGGAGCGCTATTTATTTTTCACTTAATTGGCCATGAGTTATAGGTTATTTAGGACCCTAACCTGTCTTGTATTTAATCCCACTTGTACTCCTCTTAGTTAGAAGTACTAAAAAGAGAATAAAATGTGGTGGCTATCAATATAGTATCATTCTCAAATGGCACAGTGTCTAGAATTCTAATTGAAAGATTTTTGGAACAGATAGATTACATCGCTGTCCCAGTCACTGAATTCCTGATCATTCTGGAGACCTCTTAATAGGAAGGCTTCTATGATAAGCAAAGAAAAATTAATAATATGCTGGGGATTTGGGATTGGTTTTATCTTGCTACATTTCTAGGGAAAAGCAAAATCACTGGCAATATTCCTGGCAGGGTTTTTGCATGACAATATATATCCTGTTAGGGCTTATGTTACATTTGCAAAGTTCTTAGTTTTTGTAAAAAACACTCAATCAAACTTGGTTAATCTGTGGCAGGAAATCATTTACACATTCTTTCAGCATTTAATGCTTGTTATGGTTTCTTTCTTAGGCTGCTAATTTTTTTTTCCTCTAAAATTTTTCTCTAGAATGCAACATACTATTTTTAGAATCTTTTCTAGTTTTCTTGTTGTTTTTTTAATTGTGTCTTTTATCTATATCTTTACTTGACTTTTTCAACCACCATCATGTTTTTTGTTCCCTACTCTTCCCCCCCCCCCCACCAAAAAAAAATAAAAAAAGCTTTTATCTTTCTATGTTCAGTAAAAGCAGTTTTACTTCAAGGGTTGATATATTTCCTGTGGACATTTTTAATAACCAGTTGAAATAATAACTTTCCATAATTAGTATATAAATAATTTATTTCCTCAAAAACTCTGACAAAAATAGACCTACAAGGTCCCTAGTGGTTTGAGCAAAAGCTGCTAATAAAGACCCATGAGTGCTCATTTTTGGTGATCTTAGGCAAATTTTATAGTCTTCAAATGCCAAAGGTGTTAATTAATTTTACTCTTTCCAAGTGAGAAAATAATGCTTACTGTTTCATTGCTTGATGCAATCAATGCTGCAAAAGGATTAGTACCAGCAAGAAATGGATACCCAGAAGGGAAAGGAAGCTACACAGCTGGATATACTGTTGTGGGGTCGAACCCTGGAGCCAGAATAAGACCACCAGAGGCTGCTGATTGATTAAAAAAATAAGCAGGCAAGGATTTATTGAACTGGCCAGGATGGCCACGAGAGCACCACATGCAGGTGGAGTCCACAGGACCTCACCATTCCAGGTATAGGCGGTCCTTTTAAAGGTCTAAACCACAAAAGTTTTCCTTTGTTCTAAATTCTGAATTCTAAAGGCTGGGAACAACCTGCAGGGTGGCTCCCAGCTACATCCTGCTGGACATCCTGCTGGCTATCTTGCGATAGCAGATAGTACAGAAGCAGAGCTGAGCAGTAATCTCTAAAGGTTATCATCAGTTTCTACTCCTGAAGCTACTGAGCCAGTGGGAATCAATCTCCTGTAGCTCTGGTCCACAGGTACCGGAAAATTGCCTTAGCCTCCAGGTCTCAATCTGGAAGCTGAGGCAACTACCCTATTGTTTAACCAAGTAAGCGAGTGCCAAAGCCAGAATAGCAGGGTTAAAATTCAAACAGCAGGTTGTTGTTTTTTTGTTTTGTTTTGTTTTTTTACCTAAATGTGGTTGCTACCATCCTTTAATACCAGCATAGAGATGAAATGGGAGTTAGGAATTGCCACTCCCAGAGGATGTGCCTTTCCCTCCATCTATTTAAACCTCCATCCCAGACAAAGCCTTTTTAAACTACTTTCCTTATGTTTGCAAACCCACCCATTATTTGCTGGGCCTGCTGCATATCCCCACCTCCCGGTGTGGTGTTCCCCACAGGATTGGTGGAAGGTTACTCCCTTTCAGTCAGACCAGGACCCAAGTGTAGGCATGTTCCCATCATATTAAAAGAGCCTCCAAATCAAGGTATAAAAAGTTCTTAATCCAAATCTTGCTTTTTCAGTTATGCTACATATACTGTAACACAAAAGAGCACCTTTGACTGCAAATAAGAAAACACCTGACAGCAGCTTAAACAAATACAAGTTTATTTCCACCAACCTCACCATGTCTGCTCTTCATCAGGATTGTAGCTGCTTGGTCACAAATGCTGAAGATCCACGGGTCACATCTGCATTCAAATCATTGGCCCTTGGAGAATTACCCTCTATGTTTCTAGTATCCATTTAATGTCTTCAGTGTCATTATGCTAGACCTTACCTTTTTTTGTCAGCTTAAACTCATCACTACACATATAAATATATGAAAGCCAAGTGACCGACCATTATGACTAGTTGACTGAATCACCAGTTTAACAGTCGCTATGACATGCACTGACCACCAGGAGACAGATGCTCAAAACAGGACTGCCCCTTAGTGGTTAGTGTGCTCCCACAGCCAACCTCCTGCGGCCAGCCAACCTTCCGTGGTCCCACCCCCCAGCAAGCCAACCTCCGTGCCCCAATTGGCCTGTTTGGGACTAGATGAGATGGGGCCCAATCAGCCCCAATCGGGTGGCCAGACCAAGGAATCCCACATAAGCATAAAAAAAGATTTGAAATGTCATGACTATAATATTTTGTTGTGTATAAATCTAAAGGCAGAAAAGATAGCATTTTAATTTGTTTGATATTTATCTTTATATTTAAAAAACAAAACAAAAAAACAAAAACAACTGCAGCTCATTCAGAGGACCAAAATAGTAAAACAGGTAGGATTATAAGGTTATTTTGCCCTCCAGCCTGGAGATACTCTTTAGCATGCTAACTTATCTAAGTGTATGTACTTAAAATATTTTTAAAGAATAGTTTATTGATTTTTAGAGAGAGATAAATAAATATTCAGGTTTGAGATTTCTTCTACATGGAGATTAATATGATAATCTCATAGTTTGTTTTCTGTGTGAACATTTGTTTGGATTATGAATCTATACTAATAAAAGAGTAAAATGCTAATTACACCAGATAGGACCAGACACCTTCTGGACATCCTTCCTGACAAAGCCAGGGCCTGGGGGGAGGCTGCCCAGGGTCCTAGGTGCCTGCAGCCAGCCAGAGGGAGGGAAGCCCGGGCCCCTGGTGCCTGTGGTGTGCCGGAGGAGGGAAGCCTGGGTCCCGGGTGCGGGGGCTGCGGCAGAGGCAATTAGGGGTGATCAGGCAGTTAGGAAAGCAGTTAGGGGTGATCAGGCAGGCAGGTGAGCAGTTAGGGGTGATAAGGTAAGCAGGCAGAGTGGTTAAGGGTGATCAGGCAGGCGAGTGTTTAGGAGCCATCAGTCCCAGATTGTAAGAGTGATGTCCAACTGCCATTTTAGGCCCATCCCACATGGGGGGGTCCTAGATTGTGAGAGGGTGCAGGCCAAGCTAAGAGACACCCCCACACACACCTGGGGAAGGAATTTTGTGCACTGGGTCTCTAGTTATTTATAATACCTGGCTGAGATTTTCAATGTGGAGTATTTCAAAGTAGACATCACTATCATAATACAATCATCATGACTGGAGATGACTGGAGACTGACCAGTTTTTCCTTTTTCCAACAGCAAGATATAAATATGTGATATGAGTAGAAATTTATTGATGACTGTTTAAAGAACAACTATTATAAATTTGTGAGGGCTTATTGCGATCTATCCAGGAACTGCCACTGCAAAAGGCTTTATGTATATTGATTCTCATAGAGCCCTATTGTAGGTATTGCTTTTGTGTCTATTGTGTGGATAAGAAAAATGAAGTACAAGGTGATACGATAATTTGTCTGAGGTTGCACAACCAGTATTTGGAAAGCAGAGATTTGAACCCAGATCTAGGCTCTTCATTTCTGCTCTACAGGAATGAATAACTCTATTTAATGCTTTCAGGACACTTAAAGATAAAGATCGAAATAAAATTTCCAGTGGTTATATTATTGCTACTGAAGAGGTTAAGTAAAAAATATTTTTTTTAAAAAAAGTGGCCTTTGTTATACAGATGAAATCTTTATAGTTTCATGTATCATCCTCTATAAACTATATATATATATATGTATGTATATGTATGTATATATATATATATATGTATGTATATATATATATATATATACCCAGCAACCGTAATGGTGGAATGACCAGAATAACTGAAATGACCAATGGCTATGATGTGCACAGCAGCAGCCAACTAGCTTAATCCAAACTCTGACTGGTACCCTCTCCCTGCCCCAATCAACCCCCAGCACTCCTACTGGGGTTAAGTTTGGCTGGCCAACTCTCTACAGTCCTTCCCCTATGTTGGCCCTGCCTGATGGGTGCCCAACAGGGTGGGCTGGCCAGACCCCACCTGTGCATGAATTTGTGCACTGGGTCTCTAGTAGAGATTATAATAGAGCTAACACTCAGGGATACTGGAGGAGGTATAACTGTAAAATGATAGAAATAACTTGATGGTTGACAATAATACCAGGGCCTGTGCAAAAACAGATAAGGGTTGTAAAAGGGAATAGATTATGATGTAGAAATCATGTGAACCTCTGTTAATTGCAATTTTTGCAGGTTTTCAAACTTCCTAACACTAATAAAATATATATACACACTATGGGTTCTGCTATTGTTATTCATTATAGTACAAGGCTGGGAAATTCTCACTTATAATTCATACCATTAGAGAAAGTTATTCCCTATTTATAATTGAAGTAACTTGCCATGGTTAAAAATCAGGTCCATTTTTATAGCTGCCTGCTTATTTTAACATTTACTGATTTCTTCCAGGTATGCGGGGGGGGGGGGGGGGGACTGTTTTTCTCAGAGTCTTGTCGTGTATTGAAATAATAATTAGGAAGGACTGCTTGTAGAGCAACCTGAAGGTGACTGAAGTTTAAGTTAATTCACTTGACTTAAATGCGGAACTTACAGAATATCTTTACATTTTTAGTTTTTCTTTCCTCACTTGTACCAATCAAAGGAAACACAGTAATAACCCTTTCCTTTTTAAATATTTATACTTCACTTCTAAAGCATCACCGAGTGTAGAGCAAGTTGCATGCGGAGCTCAGCATCAGCAGGCTGAAAATACCCCAGAGCGCCTCGTCGTCTGCAAAGCATGGAGCCTTCTCCTGCCCGGGATGAAGCACCATAAATTAAAATAGGAAAAGTTTCAGAGCCAGCTGTGTTCTTGATTTTGCTAGAACACTTGACGGTTACATATATTTTTAAAGTATAGTCTTTACATTTTACATTCCATGAGCCCACAGTCAAAATATAAGATCAAATTTACAGAAGTGTACAAAGGCACACACAAAACGATTTTAAAACAATGTTTATTTCTGTGTTTATTTAGTCATATGCTACTGAGCTTTCCTGGGTGTCCTGTTGAAAAGGATATATCTGCCTTTTGCTCTCCCTGCTGCCTCTTCATGGTTGTTGCTCCATAAGGACTAGTGCCCAATCCTCTCCAGACCTCTCTGTGAACTTTGTTCCTGGGTGTCTTTGAGCCTCAGAGACATCACTTCATGTACATCTCATTGGCTTTCTTCCCAATGCCAGTTTATCCAGAATGACTTTGATTCTGTCTTATCAAATAAAATTCCCGTCAACATTCTCACGTCTGACAATGTTTTCAACCTACTCTTAACTGCCTTAGCTTCCTTCTTTACCTTGTCCTTGATTTCTCCCTTGACTTCTTTCTCAGATAAAATCTGAACTACCCTTTATACCTGCTTTCTTCTCTACCTGCTACCGTGCCCCTCTAAGACAATCAACTTATCTTTCACTCAAAGTATCATTCTTGTCTTCCATCAAGTCTCTTTCAATCTTTCCCAAATATTTTAATAGTTCTACCGTATTTGTTAGAAATTGAATTCAATCGCTAGTGTTACAACCTGAATAGCAGTTTCTTAAAAAAGACAGGGAAGTATTTCCCTCTACAGTAAGACCGGAGGCAGGCAGTTCATGAGGAATGCAGTGACCCCATGATGTCATCAATTCCTCTGCCTCTTTTCTACCGCTCTTAGGGCATGATTTTCGGCCTCCTGATAGCAAGATGGCAGCTGCAGCTGCAGCTCCAGCCAACATATCTGGTTCCCAGGAAGAAAGCAGGAAGAAGGGAAAAGTAAGTGGCAACATGGATTAACACAGTCAGTGCCAACCCTCCTCTTCAGAGCCTTCTCGGAGACTTCATTCAACAATTTTCTTTTACCTAACAGTTGTTACCCTGGTCTTTAAAAGAAATGGCAAAGGAATAATTGCTACTCTTTAAACATAGGTTTCTTTCAAGGAGGAGAAATGGATATTGAGTAGGTGATAGGCCTTAGTTTACTTTAGAAAATAATTAAAGCTTTCCCAGTTGAATGTAAGTTCCATGGGTATGTACATGTTCCTGTTTTTCTCTTTATACCCACTTTGCATTGGGTAATAAATGGCATATAGTTGTATCTCAATAAATAGCAATTGAATGAATAAGTGAATCTGGAAATAGTGTGTTTATTCACTTCAAATTTTTTTTTATTTGTTCAAGATACTTGGAAAAAGATTTTAAAAGATACAATCTGAAAAGAGTGGGTTTTTACCAATTCATTATTCATGGGGTGTTGGGGGAGATGATCTTTGTCTTCAAGCATATAACAAATTATTATAAATAGTAAACATATAGTAGATAACTGTAATGCAGCATATGTAATGCAGAAATCAGGAAAAATATTTTTAAATAAGTTACTACTAGGAGACAAAGGAGAGGCCATTGATCTTTAGTTGAGGATAAGAAATATATTAAGGACAATGCACGTAAGTGCCAGAAGAATAAAAACTACAGGTATCTTCTTTGTAGTTGTACTTTGCATTCATCTAGCACTGAATCTGGCTCAGGGTTAAATAAATATTTATTTAGAAAAAGAAGAATTAGGAAGGCAAAGAAGGAAGAGGGAGTGGGGAGCATGCCAGTATGTGGGGACTACATGTGCTAAGATATAGAACAGTGAGTATTGATGTTCAGGTAAATTTAAGGGCTTGATACTGTTGACATGCAGGGACCAAGTTGGAAATATGTAGGAGTTGAGGTTATACAGCAGGCAGTAGGGAAATAATGAAAAAGTTATTAAAAAAAAAAAGAATAGTTTATTGAACCTATTCAGTTTTTCTCAGTGGTTAAACCATCTGCCCATGAACTAAAGGTTGAGGGTTCAATTCAGGTCTAGGGCATGTACCTCAGATGCAGACTCAATCCCTGGCCCTGGTCAGGAAAGCGTGGGAGGCAACCAGTCGATGTGCCTCTCTCTGTCTCTCTTCCTCCCTTCCATTTTCTCTAAAAAACTTTTAGAAAAAATATTCTCAGCTGAGGATTAACAAAAATAATTATTGATTTTGAGAGAGAGAGAGAGAGAGAGAGAGAGAGAGAGAGAGAGAGAGAGAGAGAAATATTGTGTGAGAGAAATATCCATTGTCTGCTTCCTGCATGCCCCCTCCTGGGGATTGAGCCCACAGTTGGGGCATGTGCCCTTGACCTGGAATCAAACCAGCAACCTCCTGGTGCAAGGCAGGATGCTCAACCAACTGAGCACACTGGTCAGGGCAGGGAGTTCTATAATGAGCAAAGATGTGCAAATTTTAACCTGAAGGGGAAATTGACTCTTTAAAGAATCCCAAGCAAAATATTAAACATATTTTTGCATTTGAAAGATAATTCACGTGGTAAAGTGGAAAATGAATAAAATGGGTGCTAGGGGTGAGGAGTGGAGGCAGTATGGAGGCACAGCAACCAGTTAGTCAGACAAGACATAAGATCCTGAGCAAAGGCAAGGATGCCCGTGGAAATGGAGTGGGAGAAAAAAAAATCAGAGGTGTTCACTTTGTCCTCTTCTTCACCAACCTTATACCACAGGTTTTCTTGTCTCTGTGGTATTCTTTTCACTATTTCTTCTTTTCTTCCCCTCTCTACCCATCTGTTTAAATTTCATGCACCTTTTAAGATTCATGCAAACGTTTTTATCTTAAACTTTCCCTTACACTAAATTTAGGCTAACCTCTCTTCTAAACCTTTCAAACCATTTTTTCCCTTCAAGATATTGCCTACAATTTTGTAAATATGTAACATGTTTTGTTGATTCAAATATATTTTAAGACTTTGAGCACAGAAATTCTGTCTTACTTGTCTCTTTATTTCCCCAGATCTGTGAACAATTTCAAGCACATCATGGGCAAATGAATGGAGACAGCATGATTACATAATCTTAGTACATAATCTTAGGGAGCTCTGCTCTAGGATTTAGCTAGTGTTGACTCATTTGCTAGCTTGATGGCCAAACAATTTACTTTTCTGGTAAGTCTGGGAAAGTAAAGGAGCCAGATTCTCAGGAGGCAGACTTCTTTCTTCATTTATTTAACAAATATTTATTGAACAGCCACCTATCAGTCAGTGTTAAGTTTTGGGCAAATGGACATGAATAAAACATGGTTTCTACCGTAAGGAAATTTCAACTAGAATGGGGAGACAGGCATACAAACTCATCAGTGAAATGGACAGTTATAGAGCCCAGGATATATAAGGGGAAGTGAGTGAGTGTGTGTGTGTGTGTGTGTGTGTGTGTGTGTGTGTGTGTGTTTGGATTTGAATGTTTATACTTAGGGGAAAAACAGAAGAGGAGGGTAAGAAGTTTTAATGAGTTCTTGAGCCTAGAAAAGTGAGTAGGAACATGCTACGTAATAAAAGGAGAATGTTTTTAGCAGAGAAGCAACAGCAGAAATATGAAGGATTCTAGCAGTCTGCAAGAATCACTGTACTTGAGCCTGGATCTCCATGTGGGGTGGGAAGTGGAAGAACCTGGGAGAGATGTGAAGGAGCAGCAGACAGGTGTCAGATCTTGAAAGATTCATGAACAAAGCTAAGGGATTTGGAATCTATGCTGGAGGACCAGGGGATTCTGATTATTCGCTTGTATGCTTTCCAGCTGAATTCAAGGAGCAAACTATAGGAATAATCATGTTTGTCAGTTCAAGATGTCTTTCTCTTTAATTTTCCCCCCTCCATCCTCTGGTGTCAATTCTAACTCATAGATTGTTATCTCACCTGAAGATATGAGTGCTAAGCAATATATATAATTAGTGTATAACCACATTTCAATTTCTCCAGTTATACCATAATGACTTTGATAGCTGGGTAGATGTGTGTGTGGGGGGAAAGGAGATACTTGTACAGGGGGTGTGTTTTCTGATACAAAATCTCTTCAGAGCTCACCCACTGCAGTTGAAAGCTCCCGCCTTCTTTCTCTAGGTGCCAATAATTTAGAACTCTCCTCAGCCTTTGTTTGGTTTGGTTTTTCAGGAAATTGTATCTTTGAGAGCACAGGCCAGCAGTCTTTTAGAAAGCCCACATGCTTAAGTTTTTCTGTTTGTTTCTTTATTATTAGATTCAAGTTAAACATGTTTCAAGAACTCCACATAGATAATGACCTCGGGCATGTGCTTTCAATACGCATATACGGCATTTTCCTATTTGAATCATTCTGCTTCTTACTCTCTCCCGTAGGTATAACTCTTAAAACATGCCATTACTACTGCACACTCTTCCGTTTCTCTGCCCCTAGCCACAGGAAGGTGCTCATCTATGGGCTGCATCTCTCAACATGGCACCTACCCATGTCCCTAGTGATGAAGAGTTAGGCTGTATCCAACTTGTGTGAATATCTGTGTTCGTATCCCAAGAACAAAGTTTTTAATCAGGATAGTTACATGATCAAATATTTGTTTTTCAAAGATCACATTTGTGCCAGTATAAAAGATCAGTTAGAGAGGGAGAGTGTAGAGGCAGGAACATAGTTAGGAGACAAAAAACATAATTAAAGGAGAGAAGAGAAAGAGCTGGCTTAGGATTGCACTAATAGTTGTCACGATGAGAAAGGAGACTGAGGAACATTAAGGAGACAGAATCCACAGAAATTTACTAAAAAGTTCTCGGTTCCCCTTTCCCTTTTCTCCCAGACGCCTTTATGACAGTGAAAGGAAAATGAGTATTGTGCATGAAATTTCTATGAAAATGAGGGCATACGTGAAGTTTCTACAATACATCCTTTACACCGCAAGACCTATTTTTAACCCCAGGTGAAAGGATGACTAGGGAAGTCACTAGTTCAGCACATGCAGCAGCTGCAGAATTACAGCACTTCCCAGATTCATGAAGGAGCTGGAGTCCCCGGTGCAGCTCAAAGTGTGATGCATTTTGGAAAGTATTTACCTTATGGACTGAGTGCATAAAGAAGACAATTAGCAATGTTTGACGATAGAAGAACAAAGGAGACTAGGAGTGTAGTAGTTAAGAACATATAAAATGGCAGAGTAGAAAGCACCAGTAATCTCCATCTAGACCATAATTACTTTGGCAGCATCTGTCTGATTAGAACTCTGGAGACTATTGAAAATTTGCAACATCCCGGAGAAGTCTTGGCTGGTAAATTGCATTTATTTAATTTTGCTCAGTTTCAGCTTTCAGGGTGGTAGCAGCTACCTCTCTCTCACACTACAGCCTGTGCCAGCGGCCATACAGCTGTTTCTGGAGCGGTTTGCCTGCAGCCTGCAGGCATCAGGGTAGGCAATAAGGACCCTGACCTCCAGATATTGGGGACCTGTTTTCTGATTGCCCTTTGCTGCTTCTGATGGTGAAGGCGCTGACACAGAGATGAGAGACGTTTCTATGACCCTCACCAGCACTGTTGCAAACTCCCGCCTTCCTGCTGACGTGGCTTCCAGGCATTTTAAGGTCCAGTTTCTGTTTTTCGTCCCCTTCAATTTTCTCCTTTTCCTGTTTCAAGAGACAGATAATTAGGAATTAGGACATTCAAAAGCAATCACATAAAAAGGAAAATCTAGAAAGCTATTGCACATGCCCAGGAAAGGTGATGCTCAGAAAAGACCTGAGAAGACCTTAAGCTGACACCCGGGGCTTATTGTTCGCTGAGAGAAATGCTACGATAAAACACACACAAAAAAAGCAAAACCCAAAAACTCCAGCAAATCCTGGGGAAGAGAGAGTCTCTGATCTCCAATTTTTAATAATAAAAACAAAAACAGAAGTCAGGCCCAGCCAGCATAGTTCAGAGGCTGAGTGTCAATCTAGGAACCAGGAGGACACGGTTGGATTCCTGGTCAGGGCACATGCCTGGGTTGCAAGCTGGATTCATATTAGGGGGCATGCAGGAGGCAGCTGATCAAGGATTCTTTTCATCATTGATGTTTCTATCTCTCTCCTCCCTTCCTTTCTGAAATCAATAAAAATATATTTTAAAAGACATATGAAGCAAATATTGACAATGTTGAAGGGAGAAACAGACAGTTTTACAATAATGTAAATGAGCTACCACTCACACGCAATAATATGACTACTATTTATTTTACTTTTTTAAAATATATTTTATTGAATTTTTACAGAGAGGAAGGGAGAGGGACAGAGAGCTAGAAACATCAATGAGAATAAGAGAGAAACACCGACCAGCTGCCTCTTGCACACCCCCTACTGGGGATGTGCCTGCAGACAAGGTACATGCCCCTGACAGGAATCGAACCTGAGACCTTTCAGTCCGCAGGCTGACGCTCTATGCACAGAGCCTAACCGGTTTCGACAATATGACTACTATTTAAAATAACAAACAAACAGAAAATAGCAAGTGTTGGTCCAGCCGAGGAGACCTTGGTACCCTTATGTACTGCTGGTAGAAATATGAAATGGTGCCACTGCTATGAACATCAGTATGGTAATTTCTCAAAAAAATTTTAAAACAATTTTCATATGATCCACGAATTCTACCTCTGGGTATAAACTCCAAGAATTGAAACAAAAAATTCGGAGAAATGATGAAGACAATGTATAGCAGAGCCAAAGCCATTTTAGAATAGACACGTGGTGTGAGCAAAAATAAAAACTTGGATGATTTCTTAAAACAAATGGAAAGTAATAGAAAGCACCCATCTGCATTAATTCCAAAGGTGAATATTGTCCTGTGAAGCTTTTTTTGTGTGTACCAGGATGTGCTATGAAATGTATTTCTTACTATGTGTCAGTTAAATTAAAAAAGAAAAGATAGGATTTTAGGAGTCAGGACGAGTTCTTTCTATTTATAATGCTGCTTCAGAAAGCAAACAAAGTATGATTCATTCACCTATAAGGTATAACATTTTGTATTTAAGCAAAGCTTTATTATATTGCAGTTAGGTCATTGCTCCAATAATTAAATTTGACCTCTGTATATTATAAGTGCATTTCTCTACCCCTCAAAATGTAACAAATTAGTATGCATTTGGTCCCTTGATCTTAGTGATTCCCTCCCAGGTGTCATAGTCTGCATTATTTTTTTTACAATGCAGAGTCAGGATGCCTACATTTACTTCCTTCCGTAAAAATGTCCCAGAATGGTCTGAATGGCCTTCATATGATGCAGAAGGAGTGTCTGTATAGGAACTGGAAGATTCTAGCTGACTTTGAAGTCCTTGCCATCTCTTGGGTCCTAGGATTCGGTAGGTTTCGGGCAGCAGCACGGGAGGGTTCATTCTCTTGTTGGCCTCCTGCTCTCTTCTACTTCACATTATTGATACTCCCTCTCAGTTTGCTTTCACATCCTGACACACACTATTTACAGCCTCGTGGCAGAAAATGCCAACCTCTGTGCATCCGTTTTCCACTTCTTAGTTATTTAGGACATCACTAAATTGTAGAAGCTCAGAGGAGGGAATTTAAGGAAAGCATTTTGTCTGAGGCTGACACCACAGAAAAGGGGATGAGAATCAGGAGAGAGTGTCCACCGATCTGGGCCAAACAACCATCCACCCCACCTCCTGTGCACAACATGCTGTGCGGGGCACCTGAGGCCATCTGACCCAGGGGCAGCATTTCAGGGAGCTAGCTGCAGGTCCAGGGACATAACCTACGTACATCGGCTCTGTGGCCTCGTTTCTTCTCTACCATGAAGGTCTGGCTACCTGCATCTGGAAAGACAAGCAAAGCACTTGGCTCTACTTGGAGATAAATAACATGCAGACCCAGGTTGGAAGAATTCTCTTACTTAACAAGCATTTTTATAGCACATCTAATATCATTGTAGCCCCTCTCATGCAGAGAAAGGTGTAGTTCAAGGCAGCAAAGATATACTGAAGGGCCTATTGTGTGCTGGGCCCTGTATAAACACAGTGCATACAAAGGTGAAGGATGCTGCTTTAACTCCAGGGATGAGTTCATATTCCAGCTCCCAGAAATAATTCCAGTACCATGTGGCAATAACTAAGATGTAGGTACACATAAAGTGATGATGAAGGGGTTATAAGTAGCAATTGAGTATTCTCCAGTAAAACAAGGCTCACCATTACAAATTCCATTTAAAATCAATCAATATTCTTATCTCGTTTTTCTTTTTAAAGGCAAAAAAAAGTTACTAATAAAATACTGATCATCAGAGAGGTGCAAATCAAAATAACAAAGAGATATCACCTGTCATAATGGCTACCATCAGCAAATCAACAAATGACAAGTGCTGGTGAGGATGTGGAGAAAAGGGAACCTTCGTGCACTGCTGGTGGGAATGCAGACTGGGGCAGCCACTTTGGAAAACAGTACAGAGTTTCTTCAAAAAATTAAATATGGAAGTGCCATTTGACCCAGTGATCCCACGTTTAGGAATGTATCCTAAGAAGCCAGAAGCACCAATCAGAAAGAATGTATGCACCCCTATGTTCATAGCATTACAATTTACAATAGCTGAAATCTGGAAACAGCCCAAGTGTCCATCAGTAGACAATTGGATAAAAAAACAGTGGTACATTTATACCATGGAATACTATGCAGCAGTAAAAAACAAGGATCTATTACCCTTTGAGACAGTATGAAAGGGCCTGGAAAGTATTATGCTAAGTGAGATATGTCTATCAGAGACAGACAAGTATTACACGATCTCACTCATATGTGGAATCTAATGAACAAAATAAACTGGTAAAGAGAGTGGATTCAGAGACATGAAAGCAAGAAATAAAGTGCAGAATCTTAGGTGGATGGTGGTGAAGGATGGATGGGTAGAAGTTATCGTCCAAAGAACTTGTGTGCATAGATGCATATCCCATGGACACAGACAATAGTGTGGTGAAGGTCTCGGGTGGGGAGTGTTGGTAGGCTGGAGGGGGTTAATGGGGGAGAGAGGAGGACATATGTAATACTTTTAACAAAGTATAAAAGATAAAAAAATAAAAAAAGTACCTAAGAAGTATAAGTAATTAGAGTTACTTCAATACTTGGATAATTTAGGTAAGCTATCATCAGCATACATGGTCTAGTAGATCTTAATAATTATAAAATATGTTTTATTTATTGTTTAATACATTTTATATATACACCAATTAAATTATTTTCCTCAAATAATATGCTTAATGAGTATAAAAAATTACTTGTATATAGTTCTCTACAACTAAAATATGTTTCAGGAATAAAAGCAAAATTTTAAAGTTTTAAACATGTGCCTATATCAACTCAAAAGTATAGAACGTTTAAAGATGATGCAAAAAAAGGCCCCAAAGCACAAATATTTCTAACTGATGAAAATGTTTACTCCAAAAGGTAGGCATTATTCCCTACTGAATCTCAGTCATGGAATCATGCTGGCACACATTGCCACAAAGCAAACTTTAATCTATATATATAAAAGCCTAAGTGACCAAACAACAAATGATTGAACGATCAGTCGCTATGACCCACACTGACCACTCGGGGGCAGACACTCAATGCATGAACTTCCCCCTGGTCAGTGTGCTTCTACAGTAGAAGTGCTGCTCAGCTGACCAACCCGTCCCTGTGGCCTACCAACATGGCGGCCCACAAACAGCGCCTTCGGCCTCCTGGAACATTCCTGGGATGGATCTGGATCCTGGGCCAGCAAGAGTGCCTCACTGCCTGCCCAGAGGGGGCAGGGACCAGACACGATTGGCCCTCTTGGCAGGTGGTGGGATGCCCTGGCAGGCGCAGGATCCAGATCCATCCCACTGACTTTTGCACTGGTTGTCAGGATCCACCTGGAGGCTGCTTTTATATCATTTCTTCCTTGCGGAGAGTCTAGGGAGGAGAAGTGGCTGTGGTGCCTGAAGCTGACTTCCAGGAGGCCATGGCGCTGTCAGGATCTTACTGGCGGCATTGGTCTGTTGGTGCCTGGCCCATTCTCCGGAGATTGGACTTGCAGGACTACTGAGGGAGGGAGTGGTACCAGATTCAGGGCTCGTAGCTAGAGAGTGCTGCTGTGGCAGCGTGAGCTTCTCTCGATTGGGACTGACTGGATGTGAGCCTGCGGTAGGCACAGTGGGGCGGGATGAGTGGGAATGGCAGGCGGAGTGGCAGGTGGCGTTGGACTGCCGGTTTCAGCCTGAGGGACCCCCACACCCATGCATGAATTCATGCACAGGCCTCTAGCATATAATAATTTTCAAATAAATAATAAGTATAATATTTTTAGATCACAATTTAATAAAAATAACAATTTTAAAAGTCACAAAAGACTGCTGGCTAGAGATATTAAAATTTTAACCTTAAGAAACTATTTATACAGGGGTGGTTCAAATAAATACAAGATTTGTAAAAAAGAATGACAACATAAACATATGTCAGAATCTCTGGGATAAACATAAAATGGTATTCATGGGAGCAGTATAATATCAAATTGCATTATTATGTATTAAATGTATTTATAGCTATATAAATTAGGCATATAATTTTAAAAAAACTTTAAAATAATAACCAAGTAAACTGAAGGAATAAATTTATAAATAAAAATAAGTTACTATTAGAAAAACAATAGGACACATTTTTAAATCTGAAGTTTTTGAAGATGCATAAAATAGTTGATTCTCTAGATACTAGGTAAGCTGATCAAGAAAAATATAAAGGAAGTCCCAGATATATAATGTAAGAAATTTAAAAGTGGAAAAAGATAACAGAAACAGAAAAAAATTAAAATTTACAAAAGCTATTTTGCACAATTCTGTGAATTTAATGCCATTTTCTTGGCATGAAGAAGGTCTTTTTATATAAGACCAAAATGAAGATGCCATATTCAAAAAGATAAGGAGCTTTAAACACACATACACACTCTAGCCTGCAAAACTTTACATGGCCTAAAAGTAGTTAAAAATAAAATAACAATTTAGGGGGGAAATATTTGCACCCCACTTCACAGACTAATCTCCTTAAGCATACTAAAAGCTTCCCCTACCTTTTCCTCTGGCTGCTACCTTTGGCCTCCCTCTGCCTCAGGTTGCAATGTCCCACACCCTGGGGATTGGGCCTAAACAGGCAGTTGGAAATCCCTCTCACAATATAGGACCGCTGGCTCCCAACTGCTCACCTGCCTGCCTGCCTGATTGCTCCAAAGTGCTTCTGCCCACCAGTCTGATCACCCCCTGATCACTCCTCTGCCAGCCCCATTGATTCCTCTCTGCTCCCCTGCTGGCCCAATCACCCCCAACTGCCCTCTGCTGCTGGCCGGGTCACTCCCAACTACCCTCCAATGCTGGCCCAGTCATCTCCAACTGCCCTCCCCTGTAGGCCTGGTCCCCCAACTGCCCTCCTTCCCCTGCTGACCTGGTTGCCCCTAAGTACCCTCCCCTGCCAGCCATCTTGTGGTGGCCATATTTGACCACATGGGGGCAGCCATCTTGTGTAAGACTGTGAGGCTCAATTTACATATTACCTCTTTATTATATAGGATATAATATTCTGCTATTAGATGTTTGCCTGAATCTTAAGGAAATGAATTAAAATCATGCTGAGGTGAGTTTCTGAGCATCTATTTTGTTCTGTACTCTAATTTTTATACTACTTTCAAATGTTATCGTGATTTATAATTTCTTATGAGAAGTCTCTTTCCTTCTTTTCCTGTAATTAAAGCCTCTTTCTGACAACCCTTTGGTTTCAAGCAAGGAATTTGAGAAAATGCCTTAAGGTGGAGTTGTGCAAAATCCATTATTGAGGACCATATTGGCCAAATTTAAGCTCAGCATTTTATTTTATTTTTAGGCACAGATAATAGAATATAGAGATAAAATATGCCATTTGTCTTGCTGCTTCACAAGTTAAAGGCAGGTCATTGCACTGATTTTAGTAGAACTTTGCTGTTTGAATATGTTCCCTGTTCAAGGAGAGGTCATTGCCTAAGGCTATAAATGCAAATTAAAATGATGCAGCATTTTTTAATCCTTAATACACAATTTTTCTTCATATAGCTTTATTATCTTGAACATTAAATCAGTGTTTTTTTTTATTATACTTTGACATAATTTAGCAATAAAGATTTTATGAGATAGTCACTGAAAATTTTCTGATTTGTAAAAAATGTTTTTTAGTTATGTTTATGGAATATACCTCCGAAATCTAGAAAAGACTTGCTTTTACACATACATTTGCATTTTATAGCTTTGTACTTGACCTAGACTCTATTTTAAAGAATTTGGGAAACAATGAGCTCAGACAGTAAGTGTGAAAAGTAACTTAGTGGATTGAAGCAGCAAAATTTAAGTTAATTAAAGTGTGTCTAACCCACAAAACCTGAAGCCAAATTTTCTATATTGGGACTACAAATTATCCAATTTAGCTGTCAACAGTAGTCAATTAATGTGTGACTGCCAGATTCATATTTTTTGTATTCATATGCTAACCAGTTTCCAGTGAACTAATAAATAGAGCAATCTCCTATCAAAGCCATATGTAATGTCATATAATAGATATTCAGAATAGTGTTCCTTTTAAAATTCAAGTCATATCATGTCAATCTTCTGCACGATTTTGTTGAATGACTTTGTAGCTCAGAGGACAAGTTCAAGTCCTTATAACAGTCTCTAAGTATAATCATCACCTTCCTCACTCCATGTCCCCTCTGACTTCATTTCTTGATAAAACTGTAAAGTTTTTAAAAATCAGCATGGGAGAAATTCTTCAGAATCTATGGCTAGACAGAGTCCTTGACATCAAATAGCATAATCCATATTAAGAAAATTTGATAAATTGGACTTTAAAAATATTTTTGCTCATTAAAAGACCATGTTCAAAAGACAAAAGAGAAGCAACAGACTAGCAGCATATATTTACAAGTATTATATCCAACAACGGTGTAGTCTGTAATATGTAGAACTATTAAAACTACAACAAAGAGGCAACTTTGCCCCGCAGAGGACATTGGACAATGTCTGGAGACAATATTTGCTTGTCACCATTGGGGAGACGCTATCAGAATCCAGTGGTTAGGGGGCAGGGATGCCGCTAGACATTCTAAAATGCAAAGGGTATGCTCCCATACAGAGAAACATCTACCTCAAAATGCCAGTTGTATCAAAGTTGAGAAAAAAAAGAACACATTAGATAAAAACAAATCTTCTCAGAATTAAAGGGTTTATCCCAGATTTAAAAGGACTAATTGATCAAAGTCAAATCTGTTTGATGAGGCAATGCACACTCAAAGTGTTTTAAAATGCAATAAAACAACAACAAAAACATTTTGTTGTTGTTTTAAATTTTAAAAAGCAAACCAATTAGAAAATAGGCAAAAACATGAAAGAACATTTCACTGAAGAGGATGTACAGATGGCAAACAAGTAGAGGTATTCCACATCTCTAGCCATTGGGGTAATAAAAATTAAAATCATAGAGGGTGCTCACCTCGTCTTCGCTGAGTGCAGGAAAGGAAGGGAGCGAAGGGAGGTGAAGGGATAGAACGTGGGAACAGGACAGGACTTGAGAGCCCCTCTACTCAGGTGGCCTCAGCCGAGTGTCATGGGCATCACCTAGGGGGAGGGGTTTGGATAGAAATTAGGACTCTTTGATCCCACCAAAGCAGAATCTGCATTTTATTTTACAGAATTTCCCAGGGATTCATATCCACATTAAAGAAGCACTAGTTTTGATTGTTTCTTGTGTTTCTTGCCTGGGAGGCTTGGTAAAGATGCCAAGGCCATGGCCTTGTCCTTTTTCAAAGAGCTATCAGAATGACTAGTGAAAAAGAGTGACAAAACCAAATCCTGATGAGAATGTGATGAAGCTGGTCGGACGTGTAAACATGGGACAGCTATCCTGGAAAACCATTTGGCAGTTTCTTAAAAAAGTAAACAGGCAATGGAGGAATGAAAACACATTGACACAATAATCTATAAATAAATGTTGAGAGAAGCTTTGTTCATAATAGTCCCTAAATGGAAATATTCTAAATGTCCTTACTTGGTGAACTGTGAAACATCCATACCATGGAATAGTAATCAGCAATAGAAAGTGCCATTTGTCCTGGCTGGTGTTGTTCAGTGTTAGAGCATCGGTTCTCACACTGAAGGCCATCAGATTTTATTCCTAGTCAAGAGCATGTACCTGGGTTGCAAGTTTGATCCTCAGCCCTGGTGTGGGAGGCAGCCAATTATGTGTCTCTCTCACATTGATGTCTCTCTCCCCTCTCCTCCCCTTCCATTATCTCTAAAAATCAATGGAAAAAAAATATTCTTGGGTGAAGATTAACAACAACAACAAATAGCAAAATAATTATACACTTTGCTACAAAATATACAATTTGAATGCATCTCCAAATAATTATGCTAATTAAAAAGCCAATCTGCAAATATTACATAATATGATTCCTTTATAAAACATTATTAAAAGAAAGAATTATAGGGTAGAGAACAGATCATTGGTTTCTAGTATTTAGGTACGGTGGGAGAAAGAAAAATCTGTGTGGCTCAAAAACAAAAACACAACAACAACAAAACAAAAACAAAAAAGACAAAATAAGTAACCATGTGGTGATGGCATACTGATTATTATAAATTCAACATCCTGGTTGCAATATTGTACTATTATTTTGCAAGTTGTTACCATTGTGGAAACTGGGTTAATGAGATCTTTCTGTACTATTTCTTATAAAAGCATGAGAACTTACAGTTACTTCAGAATTAAAAACTTAATGCAAAAAGAGGTTGGGTGTTAAAAAAAAAAAGGAAGTAACACTGGTAATAGTTTGAAACACAGAACGTGTGGAATTTGGATGAAGAAAAGAAATGGAGAAAGGATACTTCTGTCATCTACTATTCTTGGTAAGATAGTCTGTACTCCATAACACCCAAAATACAGCAAGTACTGAGTAAATAATTCTTTCAAGGCATTGAGCCCTGCTCTATGACTACAGTTTCATGGTTATATTTAAACAAAACAGTAAAAAAAAAAAAAAAAAAAAAAAAAAAAAAAAAAAAAAAAAAAAAAAAAAAAAAAAAAAAAAAAAAAAAAAAAAAAAAAAAAAAAAAAAAAAAATTCTATAGCTTAAAAGGTTAAGATGGACTTAGCGCAATCACAACACTTTCCAAATTTAAAGAATAAAATATTTTACAGCAAACATTGGTGTTTATGATACTGACTAAAATCCATTCGAAGCTCATCAACAAATAGAGGGTAAAATAAAGTATGATAAAGTTTGATTACTCAATATGTTGTTTTAAATACAAATTGCTATGAAAACTTTGGGTTGACTCATCATTCTTTGAATCAATAGTGCCCATTTGAACCATCTCAAGTAAATGCAGACTGTTATAATAAACACAATCAATGAGACTTTGAGTGGTTTAATTAGCTTGGATAGCACATGAGAAATGTATTTCAGTACATGTAATTGTCAGCTCTTTCATCCAAACTAGAAAATTGCTTCTAAATGAAACAATCATTATATACACTGACTGTGCCAATGATTGGGTTGTTACTATGGAAAAAAAGAAAAGAAACAATTAACCAAGGCTACCAGCCACAGTAATTAATTGCTGGGGGAAAGGTGGGCCTGTGAGAGTAAAAGCAAAGACATGCAAGCGACATAGGAATTGGATGTGGACTGATGTCAAGTGGGTACAAAGCTTGTGATTAAACATTTAAATAATCCCCCGACGAAATATAAATCTGGAGATGGGTCTCAAAATAGGAGATATATTCCTAGCGGGAAAAGACTCACAGAAACTTCGAGTTTTAAGAACCAGGGTGTGGGCCAGGTCCTTCCTGAGAGCTGTGTCTCCAAGAAGAGTTTGCCAGAAGGTGGGAGTGATGTCTTAAGTGGCAACCGTTAGCAAGAATATCCCTGTATACTTTCTGGCCTTGAGAGACGTCCTGTGGGGGTACAATAAAACAGTGTTTGAGAAAGCTGCAGGGAAAGCGGTCTCTAAGAGGAAGTACATGAGGACAAGGATATTTCCATTTTGCTGAATGGAATCGAGCATGGCAGAAGTGTGCAATTCAAAGGCTTATATGGCAGTACAAGCATCCCTTGCTTTTTGAAAGGTTGTGTTATGCCACTTCGAGTTTACGAAAAAAACCTGCGTTTATATCTGTTTTTACTAACTGAAAGAAATCTGAAGAGGATTTTCACTTTTATGAGGGGAAAAGGCAAACAGCAAAGATGATGCTCAGCTCTTGTTTTGCACTGAGCTGTTACAGAGACAGCTCGCTCCCCGGCAGCGAGAGGGGTCCCAGGCTCCTTCCTCAGAAACACACTCAGCAACTCAGCATCAACCCGCCACAGCTGTGCGCTCTGCCTGCGAGCATCTGTGCTTTATGCGGAGTGATTTCTCTGCATCTGTTAGCTAAGGGAAGAGATTAACCAATGAACTTATATGCCCATATGCATAACCCATAGTCAGACACAGACAATAAGGAGGCGAGGTCAATGGGGAAAAAGAGGGCATCTGAAATACTTTCAATAATAAATATAATTTTTTAAAAAACATGTATCTTAAGTAATTTATTTGTCACTGTACACCATTTTGGCTTATGAAGGGTTTCCTAAGAACGCTCTACTTTCAGAGAGCACAGTAACCTGGATTTTCAAAACGTTTAAGCAAAGATGAGAGACCAGAGAGGTGTAAACTTCTGGTGATGACTAAGGTCAACAGTGACATCAGGCACGGTGGAGGATGAGTGGTCAGTGGACATTAGGCTGTTGTCCATCCTACCCCAAGGCTGTGGCAGCTTATGAAAAGGTGGCTTCTGGAGGGTTGTTCCTGGACAGAAGTCTGTCAGAGATATGACACTGCACAGCTGGGAAACAGAAATGCCTCATGCAAGACATTGCACTAGGCACTGAGGATTGAGTATGAGCAAAACCACAAAATCTCTCCTTTCAAAAAGCTTGAAATCTAATAGGAAGGACAGAAAGGGCACCGACTGGTATGAAGAGTTACGAGGTGTCTCTAGGTGAGGTTTATATGTATGTTTAGAATCTAAACTTTAGATCATGTAAAACAAGGATGGGCATAGTGGTGAGGGGGTAGGGAGAGGGAGGATATCCATAGTGCCTGAAGTGAAATACAGAGCAACTGTAGGAATCCAGAAGAATTTTGTCTGGGCCCATGGGTGCTTTTCTTAACTGAACACAACACAATTTAATTTAACTTAATTTCATTTAATTGACTTTTGTCTATCTATCTATCATCTATCTTTTCTACAACTGGATATAATCTAGTCTAATTTTTGAGACCATGAATCTAAACTCACTTTTTAAATTTATGTCATTTAACTCATGGTTCAATTCAATCTGTACTTGTGGCCTAAAAGTCCATAATTTATCATGCTTCCACGATCTTTCTTTTCCCACTTCAACCTGTCCAGATTTCTATGCCCTTATTTATGCCCCTGCCTGAATTTTATCCCTAATCTTCTGCTCAGTTTCAAGTTTCAGGGGACTGGCTCCTTTGTCCCGATTTTGTCCTAATTTTCCTATTGAGGGCTAATTCTAAGAGGCACCAAGAGGATAGATATTTATAATAAATAATTTATTAAATCATATAGCACAAACACTTTCTAATCTACACATCTACCAAAATTCTTCACTTTGTCTGGAAGGATGTCCGGAAGATGTCTGCTCTAATTAGCATATTACCCTTTTATTAGTATAGATATTGACTTCAGAGAGGAAGGAAAAGGGAGAGAGAGATAGAAACACCAATGATGAGAGAATCATTGATTGGCTGCCTCCTGCAAACTCCCTTCTGGGAACTGAGCTGCAACACTGGCATTGGGCCTTTGACCAGAATCAAACCTGGGATTCTTCAGTCCACAGGCTGACACTCTGTCATTGAGCCAAATTAGCTAGGGAGACATTCTAATATCCTTGCTTATAAATCTGAATGAATAATATAAAACCCCACATGTCCAATCAAATCTCTTAAGATTCTTACATGAGTAAGAGTCAGGATTTCTTCAAGTTGTACCAAAACTCAGCTCAAAAATGTCCACAGCTATTAAAATGAGGGGCAGGTGGGTAGAATCTTCATTCGCCTGCAGACATCCACATTCAAAGTGAAGAGCCATTGAATTCTTCTGTACTATTCATCTTGCTAGGTCTGTTATCAAGTTTGTCACAAATATGAAAGAGAGGACAGATAACAGAAATATATTTACCACATCCATATAAAATTTTATATGTGTGTATATACACTCACACACATATGATCTGAAGCACCAAGAAAATGTGACAGTGGAAGGTGTAAGAGGGAACGTGGGCTAGGCTTCAACTGGGAAAGAGAAAATAGGTATAGAGTCTGCCAAAAAGTAAGTCTTTATTCTTTGGCGATCCCTGTAACAGTCATTCCTAACTCAAGTAGACCCCTTACCATTGGAATCCTGAGCTGAATGGTGAATGATACACCTACTAGATTCAGAGAAGATGGTTCAGGATCCATGATAAACCTATATGTATTCTGTTAGGTTCTGAGGGATAGGATGGTAGTACATAGAGAAAGGCTAGCATATCCTGAATGAATATAAACATGGAGCATAAAAGAAAAAAAAGAAGACTTATGGGGATAAGTAGTGTTTTCATGATAGCTATTTTCAAATATTGGAATGCTTATGACATAGGGAATAAACTTATTCACATTGCTCTGGAATTAAATGGTAGCAATAACAGGAAGAGAATTATGGCTTAATAGAAATGTCAATGCTTTAGGGGTGTCGAACTCAATCAGAGAAGGGGCCAAAATCTAAAATCCAGCCTAAATCGCGGGCCGAATGGTTTACTGAACAGTCATAAACTGTCATTGTGATGGAAACGCAGTGGAGTGCAGTGATGACAGCGCGGTGCGGGCCACATTGCAAGGCCTGGCGGGACGGATTTGGCCCGCGGGCCTTGTGTTTGACACATGTGCTTTAGAGCTTTAAAAAAAATATTACTGGAAGTGCTCAAAGTGGAGGATTAGCTGAGTTTGGAGGAATGGGTGATGGCAGTGCAAAGGGGTATATGGCATGAGTGATAAATGATGCTTGGTCATATTAGCTAATTTTTTTTCCCAACCTTAAGATTCTGTGACTTTTTAGAAAAGACTATGCATAGGATAATTTACCATAGCTAAGATTTGGAAACAGTCTAAATTCCCATCAACAGATGAGTGGATTAGAAAACTGTGGTACATCTACACAATGGAATACTATGCTGCTATAAAAAAGAAGGAATTCTTACCATTTGGAACAGCATGGATGGAACTGGAGAGCATAATGCTAAGTGAAATAAGCCAATCAGTGAAAGGAAAATACCACATGATCTCACTCATTTATGGATAATAAAGAACATTATAAACTGATGAACAAAAATAGATACAGAGGAAGAGAAGCATCAAAAACAGACTGTTAAACTACAGTAGGAAGGCTGGGGAGGATTGGAGATGGGGAGGAAAGAGATCAACCTAAGGACTTGTATGCATGCATATAAGCATAACCAATGGATGCAAGACACTGGGGGGGTCAGTGGTGAAGGCTTGTGCTGGGGGCAGGGGAGTCCAGGGGGAAAGGTCAATGGGGGCAAAAAGGAGAAGTATGTACTACTTCAAAGAATAAAATAAAATAACATAAAATAAATAAAAAGATTCTGTGACTTTTTAGAAAAGAACATGCCTAGGATTTAGATACAAAAATATAAGATACAAGTTCAATTATGGTAAAGATTGACCGTTATCAAGAAAGCTGCTGGCCTAGGACATGAATACTTGCTGTAACTGGCTTTTACTTAGAAAGTTTTAATTTCAAACTATCCTATGTGTTACTTCAGGTCTCTGAATTGGTAAGGGTGCCATGCAGGCGTCCCCTGAGCTTGTCAGGCTTAGCATATGGCCCCTTCTTCCTCCACAAAAGTGATCTGAATACTTATTACACAAACGGTAGGCTCCACCTTCATTTCACTACCAACACATAGTAGGATTGAACTTGGCTGCCACTTGAAGTCACATGTTGTTTTGTGGCTTGATTTAGCCAATAAAACATAAATGGAAGTGCTGTGCATCCCTCTCAGCAGAGGTAGTAGGTACCAGAACACAGTCTGCCATATTCTCTTGTCGTCATTCAGCTTGTGTCAAGTTGATGCTCCGTAACCTTGCCACCTTACAGAAATAAGGTTTGCTATTTCAAACCACTGAGAGTTTTCTAGTTGGTTTTTGCGGTATAACCCACTCTATCCTAATTGATAGCTCTGTGAACCCTTATTAAGATGTGTGTGAAGTCACTGTGTGTTCCTACAAAATTATTTTTAGATGCTCCAGTATCTGTAATATAATTTATAACTATTAATTGAATATAAATAAAAGTATATTTTTTTCTTTTATATCTCTCGGTTACGTTCATCCTAATTTATTTCCATAATTATTTCCAGTGATTAATGAATTACAAAAATTTTTTTGTCAACATTTTTAAAGAATGCAGAATGTTGAAGCAATATAGAATCTGGCTTTCACCCAAATTGCATAATGTGATAATCATCATCATTGAAAATAATTTTAGAACATTAAGGCAATTTTTCAGTGGTTCTCTCTCACTTCATTAGGCATATTGAATCATTATTCTACTGTGTAATTGGAGAACCAACCCAGTACTATTCACCATTTCCAAACATGCACCCACCAGTAGAAGCCTGTCAGTTACCTCCTTCCTTTTCTACCAGAAGTACAGAAATCATTGTGCCAGAACTATGGGGAGAAATTGCATTGCCTGAGAGTCCTAGCTCCCAGGTTATTATAGCACAAGGTAATTAGGGCTTTTAAAGCATGAATTTTCTACTAGTTCCATTGTCTTCAGTTAAATGACAAGAGACGCTACTTTATCAAACATGGTTCACCATACAATTGACATTTGGTTCCTTTATAAGAAAAATTTTGTCAAGAATTCAGGAATGTGCTGCTACATTAATTATATCTACAAAAATTATTTTAACAAAAGTGGGTGGGGTGGGTAGTGAATTCAATCAGGAGGCTGATTAGAAACATAAATAAGGGAATTCATTTGGATATGCTTCTCTCATATTATTTTAGAGCTTTGAGTACTTCAATAAAATACACAAAATTGTCTATTTCTAGATCAATAATTGTTTTATCTAATGTTTAACCACAAAGAATTCTTTCCTATCACTCAGTCTATAGAATGCTATTTTCTTTAAATCATCTAGTAAAAAAAAATGACATAACTGAATTTTGGAAATAACTGTTGGAATAAAAAAAGAACCTCAGTGATGTCAATTCAAAAAATGCAATATAAGAACTTGTCATTAGATTGAAAGGGTATAATGCTCTTACATTTATAGAAGAGATTAAGACTTAAAGCAAAGGCTTGCTTTAGAGCCATAGAGTATTATTTCAGAAAATGTCTGGGAGAGAATATTAATAGAGTAATATCAAGGGAACAATGGGTGGAATGTGAATTCAGGTAGCAACATGTAGAGAGGCTTTGAAACAATAGCTTGAATCTCACACCAGCCCACATTTAAAATTTAAGACAGTCACAGTTTATGGCTAAAATTTTAAGTGAAATTTTAAATTAACTTCATAAATAAAATCATGCTTTATACGTTTTACACTAAGCAATTTAAAAAATAAATTTGTGGTACCCTTCTCTTTTCTTCAAAATTCATTTTCCTCCACAATTCTAAAGGCTGGGTTTCTGAGCCTCCAATTTTCTTAGGTTTTATTATAAATTCAATTAATCTTGAATTTACCATGGATGTCAATGAAGTTGCTCTGTTTATAATGCCTTTCTTTTTCTATATTGTGAATGCCTAGTTATTCTTCATTACCCTATTTAAATTCCAACTCGATACAGGCTGACAGCTGTCAGAGGGGAGGGGTTTGGGATGCTGGATAAAAAAGGTGAAGGGATTAAACAAAAACAAAACAAAACTCCTAGACACAGACAATAGTATGTTGTCTGTGTGGGAAATAGGGTTGGGAGGAGATAGAAGAGGGTAAAAGGAGGATAAAAGGAGATGGAAGGAGACTTGTCTTGGGGTGGTGAACACACAATATAATATACAAGTTATGTTTTATAGAATTGTACACCTGAAACTGATATAATTTTATTAACCAATGTCATCCACCCCAATACATTCAATTTAAAAATAAATTTTAAGAGGTCTCACCCACCTTAGTACAGAAGAAAGATAAATTATGATCAAGAATAGATTACCATCAAGAATAGAAAGAATTATAATTTCTAAGCTTTAAAACAGGAGTAGTTACCTATCAGTGAGATCTGGCCTTGGACATCAGTGCTTGCTCTCATTTCTGATCTTAGCTGCACAAAGGACTTGCAGTGACAGTATTGTTGGAACTTAGAAATGTAAATCCTAAAAGATGACCTTTGTCTGAGATAAAGATGGCATTTCCCACTATGTAGTAAGTTAAGGTTGTCACTAATATGAGAGAAGGATTTCAAGGATTTGTTTGCTTTCCATTCAAATGCCATTTTTTTTCTAACAAATTTTGGAAGTAGCTATCTATCCATTTTTAAAGTCAAGATATTTTTCAAAGCCTGCTTTAAAAGAGATTTGGGATTTTTTTTTCCTGTTATTCCTTTTCCCACTTACCCTTTTATTTCTTCCTCTTCATCTTAACACATCGTAATAAAGAATGAAAGCATGTTTATCACCTAAAAGAATTCTAACTCAATAAAATCTTTCATAACCCCCTCAGGCAATTATTTGGTTTGTTTTTTTCTGTGATGCCAGGATATTTTGTCAGTATTTTTATAACCTTATGAGTATTGCATTCCCTCTGTTTAGATGTGTCTTACACTGTGAAAACTTTGAAAATAGTTACTGAGTCTTTCTTCTCTATGATCTGAGTACATAGATAGTACCAGCTATGTGATAGGATTCAATTCACCTTTGTTAGATAGATGTAAGATTCTCTAAATAGTTGGTTTTGATATAGCAATGACTAGTAAGCATTTCCAAGCATCTTTCTTCTCCACTTTTAGTAGTAGACATCCATCCCTGAGTTTCAGTTGGGCACATAGTGCTCAGTTAGGAACAAATGTTCCCATATCCCTGAGTGAATTAAGTGACTAAATTTTTACCAGTGACACTTGAGCACAAGTGGTATGTGTAACTTCTGTGTCATTTCCATGGAATAAAATTACGTATTCTGCTTATTCTCATCACCTTCTCCACAGACTAGATATCAGCTGTGATGCTGATGAGGCAGGCAGTGCATTAGAAAGTAAATAGGAACCTAGACTTCATGAAACAAAGCCATCTGCCCACAATGTGTTTGTCCATCTCTTTGCGGACCATGATGAGAAAGAGAAATAAACTTCAGTGCGATTTGAGACATCATCACTTTTGGAATCTCTTTGTTACAGAAGCTTAGCCTATATCTCATCTCATAACCTATATCTTGTGCAATATAGCTGCCCTATGTCCAGGCAGGTAGTCCTATGGCAGATACCTTCATCAGTTGTCAGACCTGATAGATACCGTCACCCACGAGCATACAATGTGCTGTGGTACCAGCTGCCCATGCCAATATCTGTTGTCAGTACAACTCCAAACAGTCATTGCACCTCTAGATACTTCAAGAGCCAGGACCAGCAGCTCCAATTTCCAACAGTTGCTTCCGTCAACAGCTCTCACGAGGTTTTTCAAGTCTGTTCCTTTGTCACAAGATAGCTGTTATCCTCTCAGCATCTGAATGACTGTTATGTCTAGTGGTGCATTAAATATGTTTAAATAGCTCTTTTTCACAAAACAAGAGCAAATAGAAAAGACTCCCGTTTGTTTGCTGATTTCCACATGTAAATATGTAATACTCACAGCATGGCCAATTTCGTGCTAGCAATACGACATCTCTAAATGTGGAGTATGTGGAGCTGAGAGGAGCTGCATGCACTTGCCTTTTGAGGTCTGGTAAGAGCAGTCTCCAACACACTGCTGACCTGACAATGTGCTATCTACTGTGGCACAGCAAACCACCCAAACTTACCTGCTTAAAGCAAAATGTGATTGTTTGCTTACAATTCTGGACAGTAATTTTGTCTGGGAGTACTGGGACTGTTTTCCTTTGGGTCCACTCATATTGTTGTAGACAATTAGCATCTCAGAAAGAGACTGCGTGGACTCAGGCACTCACATGTCTGGCAGTTGGTGCTCACTGTAGGCAGGAATACCTTGAATCTCTTCCCATGGACTCTCGTATTGTGGCAGGATCTTTACTTGGGAGTTCCAGGGCAAATTTCTAAGAGGATCATGAAAGCAACTTCAATGCCTATTGAGTCTCCACTCGGAAGTCTCATAATGTTCCTCTCTTTCTATACTATTAGTTAGCTAAGGTATGTCACAAGGCCAGCTTAAATTTATTGCATCAAACCATTTTGACTAGATAAGAAAGCAATTTATTTGGTAGCACTTTCCCCTTGTATCTATACGTCCAAATGGTATTTAAAAACATAGTCAAACCATAACACACCTATTAGGATGGTTATCATAATTAAAAAAAAAAAAAAATAAGTGTTAGTCAGGATTTAAAGTGAGAATCCTTGCACACTGTTGGTAGGAATGTAAAATGGTATAGCTGCTATTGTGCTAAAATAATAGGGCAGTTTCTCAAGAAATTAAACATAGAATACTATATGATCCAGAAATTCCACTTTTGGGTATACAAACCCACAAAATTGAAAGTAGGAAGTTGAAATCTGTGTATGCCCATGTTCATAGCAACATTCTTCACAATAATCAAAAGGTGAAAGCAACCCAAGTGTTGATAGATAACATATGTTGAGTATATATTCAATGGAATATCATTCAGCTTTAAAAATAAAGACATTCTGACACAGATTATAACATGGATACACCTTGAGGACATATGTTAAGTGAAATAAACCAGTCCCAAAAAGCAAATACTGTTTGATGCCATTTATGAGGTACCTAGAGTAGGAAAATTCGGAGACAGAAAGAAGAATGCTGTTTACTGGGAACTAGAATGGAAAGTTGTTGTTCAATAGGTATTGAGTAAAAAATATATATATTTTTTGAACAATCCTCATCAGACGATATTTTTCCATTGATTTTTAGGAAGAGTGGAAGAGACAGGGAAAGACAGAGAGAAATACTGATGTGAGAGAGACACATCAGTTAGTTGCGGCCTGCACAAGTCCGGACCAGGGCCACCCAGGCCAGGGAGGAGCCTTGCAACCAAGGTACATGCCCTTGACCAGAATTGAACCTGGACACTTTGGTTCCCAGGCCAATGCTCTATCCAGTGAGCTAAATTGACTAGGACTTAAATTTATTTATTTATTTATTTATTTATTTATTTATTTATTTATTTATTTATTTATTTTTGCAAGATAGAAAGAGTTCAGGAGATAGGTTGTGTGAACATGTGGATGTTCGTAGCACTACTGAACTGTACATTTAAAATAGTTAAGATGGTAGGTTTCCTGTTATGTGTCTTTTGCCACAATTTAAAAAATCACAGAGCCACAAATTCATTGACCCCCATTGAGAGGTAGGTTCTCCGTCTTCTTCCCCTGGAGTATAGGTGGGCTTTTGACTCTCTTCGAAACCAGTAGAAGGAGGTGGAAGAATGTTGCATGAATTGTAAAACTATCTCAGAAAAGGCAGCATAATGTTTCCTTGTTTGCTGAGACACTGTCTTGTGGAGCCCTGAAGTCTGATTACCTTATGGCCACCCTACCTGTGAGATGCCAGGGCACATTGATGAAGGAAGGGCTACTAAGAGTGTCAGCTATGTCGCAGAAGACAGTCAGCATCCACTGAACCAAGTGTAGATGCTTCTGGTGATTCTTGTCCCCAGCTACAGAGTCATCCCCAGTCCACTGGAATGTCTCAGCTGGCTTCAGAAAATGTGCTTTAATCCTTGACATCTTTGTTTTAAAATAACAGCTTTATTGAGATATAAATCACATATCATAAAATTCATCCTTTAAAATGTATAACTTAGGGGGTTTTTATTTTTTTATTTATTTTTTTAATATATTTTATTGATTTTTTTTTTTTTACAGAGAGGAAGAGAGAGGGATAGAGAGTTAGAAACATTGATGAGAGAGAATCATCGATCAGCTGGGGATGTGCCCGCAACCAAGGTACATGCCCTTGACCGGAATTGAACCCGGGACCTTTCCGTCCACAGGCCGATGCTCTATCCACTGAGCCAAACTGGTTTCGGCGGTTTGTTTTTTTTTAATTATACTCACAGAGTTGTGTAATTACCACTTCTATCTAATTTTAGAACATTTCATTGCCCAAAATGAAGCTCCATGCTCATTAGTACTCACTTTCCTTTTCCTACTCCAGTTCTACTTTATAAATTTGCCTATTCTGGAAATTTTATATAAATCGAATCATAATATATATGGACTTCTGTGCTTGGATTTTTTCACTAGAATGAGGTTTCAAGGCCTGGCCGATTTGGCTCAGTGGATAGTGTGTCAGCCCTCAGACTGAAGGGTCCCACATTCAAAACTGATCAACGGAATGTACCTTGGTTGCAGACTCTATCCCAGTTGGGTGCGTAGGGGAGACAACCAATAGTTGTGTCTTTCTCATATGAATGTTTCTCCCTCTCTCCTCATCCCTTCTACTCTCTCTAAAAATCAATAGAAAAAAATCCTCAGGTGAGAATTTTTTTAAAAAGTAAAAAAAGAGCACTCATCCATATATTAAGGTTCCAACATTAATTTAGAACCTAATTATATGTGCTTGCCTAAGGAAAAAACTGGGCTTTTCCCAGATATAAAGAATAATAAAATTCCACTTTATCTTTCACTTATAAAAAAAGTAAAGAAAAGAGTAACAGTCCATAGCAGAATTTAAGTCTTACAATAAAAAAAAATATATGGAAATAAAATGTTCAGTAGCTGAGAAGGAAAAAAAACAAACCCAGCTCAATGGTTGAGCATTGGTCTGCAGACCAAAGAATCTTGAGTTAATTTCCGAGTAAAGGGCACATACCTGGGTTGTAGATTCAATCCCTGGCCCCAATTGGGGGATGTGCAGGAGGATGTGCAGGAGTTAATCAATCTGATTTTTCTCTCTTACATCCATGTTTTGCTCTGTCCCTTCCTTCCTATTCTATCTAAAAACTATGGGAAAATATCTTTGAATGAGGATTAAAAAAAATAATAATAATAATAGCAAAATAATTTTTTTTAAAAATAATGAAGTTTCAAGGTTCATCCATGTTGTAGCATGTATGAGTATTTTATTCCTTTAAATGGGTGAATAATATTTCATTGTATAAATGTACCATGTTTTGTTTAAGCATCAGTGGATAGACATTTTAGTTATTTTCACTTTGGAGCTATTGTGAATAAGGATGCTATGAACATTCATATACAAGTTTTGGTGTGAACACATTTCTATTTTCTTAGATATATACCCATGAGTGGAATTTCAGGGTCATGTAGTAACTATATTTAATTAGCATATTGAGGAACTGCCAAAATATTTTTCTAAATGGCTTCCCTATTTTACCAAAGCCACCAACAATGCATATGGGTTTGAATTTGTCAAGATCCTTGCTAACAATTATTTTTATCTCTTATTTTACTTATTTGAGTGGGTATAACATAGCATGCCATTGTGGGTTTGATTTGCATTTTCTAATGACTAATGTAGTTGAGCATCTTTTCATGGCTTGCAATTTGCAGCTCTTCTTCAGAGAAATATCTATTCAAATACTTCTATTTTTAATTTGGCTATTTGTCTTTTTATTGTTGTGTTATAAATGTTCTTTAGATATTTTGAGTACAAATCCCCTATCAAGATATGTGATTTGCAAACATTTTCTCCCATTGTGTGGATTGTCTTTTCATTTTCTTGGTGGTCTCCTGTGAAGTATGCAATACAAGACTGGTTCCCTTGCTATTTCCTCTTGACATGTGTTGATATGCACATTGCTACTAGGCCATATGGTTAGATTAGTAATTAGATTAACAAAAGTGATTTTTATTCTGAACAACTTCTTTGGGGGGATAATTTCCTTTATCTTTTCCAAAAGAGTAAAATTATCTCCTCATTAACACTACAACTAAACTATTGGCTTTGATAAATTCAGTATGAATTTAAAATAGTAAAGCATTTGCTTTTCTTTATTCTGAAAAACTACAATGATGAGGATTTGGGGTAAATATTCCCACAATGGGTGATAAATATGTATGTAATCCCATGATAATGCTGTGTGAAATATTACTTTATGAAACAAGAATTTGAAAATTATTTTAGATTAAAAGGTCCTAGACTGGCAGAAAAAAGGAGATGGATCAGTTATTATCTTAAATCTTGTTTTTATCAGAATCAGCCTGTGCGGAGCAGTTCTGCTCATTTAAAAGAGTTTCACATATCAGAACAGAGGGCATTTATATAAAGACAGTGGACATTCTATAAAAAGGTGTTTTCAATATATATTGCTTTATCAAAAATATTACATGAATAAATATACTATTAATTAGTATACTAGTAAATTAATCTGAACATTCACAAAATTTGGAATGTTGCATCTTTGTAACAATTCCAAATTTCCACCACTGAGAAACCAGCTACTGTCTCTTCCATAGTTGCCTAATTTATCTAAAGGCCCATATAATTGGCTTTATTTTGGCACTAAAATCTAACAACTGTCACTTTTATTGCAAATTTGGTCTTGCTCAAACAAAATGAACATAATGTGTTATAGTCCTGATAAAGCATTAGATCTATTAGTAGTTTATAATTAATAATACTAATTTAGTAGAGAGGCAAAATTTAAAGTGTTCCACCTGCTGTAGGAATCCAGGACATAAAAAAATCTAATAAGGTTAATTGTTTACAGGGAAGAATATCAGTAATGGAAGATGTACTTTTAATTCTATCCATATACTGTATACAGTAACTTTTGACAAGATTAGTAACTTATCTAATATGTAACCAAGACCAAGCACACTTTCAGGTATTCCCCTGTTTCTTGCTGTTGAATTAGAAGACTGTTGAGTGACATTTTGTGGACAGCAGTTCCTTAATACTTCCTGTCATGTGGAAAGTAATAGCAGTAATTGTGATTAACAGTTCTGATAATCTAACAGAAAATTCTATTTCTCAAGAATTCCATTAGGGGTGTATATATCTTTATATAGATAATAAACCTGACGCTAGACTGCATCTTTATTTCACTTTATTTAGTAAAACAGGATCAGCTCAATCAAATTCTTGCCACAATCAAATCTTAAGATACCATATTTAGCAATTAATTAAAACAACTTTATCAAATGGAAAATTATAAAGCTCATGTAATACAAGAAAATGTTCCTTTTGTGTCAAGAACAGGCCACTGAAGACTTCCTCCTCAGGAGCCTCCAGAAAACCATGGAGCTCTCCATCAGGGCCACTTCCCCCTAGGGAACTGGCAGGATGGCTGAGGGCAAGGCTGGTGGTGCTGCTGACCTCTTTGCCAGGCAGGTACAGAAGTTCAGCAGGACCCAGGAAAAGGTACTGCAGAAGTTGGGGAAAACTGTGTAAACCAAAGATGAATGGTTTGAACAAAGGGCCAACAACTTTTACCATCAAAAGGCAGAGGGCCTCAAGCTAAACAAGCAGCTGAAGAACTTCCTTAGTGCAAAGTAATGCATGAAAGCTCAAAGAGAGTGTCAGAAACCCTGCAGGAGATCCACAGCAGTGAGTGGGATGGTCATGAGGAGCTGAAGGCCATTGGAGGGAATAATGGTCTCCTTTGGGAAGACTGTGAAGAGAAACTAGCTGACCAGGCTTTGAGGACCATGGAAAACTCTGTAGCCCGGTTTGGTGAAATTAAGGAAAGAATTGCCAAGTGGGGCTGGAAACTCATTGGACTATGACAATGCCCAACATTACCTGGAGGCGGTACAGGATGCCAAGAAGATGAGGCCAAGATTGCCAAGGCAGGTGAAGAGTTCAACAAAGCCCAGCTTGTGTTTGAAGATCTGAACCAAGAACTACTAGAGGAGCTACCTGTTCTTTATAATAGTAGTATTGACTGTTATGTGACCATCTTTCAAAACATTTCCAACTTGAAGGACGTCTTCTACAGGGAAATGAGCAAACTGAGCCACAATTGTATGAAGTGATGAACAAACTGGAGAAGCAACATTCCAACAAAGTCTTTGTGGTAAAGGGACTATCAAGCAGCAGCAGACCTCTTTAGTCATCTCTTCCCCAGTTCAAACATCTACAGCCTCCAGTCCTCCTACCTCACCTACCAGTCCCTCTACACTTTTCTTGACAAGTGAGAGGGACTCCATTTCAGCAAGTGAAGAAGAGATCACATTGGATCCAGCTCAGGGAGAAGACAACTCTGAGATGAAAGACGAGCTCTTAAAAGAAAAGGAAATAGGGAAAGAAGAGGTTGAAGCCAACTCCTCTGAGGAGGAAGAGCCTCTGCCATACTGCAATGGCCCTACCCAGGCCCAGCCCTCTTCTGCCCAGCCCACGGAGGCTGGTGAGTCCCAGGAGGAAGTTTTCCCTGGCTTCCCAGCTCCATCCCCAGGCAGAGCCCCAATCCCTTCAGAACAGCCTGCATCTCTCCCAGAAGTTGTTCTCTGAACCTGAATCTCGAGTGAAGGACCTGAACAACCAAAGAAGAGAGCCCCTGCCCGGAGGACCTCAACACCCCTAGTAGGCCTCAACCTCCAGAGCCACTCCCAGCTCTAGAACCTCCTCAGGGGAACATACCCTCCAGTCCTACAGCCTCTAAACAGGGTTCACCCTCCAACTCCAGAGCCTCCTTGTTCCAGAACTTCAAGTCCTAGTTCCAGGGCCACTTTGGAGGTTTCTCCTGATCCACAGCCACCACAGAAGGTAAGAACTCCTGAGAACAAAGAAAAGGAGAACACAGACAATCTGAACCCAGATCTTTGTACTTTCCCCACCTCGGTGATCCCTCAGGTTTTTTCAGACTCTGACAAGGCAAGTAAGATGGGAGACAAAGAAGGGAACAATAAGCTTATCTTGTCTGACCCCCCTGAGAACCAAGGTCTCCAGCTTTATGCAACATCACAGCACCTGAGCTTCAAGAAGTGGTACCTACTGTTCAAAGTGCACAGCTCTGAAGAGCAACTGCCAAGACCCTCCCACATATGTACATCTCCCAGACCCAGAGGAACTCTTCAGCTAGAAGGTATATAAACACAGGGACTTAAAGTCAAACATTCATTTCTAAGTTCTCAAAGTGAATGCTGGTTGTCTGTAAAGACCTAGCATTAATGGATGCTGAGGGGCAGACTTAGGGGAGGGAGGCAGGCAGGCAGGCTTGGGAGAAGAGATTGTTAGACTTAGGGAATATTTAATTCAGATTTTAGCATTGTTATATAATAAGACTTTATATATTAAATAAAGTGGAGCTAAAATGAGTATAATAAGCAAAAGCATCTATATATTCAGAGAACAGGAAACAAATCTTGGATTTCTACTCATTTTGAAGACTTAAAGCCAAAAGAACATATTTTCAGATTGTTAAATAAAGCTTTATTCTATGTAAAAAAAAAAAAATGAAGTCAGGAACACAAATTTTCTGAGTTGGTATCAGGCAACTAAAATAGTTTTTATTAAAAAAGCTTTCTAATTTTTGCTCTAGTGTGTAATATTTTCTGTATAAATTTAGTGCTATGTACTACTGAGACTTGGTGATGAAGATAGTATATGCTGCAATCAATTTAATATAATTTGATAAATATGTCTTCAGAATTGGTTTTTTAGCCAAACAGTATGACCTTGGAACTAAATATGTAGGATAATTTAAATAAAATGCAAATAAGTTACTTTCTATTACATAACAATATTGACATACCAAACAATAGTTTACTAAAAATGGTTACTTCTTTAGATTCACGGAGGTAGCCAAAAAATTCTCCATTTTTTAATTTGAAGCATTTTCATTTTCTAAAATTTAAAACCTCTCTCTTCTCTTCACCTCTCCCTCTCTCTCCTAGTAAACAATCAGTCAAGTCTGCTTGCTTGTCTCAAGGTCATTTCCACAAGGTTAACTCCCTTGAGGTTTGCTTACGGTTGTCTTATTGTCATCCCTTCCTCAGCTGCTGCCCAAACTCTCATCATTACCCAGTCCACATATACATAAATAAAGAGCTCAGTACCAATAAAATACATGCATAAATAAATTAAACAATGTAAAAATAATAGTGCAGCATGCATAAAATTAAGTAGCAAATAGTAGAGAATACTCAGAAAACATTTTGAACTGATGAGGCAATTCTCAATTGCAAGTTAACCTTAAGAAGGCGAATTTGTAATATAGGGGAATGATTAGACAGAGCTTTAGGGTGAAATGGGGCTTACATAAGATTTGGCTGGATAGGGAGAACCCAGGTGGATGTGTTACAGGATTCCAAGGCAGGAGGAGCAGGAAAACTGAGACGGGAAAGTTACAAGGCCAAACAGTGTGGGCAATGTGCAGCCAGCTTGTAACTTACAAACCATTGTCCTCCCAGCCAAGAACGTAAGAGCAAATGGTTAAAAACCTCCCTCAGGAGAGAGGGCAGAAAGGGAGGGGAAGGAAAAAACGGGCAGTTTCACTCCCTAAGCAGAGAAGCCAGCGTTCTCAAGGCTTGGCAAGATAAAGTGCCAGGTGCTTCTCATGAATTCTGGGAAGGCCAGAACAAAAAAAGGGACCTTGAGAATTAATCTGTATCAAAATATTCAGCCAAGAAATTTTGAAACCTATAGACAGGAGGGTATATAAGGCCCCAGAACCCCAACCCAACCTCCTCTTGAGATCAGCTGAGAGCCGGTCTGCTCTTGCTTCATAAGCCAGATGCATAGGTTTGCTTGCTTTGCTTTTTCAATAAAGGTTCATGCTTTAATAAATTGGCTTTTCACTATGCAGTCAAAGTCTCTCCCATAAATTCCTTTATATGAGAAGACAGAGGTTGAGGTTGGGAGTATCCCTCTCCCACTGGCTCAGGAGGGTGTCTTGTCCGGGAACACCTCTCTGGTGTGGTGAGAGATATCTGTAATAAACTAGATGAAATGGCATGGGCAGTAAAGCAGGGGTAGGGCTCTCAGTGCATTTGTGTGCTGCTTTTTTTTTTTTTTTTTTTTTTTTTTTTTTTTTTTTACCAGCATAGGTGGAATCTCAACTCTGGCTGCACAAAGGAAATATCTGGAGAGCTTTACAATTGCAGCGTCCAGATGCCTCTCACAGAGATTCCAGTTCAGGGGGCTGGAGTGAATTTCAGACACCCAATCAGTGGTATGCATTTGCTTTTGAGGTTATCCAAAGCCTTTATAGTAGGGGTGTCGAACTCAATCAGAGAAGGGGCCAAAATCTAAAATCCAGCCTAAATCGCGGGCCAAATGGTTTACTGAACAGTCATAAGCTGACAATGTTAACCAGAAATGTGAATTTAAAATGAGTGGAACAATCTTTTCCTTAACAGTGCTGTTAACCAACTCACATGCTATCAAGGATTTGGCCCGCAGGCCTTGTGTTTGACATGTGTGCTTTATAGGATAAATATGTAGTTTGTGAGACATAGGCAAAACTTTTTTGCATAGACAGCCAGAATTCATTTATGTGGTAAGCGTAGGGTAAGCAGAAACATAGGATGCATTAAGTATAAGTACCAAGAGTGACCTTATATTCGTGAAACACATAGGTACAAATATATACGAGGCTACATACATATGTAAAAGGTACTTGATAACCATGAGGTATTAATTTGGACATGCTCTGGTGACATTTATTCTGCACAAATAAAATCCATGGCAGTTTGCAGGCTAATTGCAAGCTAGAGCGTGGCCAGGAGTAATCATTTTTGTGTTTATTCAAAAAGCAAGTCCAGCTGAAACCAGTTTGGCTCAATGGATAGAGTGTTGGCCTGCGGACTGAAAGGTCCTGGGTTTGATTCCCGTCAAGGGCTGTACCTTGGTTGCGGGCACATCCCCAGTAGGAGGTGTGCAAGAGGCAGCTGATCGATGATTCTCTCTCATCGATGTTTCTGACTCTCTATCCCTCTCTCTTCCTCTCTGTGAAAAATCAATAAAATATATTTAAGAAACAAAACAAAACAAAAATACCACAAAAAAAAACAACAAAAAGCAAGTCCACCTGTGAACCCAATTGTGCAAAACCTAATTCTGCTCCTCATGACCACACCACCAATGAGGAAGGCTGATGTGGCAGAGAGAGATACAGCACAATGAATACAGAGTACCTCAGGATTCCTGTAGTGATTTCTTTTTTGCTTGTATGCTATCCTAAATCTATTAACTCTCGCATATCTTTCCCCTTGCTTCTCACTGTATGCTTTAAAATTGATTTAATAACAATGCCATTTGCGGGTTTTGTCTGTGAACCTTTCTGTTCTGTGAACCCTAAAATAGCTTGCTTAGCAGCATACATGGAGGACACGGTTGCAACAGCACAATCGCCCGTAGGACATAACCAGTGTTGTTTAAATGCTCCCTAGTGGTTAAAGACACGCCTGGGTTGAAAGCTGCTGGGATAAGGAATTGGAAGATCTGTATAAAAATTACAGATGAGGAAGGATTACTTAATGTTTGAGTTAAGCAATTTATATTCTATTATTCAGCACATCTGGAGTTGATGAAATACAAAAGTAATATTATAAAATTGTGCCTCTCAAAGATTGATTTGACAGTGGTATGCATTTGCGACAGGATGAGGAGAAAAGTATAGACACTTAGCAATAAATTGGAATAGACAAAAAATAATTTTTTGGTGAAATAAACCTGTAATATGATGATAGACTCTGGATGGGGGGAAAAAGAGGATATCTGCATGACTGGATGGATGTTGGGATCAATCCACTTCCCAGCTTGTATTATGAGGCCGGTATTCACAAGATATAAAAATCATATGAAATAATTATTAAAAATAAAAATACAGAACAATATTCCTCATTAATATGAATTTAAAGACCTTTAGCAAAATATTAGCAAAAACAATCTACCATTATATAAAAAGTCTGTACCATGTATAAGTGTGGTTTATACCAAGAATGTGAGATTAATTTAATGCTAGAGATGTTCCCAGTGTTCCAACCCATTCTCAGTTTCCAGCAGTCCTTGCACACCTAAAGGGGTGCCCACAGTGCAGTTTGTCCAGGACTGTCTGCTTCACATAAACCCTCCCCACCATGAAGAAAATCCTGGTTTATGATGTTTGGGGCAGAAAATTGGGGAAATGTAAAGAAACACACTCATACTCATGTTAAAATATATAATTACTTAACATATATTATATTTAAAAATATATTTGTATTGATTTCAAAGAGGAAGAGAGAGGGAGAGATAGAAACATCAATGCTACCTCTTGCATGCCCCACACTGGGGATTAAGCCCACAACCAGAGCATGTGCCCTGACTGGTAATCAAACTGTGACCTCCTGGTTCATAGGTCAATGCTCAACCACTGAGCCCTGATGGCCATGTATTATGTTATTATATTATTTTTACTGTTGTGCTAGCACTGCTGTGTTCTGGGTTGGCTCTCTAAGAGTTGGTTATCCTTCCTCCATGAAAGGCAGGAGGAGAGATGCCTTCCATGGTATTGCCATCCCCCAATGGCAGTCTGATGTTGTTTCTTGGCAGTAGAGTATTTTTTTTACATTTATTTATTTTTCAATTAAAATTGACATACTATTACATTAGTTTCAGCTGTACACCATAGTGATTAGACATTTATATATCTTACTAAATCTAGTACTCCAATAAGTCTAGTACCCATCTGACACATGCATAGTTATTACAGCACTCTTGACTCTATTCCCTAAGCCACACTTTATGTCCACATGACTACTTTGATAACTGGCAATTTGTACTTCTTAATCTACTTTACCTTTTTCACCCATTCCCCAATCCCTCTCCCATCTAGCAACCAGCAATTTGTTTTCTGAATCTATGTGTTTGTTTATTTTGTTTGTTCCTTTATTTTGTTTCTTAGATTACACATATAAGTGAAACTATATGGTATTTGCCTTTCTCTGTCTGACTTGCATCACTTAGCATTATACCTTGTAGATTCATCCATGTTGTTGCAAATGGCAAGATTTTGTTCTTTTTAAAAATGTATTTTTATTGACTTTTAGAGGGAAAGGAAGCAAAGGAAGAGAGAAAGATGTGAGATTATGTCATCATCGATTGGCTGCCTCCTGCACACCCCCCACCGGAGATTGAGTCCAAAACCCAGGCACATGCCCTAACGTGGAATCAAACTATCAACTTTTCGATGCATAGGACAATGCCCAACTAACTTAGACACACTAGGCAGGGCAAGATTTCATTCTTTTTTATAGCTGATTAATATTATGTTGTATATATCAACTATAGCTTCATTATCCATTTGTCTATCAATGGACACTTCGGTTGCTTCCATATCTTGGCTACTGTAAATAATACAACAATAAATGTAGGAGTGCATATGTATTTTAGAATTAGTGTCTTGAATTACTTCAGATAAATACCCAGAAGTGGAATTTGATGCCAGATTTTTCATGGGGACAGAAAAGTTTTCTGTAGTCCAGGTTCAAGCTCAGTCTTAACAGGCCTACTGAGTCTGGGCCTTCCCCCCCCCTCCCCCCCCTTAGCATTTCTATCATATCTCTCCATGGCAGCGAACTGTATCCTTGGTCTGTGGTCCATCTTGGACAGGAGAGTTTTCCTTCTTTTCAGCCAGTGATAGCAGACTTCTGTATGCTATTAAAATAAGATCCTTGGCTCATGATGGTTTCTCACAAGATGATTAGATTGTGATGTGTAATAAAGGTTAAGCCACTGAGAGTTGGGTGTTGCTCATTACAGAAACAGCCTATCTTCTCTAATTAATTTTCATTCATTATTTTTTGTTTTTGTTTTTTCAAATGATCAGTCAATACTTTGTTGGGATTTTGTTGCACCAACACTAAATCTTTTTTGGGGGTGTTTTTTTTCAGTTATGTTTGCCCCATGATCAAGCTTCCTAATAGTCAGACCTACATATGCTGCTTAAACTGGAGATTCATTCCTGTGGAGAACTTGTCCCAAGGAAGACTTTAATTTCTAAACCCTGAATTTATGATTTACATGATTTCTTAATATGATACATTAAGCCAATTCTCATAATAAAGCTAGCACAATTCCTATGCTGATATCTTATTCCACTTTTATCTATAAGTTCTCTAATTCTAATATTTCAATCCTCTTTGATCTTCCATCACAAACTCTTGTTCAAGTAACCCACCTAGTTTATCAGATCCTCTACTGCAGTGTTTCCCAAATTTCTTTCATGATGAGACTCACCTGGTGGAGTTGTTAAAATACAGATTCCTGAATCCCAACTAAGAAATGCTAAACTAGGATTTTTGGGATCATATAGGTAAAATTGTATACTAAAATATGTTCCCAAAAATTCTAGTTTAGCATTTCTTAGTTGGGATTCAGGAATCTGTAGTTTAACAACTCCACCAAGTGAGTCTCATCATGAGAGAAGTTTGGGAAACACTGCTCTACTGTTCTGTTTTCATTTCAGTATATCAGAACCACCTGGTGTTTATTTAAAATGCAAATTCCTGGTCTAAATACCTAATGCATTCTTATTTCAAAGGTTTGGGGTAGGGCCAAAGAATCTAAATTATTGAAACAAAACAAAACAAAAAACAACTTCCTCAAGTGGAACACTAAAAATCTGGTGCAGTGTTCAGTTCTTTTGTCTTTTTTCCTTGTCCTTGAAGGCTTGGTCTTGAATGAATTCCCAATAAAATCTAACCCACACCTGGAAGGTCTCCCCAACACTAATAGCCTATTCCTGCCTTGGTCCTCTGTTGCCATTTTCTACTCAGAAGCAAGAAATTTTCCTAATCTGATGGGCATGTCTTAATCAAGTTGTATGCCAAAACCTCAATTCCTCCAACAGAGAATTTTTAATATTTTTATTTCACATTGTAAAAGTACAATGTAAGGGAGCAAGTCAAATTTATAAAATTAAAATGCTATGCAAATGCCAATATGAATGACTATAGCATTTTAACTTGGTTTTGAGATTTTTAAAAAAATTTCTTTATTGATTAAGGTGTTACATATGTATCCTTATTTCCCCAACCCCATTTACACCCCCCCTCCTTACACACACACACACACACACACACACACACACACACTTATGCCCTCACCCTGCTGTTGACTGTGTCCATTGGTTAGGCTTATATGCATGCATACTAGTTCTTTGGTTGATCTCTCCCCCTCCCCCCACTCTTCCCTACCTTCCCTCTGAGGTTTGATGGTTTGATCGATGCTTCTCTGTCTCTGTATCTGTTTTTGTTTAACAGTTTATGTTGTTCATTATATTTCATAAGTGAGTGAGATCATGGTTTTGATATTCTTTATAGAATAACTTCTTCTATTGATAAGTTTATAATTTGATTCTCCAGCACTGATAGACTACTAATTATTTCTCTTGCCCCTTCTAATGATTTTGAAGATTCAGTGTTTTGTCAGGTATTATTTTTTCTTTATATTCCTCTAAAATTAATTCTTGCTAGTATTCACATCCTGTATTTGCCTTAAGCAAGTACTTTGTTTTAATTTTGCATGCTTTTTACAAATTATTTTTAGTCCTCAACTGTATTGTTCTTCTTGAGGCAGTTTCTTAACATTTCATTTGCTGTCAGTAGGAATCCTAAGCAGAATTCTATCTGATGATTAGTCATTTTTTCAGTGATATATCTCACTTGACAGAGAGGGTTTAAAAAGATGCTTTCCCTTAATTTTACTTTTAATTTTAATGATATACTCCATTATTTATCATTTAAACTGAGATGTATTAGCTTAGTATTAGGTTGTATATTACTAAACCAAAAAACAGATTCCACAGTTTTTCCCCTGTTGGAAACAAAGTATTTTTATTTCAGCTAGCATAATGATAAAACTTAAGAAATATATGCAAATGTAAGTAGCTAGAATAATAAATATGCAATTGAATATAGCCTTTTGGGAAACAAAAAAAATAATTGTTTGGGTTATAAGATTTAGGGCTTCATGTTCTAAAAAGAGCAAAGGTATTATTTAGATTTATTTTTGTTTCCTTAAAACTAAACTTAACACAGCTTTTTATTGAGATTTTCAAATGGTTGTTTATTAAAAAAAAAAAAAAAAAGGAGAAGGAATTACTAAGAAGGAAGGTAAATGTTCCAGATATAAATTATTTTGAAAGAATTGACTGTTCAGCTTAATTTTCGTCACGTCAATTATGATTCAATAACAGGATCAACCTTTCACCCTTGTGGTTGTAGCATGACTAAGCTGATTTTGTTATTTTGATAGTGATGTCATAGTCAAAGCACTGAGGTTTTGGGGGCATAACAAAGGGCTTACTTTATATTTAAGATAAACCTTTATTGCATCAATATACTTTTTATCCTCACATTATTTGACATGCAGATTTTTTCATGTCAATAGATAAAATGATGTAATTATAATTAGATCCATCATACAACTTTTCAATCATAAAAAGCGGTGACAAATTTAAAGGTTGGTTCCATACCTTTATTTGTAAATTTCAAATTTGAGGATTATGTTTGCAAAATGCTACTTTGTCACTATTGCACTCTAAGCAGTCCATATTTTACATTGAAAGTTATTTTAGTAATAGAATCAGACTGATATAATTTGAGGTGTTTGGTAAGGGGAAATATGGGAATATTATAGCACCAGTTAATAACAGATATTGCATATTAATTTGAAGGCTTATGAAGTATAGTTTCACCTTGATAAATACATATACATATACCTCTGCTCATTTACACACAGATTCTTGCCCACCCCTAATATTTAGTACATCTGTGCATCAGTTTTCTTTTCTTCCCAGGCCTGACATTACTAAAGGTTGCAAGAAGTCTTTTTGCACATGCATATGGATACCCAACCATATGTCCAAACTCTTTCTACTCCCCTTCCCCAAAACACTGACAGCTCAGCTCAACCTCAGGAAACCTGGTGTGGCTGAGAGGATCTTGCAGAACTTATAAATAGGCTAGGGGGCTTGCTTGGACAATAATACTTGAATAAAGTTGGAATGTGAGCTCCAGATGGACATGTCTTAGTGGCTCCATAGACTCAGTTAGAGATGGGATGCAGTTAGATATGTAAAGCAATTAGAGATGGACCAACATGATAACTTTTTAATGCAAAGGGCATAGATTATCATCCCCTGCTACTTGGGTAGAATACTGATTTATATCTATCTAATATATTGCAGTATTTACAGAATCACAGGGTAGCTAGTTCTAGTAAAAGATAGCAGAATTCTTGCTAAATGATTGCTATTTTTTGCTGTTGATTGAATGCATCTGAGAAGTATCATCTCTGTAGATTTTTAATCAGAATATTAAAAATTTTCAAGCTATTTTCTTCCTTTGTGGCAATCTAGAAAACCTAATGCTCAAATTAGTATTTTCCAGACAGGAATTAGAGAAATGTCCTGGAATAGAAGACAATCCCTTTAAATGCTCCCAACTGATAAGGACTAGTCTACCTTTACTGTTTGGACAGTATATGCAAACATTTTGTACATTTTGACAAAGAATTCTATCAAAATTCTTTTTTGGATCAGGTTCTCAGAGTATTATACAGAAAAAACGGTGTGCACACATTTTTCCTCCCATAGCATATCAGTCAATTCCCCCAAGTTCTAGTTTTTAATTTCTTTATTTGTTATAGGCTAATGACACAGATTAATTCTTCAGATATTTAATATAAATGTAGACAGATGACAACAAACAGACTTAACTTCCAATCTATGCTCAACTTACCAGTTTTGAGATTTGGGACTCAGATTCAATTTCTTTATCTGAAAACAGGGACTAAAATATCTTGTTCTTATCATAGTTCATAGGATTAAGTAAGAAAAATATGTGCCTATTTTCTATTTTCTAAGCCCTCATTAAACTGTATTATTATTATCTCACCATGGTTATTATTACGGTTGTTAACTTTCAGAATGAGAGCATTACTGTTAGACCATTAAGTGGTGTCTATCATCATCATTGCTTGCATAATTTCACTGTGCTAAAACTATTTTATCAAGTCATTATAAATAAAATTGCCAAGGGCATACCTAAATCACATTGTGTCAAACCTGAATGTTCAAAGACAAGTTCTGCTTAAGATATTGCTTTTTAAAGCAGTGACATCATATCAGAATCAAGTTTTGACGTTCAACTCTAAGTCTCTTTACCAGGTCATACCAGAGTTCCTCTCCTTCTTTTGTTTCTCCTGTTCCTGACCAATTACCTCACATACCTCTCAGTTAAGCAGGGCCAGAGCCAAGGCAAGGGCGAGGCTTCCTAAGAATCTATGTCAGAGCCTGTGAAGGCTTCTTGTGTCCATAGGCTTCACTATGGGGAGCCAAAGGAAAACATGTTGAGATATTGTCTTATAGCAAAGATGAAATTAAATTCCAGGTAGACTCTATTATTGAATTTTCAAGTCAGTAGAAGTAGGCAGTGAAAGAGATTCCAGGGGTTCAGAGTCCAGGTCTTAAAACCGGGGACATCAGAATGTGGGGCCCAAAAGTTCCCCTGAAATAATCAGGTGATCAGTTCTGCTCATTGCTTTTACTTTCAACTTTTGTCCTTTCTTTTGTGCCATGACCTAGAAAGAATTAGATTTTCCTCTTTACTGCCACCTCTATGAAATCTTTTCAAGCTTTTAGAGCCATGACCATAATAAATACTTCTTATGATCAATATTCCCTGATTCTCAATTTCATAATTTTCCTGTTTATATGTGAATTATTTATATATAAATGATTCCTTAATTCATTCAAACATCCCCCCCCCCAAATTTTATTGGTATTGTGCTGAAAAAAGAATATTTGGTATCAGCACTTATAGAGGAAGAATTCCAATAATGAAATAGGCAAAAAATTGATAGGAAAATATCAAATACCCATAGATTAATGTGACAGAGGGACTTTGAAAATATTCATTTTAATTTGGGTATCATAGAAAGTCTCTCTAAGAAATTGATTCAAGAAGATACCTAAATAAAGAGAAGGACCCAGCCAACCAAATGTGTCCAAAGCAAACATTTGAAGATAGTATTGAGCTTAGTGTATCCCCAAAAGAGAAAGTCAATGTATTTAAAGCATGATGTACATGGAGAGAGTGACATAAGAGGAGGTCAAGAAGAAAATCAGGAGACAGATAAACCAGTTGCTTTTAGGTTATGAACAGGTTTTAGATTTTAAGTGTGACATGATATTATTAGAAGGTATATATTAGAAGAATAGCATATGTTGTTTGATGTTGAGAAAAGCTTGGGGACTGGTGCACATAAATGAAACTAGAGAGAACAGTTTAAGGTCCTGAAGTAGTTCTGACAAGATATGATGTAACCTGGATTAGCATGAGAGTAGCAGAAATAAACAGGAGGGGGGAAAGCCATAGAATTTATTGTTGTGTGGGAGAGAGAAAAAGGAAAATTCAAGCACAAAGCTAAGTTTTGATTTGAGCAGCTAGATAGGTAGTGGTACCATTTTTTGAGATAGTGAGGACTGATAGAATAGAAGACTGGGTGTGTGAAAATAGAGTTCTCTTTTGGATGAGTTCAAAATATGCTATTCATCCAGCAAGTACATTAAAATATATTGAAGTATTTTATTTTTCTTGCCTAAGATATCATGGGTCAATTTACTTATTGATTTTTTTCAATGTGTTTGTGGTGCAGTAGATGGTACAATAATATTATATGTATGGCACAATCAATGATCACATTTTTAAAGTACTGAAACTAGCTTGGTGTTATTAAGTTATAATAAATCAATTAATTAAAGTAACTAATGGTTTTGCTTCAAAATGTTCCCAGAAGACTGGCCTCTATGTTCAGTTTATTCCTTGCAAGAGTTAATACAATGATATATCATGAAGTCATAATCAAGTAGAACATGCTTATAGAAACAAATCATTTTAGAATACCAGCAAATCCTTTGCAAAGCCTATTTATAGGAAGGATTAAACAATAAGAGATGATAAGGAGTGAAAGACTCAAGCCTGTCTTTAAAGTGCAGACTATTTAAAGATTTGGTGGCCACCATGATTACTACAAAATGCCTACAAATATTAAAAGATTGGCTCATGATCTAGGAAAAAGTAGATGTGAGTCAAGGCACAGGAATGATAGCTCAGGTCCTAAAATAAGATTGTTGAGAGCTAAGATCAGAAGGCTGCAACTTAAGAACTGAAGCATAAAAGGAACTCCTGCTCAGCAAAAGTGATTCCATGGCCCTTTTCTGAGATAGTTAATCAAGCCAGAGACAAGGCATCACTGTTTTATGCATGGAACGACCACCAGGGAGGTTTTGTTTCTTTGATGTATGGATGGGATCTGGGGTATGAGACTTAAGGATACTGTGATTTTCCTATGGCAATGCAGCATAAGATTAGGAGGAAGTGCTTTGGAGCCAGACCAATCTGAATTTGAAGTGTAAGTTTTCCCATGGTTCCAGATTGCTTTGGGCAAATTACTTCCTCGGTGCAGTAGGGTTTACAGTGCTTACTCCCAGAATGTTTGTGAGTTTTAAATTAGTTTCCATATGTAAAATGCTTAGCACAATGCCTGGTACACAGTAAGCATTGAAAAAAATAACATGATTTCCTAATCATTATTATTATTACTATTTTTCATCGGGTTGTGGCAAGGGTAACAGTGGGGGCCTTCTATCTGTACTTTGCATAGCACCTCTGGGAAATTAAGGCAAGTTCCTTGGAGTTCTATTGGCCTGAGGATTCCAAGATATTGAAGAGAAAATGGTATTAAGAGACAGAGGACTTACAGATATACAGGTCACAAATATCCAAGATTAATATTCCAAAACAAAATTAAACTGTAACAATTTTTCTAAAAAATATTGCATCAGTAGGGACAAGAAAGTCAGTATGAAATAAAAGACATTTCAGTCTGGAACAACTTGAACAGCAAGGAATCACAATGAGTATGCAGTTGGAGTGGAAAATATCCTCAACTTCAACTTTTTTCATAGTGAAATGTATAAATATTTTGCAGCAATATTTTCAAGTTTTTATATTTTAACTTAGTACTTAAAAATTACCTTTCTTCAACAACCTCTTAGAAGATAAACCTCATCAAGTATATTTTTCTTTATTATGGTTATATCATCTGTTTTTGACTCTGAGTTTTATTTAATTCCAGAGTAATATTAAAAGATTTATTTAGTAATATTAATAAATTTATCCACTTACAATTTGGAGTTCTATAAAATATTATTCAAACAAGTCAAAATATCCATAACACAATTATAATATTTTAAAATTAAATAGTATCACCTTTTGAATTCCCACTGTTTAATTTATTCAATTTCTATTTGTTTATAGGGTTACATTTAAATGTCTTACAATACTTACAGTGTAAGCTTTCTTACAATAATTATATTTTCCCCCAAACTAGAAAGGCTGAAGTTGGTTGGACATTTTCATTGTTGATTAAAGAGTTTCAAATGATATTTGAACAACGAGCAGTGAGGGGAAAAATTAAATATTCAAATATTCTATGTTTTTCAAGTAGTATTGAATTTTGTAACATTTACAAAGCAGTTCTTCAAAGGCTTACTCATTTTAAAAAATTGTGTGTCAGATAGCAAAAAGAGAAACTGAACTGTTTTGCCAATAGGGTCAACAAGTTAGTTATTCTTTTCCATTCTATGAATGCACAAAATAGTTGGATTAGAAAGTAAGTGAAATGACTTAAGAGTGATGATTTGATCTGAATTTAAAGCCAGATTCAAAGAGTGCTATGTAATACAACTCCTGGTTATGATTCATTAAAGCTATTATTATGGCAGCCATGCTGAATGTTATTTATCAAATTATTTTGAAATTAAAAAGTTATATGATGTTATTACATCTATAAGGGCATATTAAAACACTTAACAATATTTAACGATAACTAGAAGTTCTTTTTTAGGTTGTAGTGTTCTAGCCCTTACCCAATTTTCTTGTAACTACCAAGAAAATATGCATAAAATTATTACAGATGACATTATATTTGATAGTCACCAAAGAAATAAGATCTTAAGGGAGTCAAGATTCCAAAGCAAGTGAACTATAGGGGTGATCCTGATATTCAGACCATTATTTCTCTTGAGAGATCTACTAAGTTTTAAACAATTCAATTTAAAAGAAAGCCAACTGTTGAGATAAGCTATTGTAGTAGCAGAGGGGTTAAGTGGCAATGAGAAGCCAAGCACAAATCACAGCTCAGGAGACTTGGCAGGTGAGCCATTTCATAAGCATCTACATGTAAAAGCCTAAGTGACTGGAACAGCTGGAACAGCCAGTTACTATGATGGGCACTGAACATCAGGGGCAGACACTTAATATAGGAGCTGTCCCCTGGTGGTCAGTATGTTCCCAAAACCAACCTCACCCAGCTGGCCAATCTCCCATGGTCCCTCCTCACAGCCCCAGGATTGGGACAGGGAACCAACTGGGGGTGGGTGATGGAGGATGGGGCCCCTTTCCCAGGGGGGCTAAGGGCCAGCTTCCTCCTTAGGCCTGGAGGCCAACCTCCCATACCCCATCTCTCCCCCTGGCCTGCAGGCCCTAATAGGCCCCGCCCCGCCTACTGCAGTGGTGGTGAGGCTAGGAAAAGAAGAGGGGGAGAGGTGGTGAACTGCATAGTGGTGGAATGCCAACAATGGCAGTCGCGGCTGGTGTCTGTTCCTTCCATGGCTGGCCTGGCTACTGTTGCCTTTTCTCCAGCCCAGCCCTGATTGCTGGCCAGGCGAGGAACCCCACCTGTGCATAATTGTCCTCAAGTATAGAATAAACTTCAAAGGTGGGCCAGTCATAAAAAAGACCTCATAAAACTTTAACTTTTCATTTTAAATATATAGGGTTAACTAGAAATAGATCTTCAACTACAAAGTTTGAAATCCTGCTTCAAATGACCTCAAATTTCAAACTTAATTGGTATGATGTTCCAATCCTAAAAACCTTCCAGATGTTCCAATCCAAAAAATATTCTTATAAATTTTCAATCTCTATGTCTAGCATTCAACAAAAAATTATCCATCATACAAGACACAAAAGCAAATGCATAAGCATTCAAGAAAATAGAAACTGCGAGAAAGATACCTAAAGATATACAGATAATGGAGTTATCAAACACACGATATAAATAAATATCAAGGAATAAAAATCAAGGTAGAAAATTTTAGCAGAAAGTTTAAGTTTGACAGTTCTGAAAGGGAATCAAGCAGAAGATGTAGAACCAAAATGTAATAATCAAAATTAAGAACTCAATAGTTAAGTTTAACATCAGAGTAAAGATTGATGAAATGATTAATCAACTGGAATATAGATCAGTAGAAAATATAGAGACCATAACAAAAGTAAAGAAAGAGGATGCAAAACCTAGAAAAGAGCATAAGAAATATAATATATTGGACATAATTAAAAAGGTTAGCATGTGTAACTTTTGGTAACTGGCATCCAAGATAGAAAAGTAGGCAAAAGCAATATGTAAGAGAAGACAGTTAATATTTTTTCATGATTGATCAAGCAACCCCCCCAACAGAATAAACGCAAAGAAAACTACACCTAAACACATTAGCAAATCTGCTAAAAAAAAAAAAAAAAAAAAATCAACACAAAAATACAATCTTAAAAGTAGCAAGAAAAATAGAGAATCTTAAGAATCAGAATCTGTCCTTGCCACGGCTCAATGACCTATCATCCCAAGCACTGGACTGGATCAGAAACTGTACTCCCCAATCAGTCTTCCAGGGATGATGACCAAGTTTTCAAAAGTGCAAAATTAGAGTCCTGAGTGAGAGGCCCAGGAGTACAATAGTGCCTCTCCATCTTATGGGCACTATACTGTTAAAAAAAAAAAAAAAAAAAAAAAAAAAAGTTAACCTGACATTTGTTAAAATGGTAAGGGAAACTTAATTCAACCCTACTATACAAGGGGTATTCCAACAGGGGAGAGAGATCTGATTCACCACCAAATGAAAGGACAAGTGAGGATTTATAGCCAAGTAATGGGGTGAGGAGGGGTCAGTGGGTGGAAAATTACTAAAGAGCAGGGGGATTCTATCTAAACTGACATAAAAGGATTTTTGCTAAAGGCAAGTTGAGAACTTGGATATGAGAAAGGTAAGGAATGATCAGCTTAATTAGCTTTCAAGGGTGATGAGATATCAAGGATGGGTGATTATTACTAAATTGACTTAAAAGCTTCTTTGCTAAAACTAAGCAGGTGGAAGAGAGAATAGGGGTCAAGAGCAGGGTATAGTTGAGACAAGGTCTCAGAAGAACATGTCTAAAATCTTTTCCAAGAGATAGTCTGTCAAACTCAATATTTGGTGGGTAGATTGGTGGATGGCTGGCTGGCTGGCTGGATGATGGATGGATAAAAGAAAGAATTATGAAAACACAGGTTAAAAAACCTCCCTTAACCTGTTGGAAAGAGAAAAAAGAAAATAAAAATCTTATTATTCAAAGCTCATTTGTTGACATAAAATGTTCATACTTCACTTACCAAAAATAATTATTAAACCAGACAAATATGAAATGTCACCCACACATTTTCTGTCAAAAAATGTTCTGTCAGAATCCTGTGAAACACTACATTAAAGAGGAGAGGCCTCTGAGCACGGTGAAATTAAAGACTGCAGCCCTGTGTTTCTTGAATCTCATTATCACAGCGAAATTCAAAAATAATTAATACAATTACCCACTAGTTACAATGTGTCATTCAGGATTTCATAGTTTAACTACCTTGTAATTTGAGATGATATCTTGTGCTCATACAGCAACTTTTACTTACTCCTTTGGTTTAGATTTATTGCTTCCCCAAAGCCTATTTTTGTTCCCAACTTAAAAATAGAAAAAGAAATGAGAAAAGGAAGGAAGGAAGGAAGGAAGGAAGGAAGGAAGGAAGGAAGGAAGGAAGGAAGGAAGGAAGGAAGGAAGGAAGGAAGGAAAGAAGGAAGGAAGGAAGAAAGGAAAGAAGGAAATTCTCTCAAAAGTCAAAAGACATTCAGACTTCTTTCTCTCAAAAATGAAGAAATGAATAAATGAACTGGGGGGAGGAAGGGAAAGAGGAAGGAAGGTAAAATGACTCTTTTCAAGTCAGTAAGCTTCAGCCCTGGCCAGGTGACTCAGTTGGTTGGAGCATTCTCCAGCACATCAACAGGTTGGTGGTTCCATTCCCAGGCAGAGCACACACCTAGGTTAGTGGTGTGATCCCTCCCACTGTCAGGGCGAGTACAGGAAGCAACTGATCCCTGTTTCCCTCTCACCTCTCTCTCTCTCTCTCTCTCTCTCTCTCTCTCTCTCTCTCTCTCTCTCTCTCTCTCTCTCTCTCTCTCTCATTTACTCTGACTTTCTCTAAAAATCAATAAAATCATGTCCTCAGGTGAGAATTAAAAAAAAAAAATCAGTAAACTTCATTTTCACCTCCAGCATGTGGCTGTTCTCTGGCAGCCATAACATGGCAATAAAATTATTATAATGACCTCCTGGAAGCAGCTGATTAGAGTTGCCATTCTATTTGTTTCCATAGCCACCCCTTTGAACTCATTTATGAAAATTGATTTCTTTCAACAGCCACTTATCTGTTCAAACCTACCAATTTTTGCCCAGTCAATCTGTTCCTTTGCCACTTCCAGGTTCCTCAGTTAGGCCCCTTTACATGCAGAGCATTCTGAAAGGCCTTGGGCTGCCAGCGGTGGCATGACTCACCAGAGGAAATTTACCAGTGTAGTCGTGCAGGTGCCACTTTCTCAGATGTCTGAAGGTGAATTTGAAGAGGACACAGTGTAATCTGGGAGCTTTATGTTCAAAATGCTTTCAGAAATGACAAGTGTTCTCACTTCCAGCGTCCTTAGCACCGCGTTTGTAATGTAAGGAAAGGATAATCTGTCTAGCAGCACAAAAAGCACTTCAGGGAAGTCATTCATCTAGGAAAGCTGGCTTATTCACAGCTCTACTCTCGGCAAAGAGAATGATAATAATAATGTGATAATAATATACCAGGGACATGTATGGGTTACACCTTAGAATTAAGAAGAAAAAACAAACAAAAAACAAAAACAAGCTTCTACCTACAAAATTACCAGAAAGAAAATAAGGAAAACAGAAGAAAAATTTGATCTGCATGAAGATACATGGGAGAATGGTGGCTTGGTGAAGGGGACCCTGGGCTCTAATAGGAAACTAAGACCCTGGGTCACATCCTAAATCAGGTGATAGAGGGGGACAGGGACTAATTTGGCTGCTGAATTATCAACCAATCCTTAATATTTTCATTCATTTGCTGCATCTTTCCTCAGTAATTAAAGATGTACAGACGTACTGGTACATCTGGTGTTAGATATGAAATCACAAGGCTCTGAGGCAATGTAAACATTTCCTTGGAAGTGTCTTATATTCAAACCAGAAGCTACTAAGGATTATTTTTTACAAATATATCGTGGTTGTTTGGAAAAATCAATAACTGAACTGTAACTTTTATTTATAAATACTGAATGAATTTCATTTCCCTTCTCAATAGTTCAACGAACAGCCCACCTTCTCATTGTTTCTAGAAACGGTGACAGTGTGCCACGGCTGAGGCGTCGCGGTCACATGTCCACACTGTCATTCTCGGCAGACTGATAAATCCAATTAAATTCACTCTGAGCCGTCCTGCAATAATGGAAAAATAATGTGCTGTGGAAGCACAGAAAATGGATCAAAATATTTTTAATTATGATGTTTAATTTCAACAGAAGATGCATTTTTGGTAGCTTCATAGTTTCATTGCTATTTTATTTAATTGATTCAAGAACTATATATTGAATAGCTTAGCAGAGAACCTGACAGAGTAAACACACTCACTGCTGTAATGAAGCTTCTATTCTGATTGGGGATAAACTAGCAATAGGTATAAAAGCAAATAAGAATATTCAGGTTGTATTAAGTGAGTTTTTAAAAATCTATATTTTATTGATTTTTTACAGAGAGAAAGGGAAATGGATAGAGAGTTAGAAACATTGATAGGAGAGAAAAATTGATCAGCTGCCTCCCACTCACTTCCCACAGGGGATGTGCCCACAACCTTGACTGGAATCAAACCCGGGACCTTTCAGTCCGCAGGACAACACTCTATCCACTGAGTCAAACCAGTTAGGGCAAGTGCGGTTTTATTTGTTTATTTTTAATAATTCAATGGAACAGAAGCTGATAAGGGATGGAGAGTACTCTAGGGTGTATTGGGAAGGCTTAATGGAGGGAGTGGGCTTTGAGCCAATACCTAGGGAATGAGAAGCTATCTCTCTGGAATATCTTGGCATAAAAAATGTTGGGGGGGGGGGCGCGTTGTGGAGGAGTAAAGGCCATAGGTTTAGCGTCTGCTCTGCTCTAGCAACCATTACTAGAAAAATGCTCATAAAAACATCATAAAAACGAGATGGGGAACTTTTGGAAGTGTTTTGATTCCCAGGCTGCTAGTGGTTAGAAACTTCAGGAAGTTGAAGTTTCTTTCGTTGGAAGATGGGAGAAGCAGTTATTTAATGGGAACCCCCAGCTATGCCAATAATTCTCATTATCTTCAATTCGTTTAGCATCTTTTATGGCAAATGAACTATTTTTTGAGGAGTTTTTTGTCATTCTAATAATGTCCTAAGTCAGCTGGCTGAAGGAACACCAAGGCCAGTAGGCTGAAATGCCTTTGTCATGCTTTCAGCATATGGATTGGGCAACATATCCAGATGAGAGGGGAGAAGGGTGAATTCAATGTCAAAAGGAAAAACAAGAAATATCAATAGAAAATGGCCATGACATGAGATTAGAATCTTTTCTTTTAGGTCCTGTTTCTTGGCCATCCTTTGAATGAGGGGATAAGTGTTAACACATTAACTCCTATTAAAGAACTCAGCTCCAATTAATCTGGCAGCAGGCCCAGTTTGTGACCTAGTTGGCAAAGATTGCCTGAAGACTGAAATATATAGGGCTATTTTTCTTCATGGTTATAAGAAGCAACCCCCACAGTTATATCAATATTAAAACTTCAATGGTGGGGGGTGTGCAGGGAGGGAGAAAGCAAGTTCTGGAAAGTCCCAGAATCCCAGGGGCTGTGTGAACAAATGGCAGAGAGGAAAGATTCAATAATTCCTAACTAAATTCATAATGGAATCTATTTAATAATAAGTAGTAATATGTTTCCCCAAAAATAAGACATCCTCCAAAAATAAAACCTACTTACAGGTTTCCTTCTGAGTGAAATATAAGGCATCCCCCAGAAAATAAGCTACCACCCCCCCCCCACCCGCCCAGTCTAAACATGAGAGATTTGGTCCACTGATTCTGAAAGAAATGGAGTAACAAGAAATTCACCAGAAAATTCAGAAATTGGATTGTTATGATGATGTTCCAGAAGATGATGACATGATTGTCATTGAATAAATGAGTAAATTCTTGATACTGTAGGATTCACAATTTGTCTGGTTTGTGTTGACAACTACCGTACTACTGTACCGTATACAAGTAATAAATTTCTTTTATTTTCATTTAACAATAAATGTGTACCATATTCTTCTTCATGGAAAAATAAGACATCCCCTGAAAATAAGACCTAGCACATCTTTGGGAGCAAAAATTAATATAAGACACTGTCTTATTTTTGGGGGAACAGGGTAGATAATATTTAAATAAACTGAGTATGAGATTGTGTAAGGAAATATTATAGGTGGAAATATTACAGGTATAATTAGCTAGCTCATGTCCATGTACCTTTGCCACTCCCCTAGCCCCAATAAAATGACATAATAGAAATGCAAATATAATGTATTCAAACAGACTTCCTAGAAAACAAGGAAGAGGTATTAAGTGCTGTTCTGGTACACACTGTCTTTGAACAAAGCACAACAAAATACTGTATATCACAGTTAATTGCCCTGACCTATACTATTCACACCTGAAAGTAAAAATTGTATAAGCAAAATGTTAATGCTTTTAAACCTAAAGATTAGGCTAGAAACTTGATAATTATGCATTCTGATAACTCAATGCAATGTGCCATTTAATGTCCTTTGGTAATCTGCCATCCATTTATTGAAAGAGATATGTCAGCAATTTCTAAATTTGATTTATCAATACTTTCTAACTGCTTCTTAGGTTTTGCCTGTACAAAAACAATAAATAAATGCAAAAATATCAATGTATGCTTTTCTTAACAAATAGTTTAAAAATGTTTTACTATATTTTCTTTTTGCCAATTGCAATTTATTAACCAACGGTTTGAGCCATTTTTAGAAAAATATAAACTTGTACAGTTAGGTTATTATAGTTTTAAAAGTTATTTAGAGATATGCAGTTTCAAGTTACTCTTGATAGAAGAAATATTTAGATTAATTATTTATATTTCATAATGTGAGTAGAAGAGAGAAAAATAAAGTTCATTTTTATGTAAGATTACTCAGAAATAGAAGACAAAGAAATTAAAGATGAAAACATGAGAAAATATAAAAAAAAACCCAAAACATAAATATTAAACACATTTCATGTATCTGAAGAGTATTACTATAAAAGAATAACCTAGATTTTTTTTTGAGGATCTAATAGAAATAAGAACCATTTTTAAAAATAAAAACAAATAAATAACAAAATCTGAAGTGTCTGATAAAAAACAGACATCTATTTGAAATAATAAAACCGAAGAAATTTTCACATTAAGGATCAGGTATTGTTTCTCGGAATAGAACAATTCCTGGCATACAAATGACATTCAATAGCCCTGACCAGGTGGCTCAGTTGGTTATGTTCCATAAACCAAATGATTTCAGGTTAGATTCCCTGTCAGGGCACATAACTAGATGAAGAGTTCCGTCCCTGATCACGGCCCATATGGGAGGCAACTGTTTGATGTTGGTTTCTCACACCAATGTTTTGTTTTATTTTTCCTCTCTCCCTTCCTCTCCCTTTAAAATCAATTTTTAAAAAAATCCTCGGGTGAGGTTTTATTTATTTTTTTTAGAGACACTCAACACATTTCTACATGTAAATGGAAAAATAACAGCTGAAATATGCATTAAAATTTATGACAACATAGGAGGTTTTAAATGTTGCTATTTCATTTTTAATATTATCTTTGAATAAGTTACAATTTACTTGTCTGAAGTTGATGATCATGTTATTAAATCCTCAGATTTCTAGTTGTGTACTATAATGTGTGTTTTTTCTTAGAAGTTATGCACTATTTTTGTTACATATTTTTTCTTAAGCCTGTGGTCACATAGTTAAAGTGTAAAGTGCTCTGAAAATATATGTTTAAAAATTTATTAACTAAATCTGCTACTTGTGAGACTCCTACTTCATAAAATACACTTGAAGAGTAGGTGTTTCCAAAGTGGAAAGAAAACTGTAAGTGCTTAATCCAATTTGTTATAGTCATCACAGTCACAAACACAGACTAAGTGACATTGTCACTTATTAGAATGCTTTGCCCTTGTTCAGGTGCTTTACTCAATTTAATCATGATATATTGATTATTGAAATGTTCATCCTAGGTTAAAAAAAACCTGCAAAAATAGTTTAATACTACTCAGAGTTTTTTATTTTTATTTTTTTTTATAGATAGATACTGTTAGGTAATTATTTTTCCGTTTGAAAGAGAATTGACTGTTAGAAAACAAATGTGCACAAGAATTTATGACCTTGATTTCTCCGTATTTCAAAACCAATACTTATGGCATAACTTCCAATGCTCTAATATGTATGCTTTAAACTTCATAACTACCTCAAATTCAACATCATTGGAATTTAAGACTGTGATTACAAAAAACACACATATGAACAGAAACCAGTTAATCTATACTTTCTGCTGAATATATCATCCTTCTTAAAATGCAATGTTTTTGTGGGGAATTGCTATCTACTTACCCTTTTCAGCCAGTTATTTTACTTCTAAGTCATTGTTCTGCAATAAAAATAGAGAAAAATTACACAAGGGAATATTGTGACACAGTTTGTGTAGAAAAATGCTGCCATTCTGACCTTGATTGAAAAGAGTAGAAGTTAAAATGGAGGCTGAAGTATCGGAATAAATAAAGAGAAAATTATAGAAAAGTGCATTTGTATTATTACTTGTGAAGTTCCAGATGACATCAATTTATGACATAAATAAAATAGATCCTTAGGTCACATTAAGCTGGAATTTGATTTTCCTTTCATCATCAGTCCTATATTACTATATACAGTATATCTATACTAAAAGGGTAATATGCTAATTAGACTGGGTGACTGGATATCTTCCAGATATCCAAGTTCCTTCTGGACAGTTAGAAGGCAACCAGGTTGGCAATGGGGCAGTTCAGGGATGGCCAGGTCAACAGGGGGCAGTTGGGGGTGACCAGACAGGCCAGCAGAGGGGCAGTAGGGGGGCAACCAGGACAGCAGGGAGGCAGTTAGGGGATGGCCTGGCTGGCAGGAGGGCAATTGGGGGCAACCATGCAGGCCAGCAGTTGGGGAAAAGGGGGTGACCAGGTAGCCCAGAGGGGAGTAGTAGAGGGGCAACCAGACCAGGCAAAGAGGAAGGCCAGCAGAGGGGCAGATTGGGGTGGGGGGCGACCAGGCCAGCAGGGGATCAGGCAGTCAGACAGTTGAGCTTTAGGAGCCAGAGGTCCTGGATTGTGAGAGTGATGTCTCTCTCTCTCTTCCTTCCTCTTCCTTTTAAGCCAGACCAAGTCAGCAGATTAGTCCAGATGCAGTCTTCAATAATAACCTGCACTGGCATGTGTGATTTAAGTCAAAGCCTCAGCCAAGGTCTCTCTATCCCCCCTGACTCCAAATGCCCATCTGGTCTCCATGCTAATCCCTGGCTGGTTACACTGTAGAAAGAGGTTAGAGAAAGGAGAGTGTATTTAACAACTCTAACAAGAGCAAGGTAACATAAATTGAGCCTCATAGTTTTTTGCTATTTTTCTTTGTTTACTTATATCACTTCTATTCTTACCTCTCTGTGATGGAAGTTCCTTAGCTATTACCACACCTTCCAAACGTTTTGAGGTTTCCCTGTAAAAAGTGAGACCAAGAAGTGTTAAAAGCCATCAACAACTTTCTCCTTGACTAGTCACAAAAATAAATAGCATTGAAAAAACTAGAGCTCTCTGAAGAGAAGAGTCATTCAAACCATTTTATATCATAAAAAAAAATTGCTAAAATGAAAACCCATTTCTGGTGTCAGGCAGGAGGGTTAATCAATCTACTGAGTTGTTTGACTGTGCTACGTGACCGCAGACTAGTGCTCTTTTATCCTTATTTTATCTGTTCTTATTGTCTCCAGTATCTTCTCTCCATCTCATGTAGGCATAACCAAATGAACATCCCTGGCAGTCTATGAATATAAACATATCACTTAAACTCCAGTGTAGTTTTGTTTGGAATATTTGGCCTCTGGCTAGCAGAAACCCCATATTTTTTTTTTCTTTTGAGGAAATATCCTTTCCCTGAGATTCCCATGAACCCCTGTGGTTGCTTACCCATGCTACCGGATCCCTGGTAGCCCCTTTCCCCCTAGCAGGTTTGAGTCTTTAGTTATTTTCTTTAAGAAGCCCTAGGCAAGAAGGGTTTTCCTTGTAAATCATCAGAGAAAGTTTCTCTGCTCCACTGGTATTGTCAATCAGCTGCCCATAGATTTTTTTCTTTATTGATTAAGGTATTCCATATGTGTCCTTATCCCCCCATGCCATCCCCACTCGTGCCTGCACCCCCTGGTATTTGTGTCCATTGATTAGGCTTATATGCATGCATACAGGTCCTTTAGTTGATCTCTCGTCCTTACCCCCACCCTCTCCTACCTACCCTCTGAGATTTGTCTGTCTGATCGATGCTTCTCCACCTCTGGATCTGTTTTTGTTCATCAGTTTATGTTGTTTATTATTATTTCCCCTATATGAGTGAGATCATGTGATATTTATATATCTCCAACTGGCTCATTTCACTCAGCATAATGCTCTCCAGTTCCATCCATGGTAAGAATTCCTTTTTTTTTTCTTTTTTAATTTTTTTTTTTACCACAGTGTAGTATTCCATTATGCAAATGTACCACAGTTTTTTAATCCATTCATCTGCTGATGGACACTTAGGCTGCTTCCAAATCTTAGCTGTGGTAAATTGTGCTGCTATGAACATAGGGGTACATGTATACTTTCTGATTGATATTTCTAGTTTCTTGGGACATATTCCTAGATTCGAACTATTCTCAGTCTTCTGCCTACACTGCTTCATGCTTTCTGTTAATCTGGTTAAAAAAAAAAGTCTGTCTCTCATAACAATCTCTTTCATGAAATGTTCCCAGATCTTTGGGAAACTGTGACAAACTTCTCTTATATTTATCTAAGCCACCCATTTTTAAGAGGTTTCAGGTATTTTCTGGCAGAGTAGGGGATATATTTGGATTGAGGAATGATAAAGAGACTCACCATGTACTTGACGGTTTTGTCCAGTATCTAGGCTCCACTTCTTGGTTCAGTCCTCTACCAAGCTGGTCTTTGTTTCTGATGATTTTATTGCAGAATATCTCCCCTTTCACCATTGCTCTTGACTTTTCAGTATAGATAGGATTTTCTTGTTATATCCCATAGTGTTCATCTTACTTTCCCCAAGGGAAGCATTTAAATTTTCTTTCTTTAGAACATAGTTTCACAAATTCTCTATGCCTCAGCTTTTTTTCCAATGCAAATGAGCAAGTTTACCCAAATGATCTCTCCATAAAACAGCATGCTGGAGGAGAATGAATATTCCTTTAGGAGGCAGATCAAGCTTGGAGTTCTAAGTTTGCAGAGAGCTGACTCTCTAACTTGGGTAAATCTAAAGTCTGAGACTCTCCACCAGTAATTGAGAGGGTGGAACTAAGAGATACCTAAGGTCCTTACATAAATATAAATTTTTTGTATATTACAGAACTACTTAATCTTATCTTTTAATCTTAAATAACATCACGAATTTCATACTGTTGTGTCCTCTCTTTTACATTGGCTGACTGCTCAGGGCTCATTGGTCATTTTGCATCAGCATTCTCAACTTACCTGATCAACTTCATTGTTGAATTACATAACATTCAGTGATGTTTAACCATAAATTAAAATACAGGAAGGCCAATGTAATAGCTAGATTTTAGTTTATTAATTAATAAGGAAACTATAGCTAACATTAAATATAACCATGATTGGATAAATAGTTTCTACTTGGAAAGAACAGTTCTTTCCAAGAATGAATATTTTGCAATACTTTGGGTTTCGCCCCTTCTTTCAGCATGATCTGGGATCAGCACTCTATGCCTTGGATTTCTAACACTCTATCTGGTAAATTCTTCCTCTGGGCTGTTTACTCACCTAAGGTATCTCATGGAGAAAGAGATCAAATCTGATAACTGCAGAGACCTGAGTCAGTGTCCGCGGAGTAGGAAGAGAGAAAAGGCAGATGTGGCTGCGTCAGGTCCTTATTGCCTTGAGTGACAATGTCTCTTTGTGTAGGTTCTCCTTTAGCTTCTCTTAAAGTGTATCAACATGAGGTGGGAAGTTTGGTGAATAACCCCAAGCTTAGCTTAGGGAAGGCTAGCGTGGCCCTTGTCTTAAATGTAAAGGCCACACTAGTCAGTCAAACTAGATTTTTATTTTTTTAATAATCACTGTGGGCACCGTGGGGAGCTCCTCGACTTATGTTCTTAGAGAGCACACTGAATGAGTCAGTGCAGGCATTTGACACTTTGTATGCAACAAAGTCTCAGAGGTTCTGTTTATGTTACTTACCAGATGTCATGATTCATTTCATTACTTAGTTGAAGAGTTTCTCTCCCATCTTTACTTCAAAAGTTTCAACATATGGTACTGAATATTGTTCAGAATTATTTAAATGATCCTTAGATGATAATATTTGTCTGTTTTGCTTATTTTACTTTGAAGCCTTCCTAATATCAGAAGTAGCTTACCTTCTGTTTTGCCTTGTTTTTAAACCACTTGGATAGTTTCTTTAATTTCTGTCTTTTTTCAAGCAATGAGCATGAGTCTATTACCCCTGTCTGGTCAGGATCTCATTGTAACTGTCTCTGACCTCCCTGAACTCTGGCCAGCAGTTCTGATACTTTCTCCAAAGGTCTGATTACTGAAGATAATTTCCTTTTGTCTACGATAATGCTTTCATAATTACAGTTTTAGATGAAGGAGCAGAACAAATTCCTTGTCAACTGGAAACTCACAGATTTTATTATCTTCTGCTCAATCAAATTTAATTTTGCCTCTGATGCTTTTTACACTCTGGGTCACATAAATGAGGCTGCCTGCCTGGTTCTGTGCTTTATTTTCACACTCTGTTTTTATCTCTCTGGCCTAAGGCAGATACTATATTTCAGGGAAATATTTCCTTAGGAAGCAAGATGCAAACCTGGTGACAGACAAGGCCATATGTCTAAAAGCTGACCAAACAATTGTTAGAATGCCAATCCTAAATGTTCAACACCCGCGAAGCAAAGTGGTTTCTGTATAGACTGAGAGAATGATTTTTTTAAATTTTTTTATTTATTTTTTTTTAGCAAGCCAGAATCCCCTCAATTATATTCTCTCTTGTGAGAGAAAAGTGCCCTGGATTAGAACATTACTAGCCAAAAGGGAAATCGTGCAGCTATAAGTCAGAAAATCTTATGGCTTTGGTTGCTTTATTAAACATCTCTATGACAGATTTTCTCATGCTATGAAAAAAAAAAAAGAAAGATCTATTCTGAAGAGAACAGTGCAACAAGTTGGTGATTCTAAAAAGTTTTGAAAATGTTAAATGCATGTCTTTGTGGAGAGAAATCATACCAACTCTCAAAATTTAAAGCACCCTCTATCATAATTCAAAAACTTCTGATTTCATATTTCTAGTATAGTACTCTCAGCCCTGGTGTCTAGCTTGAAAAATATCTCATTTGAGTTCCCAGGAACAGTTGTCTTCAGGCAGACAAAAAAGATATTTCATTGTCTTTGCATTTGTATTCTGAATTCTGGTAGCCCTTGAAAATAAGAACATTCATTTCATTTGCACAAGTTAACTACAATGACAAGGAATTTCTCCATAGGTTTCTAATTATAGTCTCTGAAAGGCTCTCTTAAATTTTTTATAAGTAAAAATTGTTACAAAAGCCGGGACCTGTTTGGCTCAATGGATAGAGCATTGGCCTGCGGACTGAAAGGTCCCGGGTTCGATTCCGGTCAAGAGCATGTACCTTGGTTGAAGGCACATCCTTAGTAGGGGGTGTGCAAGAGGCAGCTGGTCGATGTTTCTCTTTCATCGACGTTTCTAACTCTCTGTCCCTCTCAATTCTTCTCTGTGTAAAATCAATAAAATATATTTTAAAAAATTGTTACAAACGTTAAAAAATAGGCAACACACATTTACTGAGGGATTATTATTTTATCAGTTTTGTTAGTAGGCATACACAGGAGCTTTATACAGTATATGAAAATTGAGGTATAGCAAGTAAATGGAAAATTAAGTTGTAATGGTTTTCCAAAAACAATTTCTGCTCTGAACTACTATAATATTTCATAATGTAATTTACTTTTAGATCCCAAGCAAATATTTCAGCTTCCTGATGGCAGAGCATTACTTCTTCATTAATCTAGTAGATTTTTAAAAAGTTATTGGTCACATGTTATGTGTGTATTTGGAACCATGAAAATCATGGGAGAGGCAGCTAGGAATGAGAGATGTGTTATGTCTGAATGTTAATGAGAAGTCAGACATACTACATAGAAATCCCTAAATAAAGAAGATACATCATTTGACATAGTTATAGAAGCAGCTTGTTGATAGCAAGGTTGAGGGGTTAATTAATGCTGTCAACTAATTAATAAGAATTCCAGGCAGGCCTGCTTGCTGAGCTTTTGAGAGATTTTATGCAAAAGACATGACAAAGGATAGTATCAGCCTTCAGTATAGTAATCATATATAGGTTTTCAATCAGAAAAGAAACTTGATCCAATTTACTATGAACAGAAACATTCTGTGGGACTAAAAGTTAAACTAATTATTTTCAACATTACTGAATTTCATACTAAGGAAGAATCTAAAAACAAAATATTTTTAGATATAGATATTCTCATGTGTTGCATATCTAAGGGAAATAAAATAGTGAAAACAAACAAATATAAACATACCCAAGGTTTTGAAACCTACATTTGTCATTGAGACTGTGATTCAAACTTAATTGTCCAGTTCATTGAGTTTCTGATTACTAGACTAAGTTGATTTGGATGTTAAAAATTAAACTCATATTGTGCTTAAGAAATGATTCTAGGATATTATGATCTTAAAAGAGAAGTTGTATCAAGTGAAGAAACAACGTGTGAAAACCTGGGGCAAGACCGCAACTATTATAGGTCGAGAGAATAGTGTGCAAAGCACCTGAGGTAGGAATAAGCTTGGCAAGTCCAAAGAAAAACAAAAAGGCTGGTGGTTAGAACGAACTGAACCAAAAGGAGAGAGAGAAGATGGCTTCAGAAAGCAAGCCAGAGTGAGATGATATACCAAGATTTGGGTTTCTGAACACAGGAATAATGCACTCAGTATGATTTTTTAAATACACGAGAACCTGGTAGCAATATGGAGACAAAAGAAGTGGTAGGGTGTGGATATTTCAAAAAATTTTTAAAAATGATTATTTAAAGTTGATTTATAAGCCCTAAGGTGAGCCCTACATGTGAAGTCAAGGATGAAACAAAGTGAGACTTCATGAATCAGACTTGGAATGGAGTGTCATTTGGAATTTAGCAGGTATTTTTATCCACTTTAGGCACTTATAGGTCTACTGGAATGAAGAAGGCACAGCTATGTGTAGCTCTGTTTTTAGTTCTCTGAACTCAAATTCTTTCTTGCATATTGCAATAAAATCTCTACCATAACCAGTGGATACTCAAAGGATTCTTATGTTGAATCATCTGGGACTCCAGTACAGTAATTGGAAAAGAAAGGGAAAGCTGCTGTCCTGATACTGAAAATGTGTACCACTGTCAGGACACAGGCATATGAATGGTTCATCTGATAATTTTGTTATTTCTACAAACTTTCAATTCGTTTTTGCACTAGTCTATGAATGGAATCACCACTATAACTGGAGCAGACTAAGTAAAGATTAATGAGATGCTGGCAGAGTTTATCCTCAGGGATATCCTTAATCTTATTTTCATGACTCAGTCTATGCAGACCTCTCCCACAATGCAATTAAAATCATTAAGTAACACATACCAGGAAAGATAAAGGGGCATGCAATACAAATGCAGATTTTCAACAGAAAGCATCATGAGTATCAAATATTTTGGCTTCTTTCCCAGCTCAGTAATGATTAGTGAAGTCATGTGTAGGAAATATTTGCAGCATGTAAATTTTCTGAAGCTGTTGCTAAATCAAAAATTAATGCAAAGTCGTGTAATCTGCAAAGCTTTAATTAGTTCAACCCCAAGGATGACTGTTTGCATCGATATGACAGAACCTGTGGGTGAATGCTATTAAATTGTGATCGACCAATTCCTGTTACATTGTTACATAAATTATCTTAGTTTATAAAATTTAGAAAAATGAAGGCTTAAAGTTAGAATCGAAACATTCAATAATTCAATTCTGCAATCATTTAGTGAATCATTGTACCAAAGCTGTTCCTAGTTCATACCTGAATTACTTGCATGTTGATTTTGAATAAAGTGATATTTTTTATTAATATATCACAATTGATCTTATGGGTGACATAACCATGAGTGATTGCTGCTAACATTCAAAGATAGTCTTGTGCCATATATTTAATTTGACACAACCTCTCTAAATACTACTAATTCCCCATTTTTATCAGCTTCCGCCATCAGAAGTACACTTTAGAAAGATCATCTCTAAGGTGAGACACATATGAAGGATACATATGAGTGACATAGAGGATTTTGATTAATGAAATCATTAAAAATATAGAATGCTTTGTGGAAGTGAAATTTTAAAAATTAATTTGAAGATTAACACAGTTATAAACAAGATTATAATGTGATTTTGAAATTAAACTTGTTAAAGTATATCATTGTTCATGCAAAATACATAAACCAAATGAATAAGAAGATCCTCCCAAAATGTTGAAAAACATTTTGTATGTGAGTTCATACCTTTCTGAGGATTACATATATTTAACATATTATGATTATAAAGTGCAGCTGACAAGCCATTATAACAGATTAGGTAGAAGGAAAAATAATCCTGGTATTACAATAAATTAAAATGGAATAAATTAGTACCACAAACTAATAAATAAGAAATTAGATGGAGAATTAGCTTATTACACAAATATAAAATATTTTCTCCTATAACTTAAAACATTTGTCAAATGTAAAAAGTTAAATGCATAAAATTATACAAAAATATAAAATACTTCTTAATATATATCTGCATTCAGGATGGCTAATTATAAGCACAATTGCTGGGGAGTAAAGTTTTCATCAATTTAATTTGCAAATTCAATTCAATTGCCCAGAAAAAAAAATTTTGATCAGTGGTCAAAATTACCCATATAAATAGATACGGAAAAATTAAGGTCTTTGAAGATCTAAGACAATTTTGAAAATGAAGAGCTAAAGGCAAGAGAAAGAGTCCTGTGATTCTAGGCATTATAAAGTAAGAGTGACTGAAACAGTTTTGTATTAACACCTGTGCTGACAAATGGAGTTGTACCAGGAAACAGAAGGCCAGATGGTATAGAATGGTGCCACACTTTGGGTGGAAGGCGACAGTGCAGTGTACCAGTGATGTTTCACTGAGCCTGTATGTACACTTGAAACCCGCATGGTTTTATTAACCAATGCCACCCCAATAAATTCAATTTTTAAAAAAGTGAAAAGGGATGATATCACAAATCAGCAGAAAAAAAACTGACAATGTAGCAAATGATTATCAAGTTAATTAGATAAATTTTAACTTTTATATCCCACAATATGTAGAGAGATAAACTTTAAATGCATTAAAATCTCTAAATATGAAAGTTACAATATTACAATAGAATACAAAATATAAGGGAATATATTTGACACTGTAAGCCTTGAGGTTGGAGAGGATTTCTTAAGAATATATAAGCGTTTCTATGCATAGCAAGAAAATTAGGAGGCTCAATGAAAACAGTGGGCTAAGGATACAAATAAAACATTAGCAGAGTAGACCCCTTTCACCCAAGAAGAATAAGAAAGACAAATTCTTTCCCTAGCTAGTTTGGCTCAGCGGTTAGAGTGTCAGCCTGCAGACTGAAGGGTCCTGGGTTCGATTCAGGTCAAGGACACATGCCTGAGTTGTGGGCTCAATCTTCAGTAGGGAGCGTGCAGGAGAATATGATATTCTTTCATTGATGTTTCTGTCTCTCTTTCCTTCTCCCTTTCTCTCTGAAATAAATACTTAATTTCACTAATAAATAGAGAATACAAGTCAAATAATAATGAAATGAAATTTGATAGCCAGCAGCATGGTGAAAACTGAAAAGTTACATGGTATAAAATCCTGGTAGGAATGTGGGTAAAGCAAAGACATCTGTAGTGGTGAGAGTGTAACTGGGCAGCCATCCTCAAAAGATATATGGAAGAGGATTTCTTAAGAATATATAAGCATTAAAAGTGAAATTACATATGTATGTATGCCATGGTTTGGGTATTATACCTAATATTTATCGGGTCTAGTAATAATTAATGTCGTTTTTAAACATTCATTTAAAATCTTGTTTGGCGTTGACTTGTATTGACATAACCTTCAAACACGTGGTATCTACAGAATGTGTGAAGTGCAATTAACAAGTTTTGCTTGAAAAAGTTTGTGTTTGGTTTGGTTTTTGTTGCAAAACTAGGGCTAAGAAGATGGCGGATGAAGAGCATACGAGTTCCAATTAGGAAGAAAAGCAAGTGAGGCTGCAAAAAACATCTGTAGTGCTCTTGGTCAAGATGCAGTTAGCGCCAGAAAATGCCAGCGTTGGTTTGAGAAATTTCGCGAGGGAAATTTTTCGTTAGATGACAAGAGTGGTTGAGGCCGTGTGTCCAATTTTGATCAAGAAGCTCTTCAAGCTCAAACTCCCTTGAATCCACGTGTTTGCGCCGATTCGGGCTTCTCAGCTGCTCGATGGACCTCTCCACTGGGGTTTTCCATGCCTCAGAGAAGCTACTCCTTTCCTGGTAAGGTGTCGCAGCCTTCTCTCCGAGCAGCAGCCCGCAGTTCACCACCGCCGCTGCCGCCGCAGCCACCGCCGGTGCGGCAGTGCTGGACACCCGGCCAGGAAATCCTGTCCAGCGGACAGCTCCCTACCTTCCTTGAGAACTCCGCTGCCCCTCAGCTGCCAATCAACATTCCCTGAGCAACTCAGACGCTTTTATTTGTTCTGGGACCAGAGTCAGAACAAGTCCGACTGTTCGATCGCCATCTTCAAGCTCCGCCCCGACACGGACAGATTTTCAAAGTCAATTTGGATGAAAATTAAGAAAAATATTTGATATTTTAAACAATCTAACTTAAAGCCCAAAGTGAGTAGAAAGTAGGAAATAATAAAGATCAGAACGGAAATCAATGAAATAAGAGACTTAAAAAAATGCAAAATTCAATGAAATCAAGAACTGGTTCTTTCAAAAGATTAAAAAGATTGATAAATCTTTAACCAGACTCATCAATAAAATTTTAAAACACAATGGATTTTTAAATAAAATATGATTTCTAAATGCTCATATACCAACTACATAGTAAGGAAGGAAATATATATATATTGAGTGGCCAGATTATTATGGGTTCAGAGATTATAATAATTTGGCCACTCAGTGTATGTTACATTGCAAGGGGGAATTAAAGGTGCAGATGGAATTAAAATTGCTAATCAGCCCATCTTAACATGGGAAAGTCATTCTGGATTATCCAGACAGGCACAATGTTCACAAAGTCCTTAAAAGTGAAAGGGGGAGACGATGGGAGTAAGGTTGAAGTGATACAATGTGAAGACTCAACTCACTGGTGCTAGCTTTAAAACTGGCAGTGGGCCATGGCCCAAAGAATGAAGGCAGCCTCCATAACTAGAGAAGGTAGGAAAAGGTATTCCTCACTAGATTCTCCAGAAAGCAGTCAGCGTTTTTGATTTCTGGATTTTAGCCCATTGAAACCTGCATCAGACTTCTGACCTCCAGAATGTAAGATAATAAATGTATATTGTTCTGAGCCAGAATGTTTGTGGTCAATTGCTTCAGCAACTATAGAAAACCAGTACACTCTTTAACTATATGATTGTTGTGAGGGCAAAGATTGGTAATTTGTTTGGACTATATTAGAAAATCATCTTGGAAATATTTTAATGTTGTTCTATTGCATGAATTCGTGTATGGGTGGGGTCTGGCCAGCCTGGCCAGGAGGCCATGGGCATTTGGCCAGTGTGGTCAGATTATTATGTGTTTAGAGCTCATAATAATCTGGCCACTTAGTGTAAAATAATAATTATTTTAGAGAAAACAAGGAGTTGGAAATATGTATCACATAGCATTTGAAGAGAGTGGAGGAATGGAATGTGTCCATACTTTCTGTCTAAGGAATTTCGTAAGGTGGATTTCATAGATCTCTGAATTGTATTGAGGTAGTCAGCATTGTGAATAAAACCCATTCCCTCCTTGAGTAGACATCCTGTTTTGTGAGAGTAATCCATTCTCTAAATAAGAATTAGGTTCAAGAATTAAAATGATGATACATTAATGATAAAAGACTATAAAACAGTTTATTGAGAGAGTAAGAGAGGGATTTTTTTTTTTACCCTGTCGAGGTATGGTATGTGAAACTTCTTCAGCTATGAACTGAAGGATGAAGCCAACACTATCGTTGGCAAAGTAGGGAAATTACTAAATAAAATAATCAATCAACTCTGATGTCCTGGGAGTGAGGGTAGGGAAGATATTTACTAGACAATATTTCTGAATGTCATCTAGTAAATATCTTTACTATTGGAGCCAGGTTGCAGCTAAAAGCATCCTTACTGATATTACTGCCAAGGCCAGCTGGCTTTTGTGTCTGTCCACAGAGTCACATTCCACAGATTTCCTCTGAATGCAAGTCTGATGCCCATCGACCATCTCTGGCATAGAACTTTGCCAATGTTTACTAATTATACTGTGCAGGTGGGTCGGTGATGAGTGTGGCCTATGATTTTGGAAAATCACTTGAGATGTTCCCTAATTTCTGCTGGCAGCCTCAGTTTTATTTACTGGATGCTTTCATTGGTGGGTTGGTGGCTTTTAAAATGCTACATCAATTAAAAATCTTTTTCAAAGTAAATTAGAGAAGAGACACATATAAACATAACAATAACACATTTATTGAGGTGTTTCAGAGTATTCTAGAGTGACTGGAAATATAACCTCCTTTTTATATCCCATATGGGTTTTGCAATACAGTGCATTTTTAGATCCAGTTCTATCACTATGCTTTTGATGTCCAATGCAAATTCAGTACTGCTCTTTCCTGCTTAGATCCACATTTCGTGACCAACAATCACTGCAATCCTGGTCACTTGGGACAGAGGAGCAAAATCATCCCCAAAGGAAAACAAAACAACGGCAAGAGCAAACACCTAGCAAGAATGAAAATGTATGAAGAGGAAAAAAAATGTCTGAATTTAAACAAAATATATAATTCCTCTTGAAAGTAGTCAGTTATATCCTTTGACCTTAAGTAAAGATCCAAATTCAGAAGGCATAAAATAGGAATGGAATAAAGTTTGGAGCTCTGATCCTGCTGAGCATGAACCTTTGGATGAGGCATTTGTCATCCCTGAGTCTTGATTTCTTTATGTAGGTGAAGTGAGTGACATCCAGATCTGATACACTCTTTGTGAGTGTAATAACACTGCAAATCCTCTTATCTGCTCCTCTCTGGTTAAACCCCAAGCTGACTAGTTTCCAATGGGCAAGTGCTACACACCAGAGTGCTATATAGCGTTCTGCTGCAGCTCAGGCAACCACGAGGCTGTGTGGCTGGCAGAGCCCTGATCAAGGTTGTGCTTGGTGTGAGCATCCATGTGAGCAGAGAGCTCTGATTGCATACTGAAGTTTGGTTTTCCCATATTTTGTGACTGTGAACCACAGTGTCCCACTGGATGTAGAGGAATGTGACATTCCACTTATTCTCTAGAATATGACAAATTCTGTGAGTGAAAAAACATTTTTTTTCAAATAAATTTCTCCTTTATAGTTAGAGCTATAAGAACAATCAACACTCGAAGAGATTAAATTAGGTTTTTTCTTTTACACATAAAAAATTTGCACCCAAGGTATATAGCTTCCTCATATTACACAACACATTTAAAAGGAGATTCAGAAATTGTGACATATATGTAACAGGGAATTATTAGGCCTTGAAAAAGAAGATCCTGTCATTTGCAACAACATGGATAAGCCTGGAAGATAATATGCTAAGTGAAATAGGCCAGATACAGAAAGAAAAAATAATACAAAACTTCATGACCCCACTTATATGTGAAATAAAAAAATGCAAGAAATAGAAACAGAGAGTAGATATGTTGTTTCCATGGGGCAGGGAGGTGGGAGAAATAGGAAGATGCTGATTGAAGGGTATGGAGTTACAGTTATGTAGGATGACTAATGTACAGTTTGATTATAGTTAATAATACTCTATTGAACACTAGACATTTGCTAGGAGACTAGACTTTAGGTGTGCATCTTACAGATAAAAAAAATGGTAACTATGCAAGATAATTAGCTTGATTGTAGTAATCATTAACTATGTGAATGCATATCAGACCATATCTTGTACCTTCAATAAATGTAATTTTAATTTTATAAAATAAATGCTAGCAATTAAAAAAATGAGAAGTGAGTCAGGACTATGGAACACACAGACCTAATCAATCTCGTGCTACTTCCTGTGTGCCACCTCCAGGCTGATCCTGACTAATGTCACAGAGCTGCCATGACATAAACAGAAGAGAGGAAGGGCCATGTCACAGCCTTGTGACTGTGTGGTAAGCCCTGCTTCCTCAGCGACATTTAGATGGTTTTATGTGTTAAAGTTACAGCCAACTGGTTTCTGAGAATGTGAGATTGATCTTCCTGGCTGTCCTCTTCATTGTGTGATAAAGTGGCATTGTCTAACTTACTAGTGCTCAGAGAGCCCAAGAATCAATACTGCCCCCTCCTTCCATTTATTACGTGAGCAACTTCAGGCAAGTTGCTTCACCTCTCAGCTAAAACTAGAAGGAAAAATAATATATGCTTTCTAAAACTCTTGTGAGATTAAAATAATAGAGTCCACCTATCGTGCATATAATTATCCTTCAGTAAATGTTAACTTCAATTATTACCTATTTAGGTGTCATGTGAGTGATAAGATTGTAGCATGAGTATAACATGCTCTCACATATGAGACAAAATATGTGACATGCCATAGGTTAAGGTCCAAAATCAAGGAATATCAGCAGCACAAAGCCTAAATTTATAAATTGGTAAGTGCTCTTGGTGGGGAAACTAAAGTGGTGTTAATAACCTTAAAGCAGAGTCCCTGATTGGCAGGATATCCTTTCATTGAATCCCAGCACCTGGCATCCATGAGACCAGATTTTATATAATTTTAGGATAAAAAAAAAAAAGTAAAGTCAAAGGATTCAATTTGACTAAAGGGTTTTATAAATAATCTGTCTCAGAAAGATGATAATAAGCCTAAAATTATAACCTTCAGGAGACTCTTACTGATGCAGCCAGCCTAGGCTTAGCATGCCATAGTTTATTATAATTTGCTTCCTTTAATTTCAGTGTTCACCTTCATTATCAGCCTTATCTTTGGTTTCCTAAAGCCAGCAGCTATATAGATCTTGATTGACCTACTGCTTAGAGGCCATCTCTAATACTATTCTCTCTCTCTCTCTCTAAGATCTATTCCACTTTGAAATCTGGAATATTTGATCCTCAATTCAGCACACTTTGATTAACTTTTTGTTGATAAATGACAATATCATAAAGTTTCATTGAGTCCCAGAAACTGGCATCCACAGGACCGTGCTGGGGGCTGGTGACCCCTAGAAGAGTGGTGTGGTTCTTGCCCTGCAGAACGCACTTTTAATGAGAAAGAATTGAACAAATGACATTAGTGAAACACAGAAAGTTCTGAGTAGACTGAAGGGTAAGTGTCCTGGGAACTCGGGAGCCATGAGTTCTCTCTGAGAAGTAGAGGAGAGAAGTTGTGAGAATGCTACACAAAGGCACATGTATCCAAGGTCAAGGACAAACCGAGGGCTGCAAAACAGAATGAAAATACCACATGAGAAAAGCATGTTACCCTTTCATGAGATATCAGATTTGCTGGCTGCTTCCCTTTCCATGGCCCTGTGCTCAGCAGACTCTGAGTGAGGCAGAGAGAGTTAGCTCTCTAGGGATTCTGCTCCAGGAGCACGAGGGAGAACTCGCCCAGCCAAAGCAGTTCCCCACTCAATTCAGATTCAGGTCGAGTTCTTCTAAATGAAAATTCTTAGATTATTATGGAAATTTCCTTGAACTAAATTTCTGACAATGCAAGTGTCTTCACGCAAGGGCACTTTGCTACACATGCATGTGCTTGTGCTGCTGTTTGTGCACGTGGACCTGGAGTCACATGGCCTAACTCTCTGCTGCCTGCCTCGTCTGGGCGAATTGGGGAGTTGGGGACTCTGTCTCTGTAAAATGTGTCTGTAAGAAACAGAAAGGACAGTGGATATCACTTGAGATTATTTCTGGTCAAATGTCATCTCTTCTGAACAGGTCAGCCTGCAGCTACAAAAATCTCTGGAGTTGTGCATTCTGGTAGTGGTCACTACAGCTAAACAGATCCTTCATCTGCTAAGACCACAAACTTTGTTACTGACATGACCAATCCTGGATTGACACGAAAAATAAGCAATTTATGCTAAAAAGACTGATGATGCTACTGAAGACTGAATGTACCTGAACTGATTCTCAAGCTCTTGAGCAATTTTATAAAATAACACAATAGAGACATGCTTCCTGATGTATAATAATATAAGTAACATTTAGTCATCATCTACATACATTATATAAAAGACTAAGTGACCCACCATACATCTGTTCCGCCGTCTGACCGACTGACTGACCAGTACATATGACGTGCACTGGCAATTTAAAAATAAATGTTGACTCTCAAATGTGTGATACATATAAAGCTCTCACTGGCACCAATCGCACGCATGTGTTTTGGTTTATCATTATCGGTCGTGAATTTGGTTGACACTTCTATTATAGAGAAAGGGCGAATAGCGATATTAAAATATTTCTTCTAATTAATTTCCTTTCAATGTGCATAAATTTGTGCTCTGGGACACTATTTTTTTATAGTTATGGAAATATATACTAAAATGTGTATATAACTTATGTATAATGTATATTATTAAAATAAAACTGATTTAAACAAATCTTAACAGAAATTGTCTTTCAAGATCAATACTTTCAGGGGAAAAGGAGGGCCATCTGTAATAATTTCAATAAAAAAATAATTTTTTAAAAAAAGATATCAAGACTTTTCCCTAACTCATTTGGCTTAGTAGATAGAGCATCAGCCTGCAGACTGAAGGGTCCCGGGTTAGATTCCGGTCAAGGGCATGTACCTTGGTTGTGGGCACATACCCAGTAAGGAGTGTGCAGGAGGCACTGATTTTCAAATCCAACAGATCCCTCACCTGAGCTGAGATACTAGCACAAGTTGCCCAGTTGTCTCTCATGATGTTTCTCTCATCCATGTTTCTAACTATCCCTTTCCCTTCCACTCTGTAAAAAAAAATCAATAAAATATTTTTAAAAAATAACTAAAAAGATCAATACTTTATCTTTCCTTTGCAAGCTACACTTTATTGCTTAATATAGCTTTTGGAGTTTCTATTTGGAAAGTACTCTTAGACTCACTTCCTAGTCATACTTATAACAATTTTATGTGTATACCTTGGCCAAAATTAAATTGTATTACTTGCATATGTTCTTTCATTTAGTCATTTACTTAGTCTCTTACTATCAAATCTTGGTGCAGCCTTCCACATGCCAGGCCCAAACTTAGCACTGCAATTTCAGGAATCAAATCTAAATGCTCCTATCCTTAGAGAGGAATAAGCTAATAGGAGTATGGGAAGAGTCTATTTCTAAAATAAATTATACTCAAAGGACAGTATGCTGCAACTAAGACTCTTCAGATAAATTTGCTTCTGAAACTGATGCTGAAGGCAGTCTTAGTTAGGGATATACAAACATCATACCTTCCCAGGGTAACAATTTTGAGTTTAGAAAATAAAGTCTAAAAAGTGTGCTCAAAACTGCTGTTTCTTTACAGCTGCACTTTACTTTTATATCTGCATTATTTCTCTAAGAAACCTGTACAACTTTAAAGCTCAGGTGATCTTCACGCAGCTTCTGGGATATAGAACAAATAAATCACATTTTCTCCATTTATGCGGTAGCACAAGTTAAGGGACCTACTCCAAAGGATAAACAAATCAATGATGAAGCCAAAATTACACCCTAAATATCCACCTGCAAATATGTCTAACTCTTACATCAAAGATCCCAGTACTTGTTCATGAATTTACACTTGAATTCTTTGTGGATTCAGAGACCACCAGTTAGCAGTTATTCCTGTTATAAAGATATCAAACTAACTGGGTAAGTCAACCAGATCCTCACGAATATGATGTCATAGATAGGCAATCATCTGCCAACTTTATTGTTTTTTTTAAAAAAGGAAACTATAATTAATGTTTATTGAAAATTAATGTTGGTTAAGATATGTAATTAAGGAGCAACAGTAGTAGATTAGAGTAGTTACTAATCTTTGGAAAGAGTTAAAATTATAAATTCCAAATAAGAGAACCATTTAGAATATCGACTGAACAAGAGCTCCCTCATATTTGAATATCCTGTGAATCCTGGGGCATAGGGGGTGAGAAAGTGAATTTCACTGAAATACAGATTCTTATTCTGCAGGTAATTTATTGATACAGAGCTCCCAATCCACTCTGTGTTTACCAGACTGGTCTGGGTTAGGCTCTGCCAATAGGACACGAAACACAGAATGCAAGATGAAGAAAGAACTTTTCCCTTTTTGTTTCCTTAGGGTTTCCTGCCTGCTCCATCTCCTGTGATTGTCATTTTAAGACTATCCTTTCACACTGGCAGCAGCATTTCCTTCCTGTCCTAGCAACTGATTTCCAACATCTGCTGAACTAGCCTTATGCCTCCCACCCCACCCTAACTATGAAGATCTGCACTAGTGCATAGAGTTTCTCACTCGAAGATCTGATTTTCAAATCCAACAGATCCCTCACCTGAGCTGAGATACTAGCACAAGTTGCCCAGTTGTCTCTCCTACAGACTGCTGGTCCCAGCTCAGTGGAGCCCCTCCTCTAAGATCAGGGTTACCAGCATCAGCTGACAAGCAGTCTTTTCCACTGGCCTGGATTTCAAGTCCATGGAGCCTCTCCTTGACCCAATATTTAATCATTCCAATTTCTCTAGGAGTAAGAGATGCTTCTATACTCTTATACTCATCATATCTTTGTGTAATTTTTTGCCTTTTTAATTAAAATAACAACTTTAATTCTATTTGATTCCTAATATTAAATTCTGTTAAAATGATAGGAGAGTGTCTTTTCTCTAAGTTAGGGGTGTCGAACTCAATCAGAGAAGGGGCCAAAATCTAAAATCCAGCCTAAATTGCGGGCCGAATGGTTTACTGAACAGTCATAAACTGTCATTGTGATGGAAACGCAGCGGAGTGCAGGGATGACAGCGCGGTGCGGGCCACATTGCAAGGCCTGGCAGGACGGATTTGGCCCGCGGGCCTTGTGTTTGACACATGTGCTCTAAGTGCTGGACTTCAGGTGATACAGTATGTTTGAGATGGGCCTTGATATTCTGCATGTCTAACAAGCTCTCAGGTGATGTTAATATTCATGTGTATTTGTCACATTTCGTTGAAGTAAAATGGCCAAGAGAATTATGAGAATTCTTAGTGTATGGTATTTTCATAACTGAACTTTGTATGTGCAAAGGTTACTGACATTTGTAAACATTAATGAGTGCCTTAAATGAACTAGCTATGCCAGGACAGATGAGAACAATGGGTATATTGAGAAGTACCTTTAGGTGTTGAGGGAAGAGGAATCCAGACCAACTGGAAACAGGAGTCACTCTCCGATATGACTCTTGTTTTAATGGAATGTGTGTACATGTGAGAATATAGTTGTGAGTGAAGCAGTGCTTTAGAAGGACTTAATTTGAACACTGGAAAAAAAACAAAACCATAGGTTGCCTAAGTCTCAAGCTGCTAACCCTGACACAATGATGATTTCAAACTTCAACAGCATTTATAGTTATACTAGAGGCCAGGTGCACTAATTCATGCATGGGTAGGATTCCAGCAATCTACCCCAATTAGGGGGAGGGGCCTCGGGCAGTTGGTTGGCTGGCCCGGCCCCTGGGTCAAACTACCAGTTGAACTCCTGCTTGAGGGGACAATTTACATATTAGCCTTTTATTATATAAGATGCCACTAATGCACTTGGTAATGTGTTAAAACACCAAATACATAAAGACTAAAATGACTAAATAAAATAAAATACATAAATAGGATATATTGAGAAATACAGTAATTGCTCAGGTGATAGTGATATGACTTCAAACATGTTTGAAATTTGGTCCTAAGAGGGATCATTAGAACCAAGAAACATGTAGAATTGGCTTTGGATGCAATCAGGCAACTGAACAAATTCATGAATGTTCTAGGAGTCCCTCAGATAGCCATAAGAGCCACAAGTTAATAAGAGGTCTTAGTGTGAATGATTCTGTGGCAAAGTGCATGTACCTTGATGCAGGCCTGGATATAATCAAGATTGCCAAGTCACGTCAGAGAATTCTATACCCAAGAATAGCCACAGAGATATAGATATCTCCTACTCCATGACAAAAGTAACAGGCTTAGTTTTGCAAAAGAACTAAATAGGATGATCACTGTGTGAAGTGATAATAGACATTGAATAAAATAGAATAGAATCTAGTAGATAATAAAACCTACTTTTTAGAGGGATGATGCTGCCTTTAGAGATATATTCTTTTTTTTTTTTTTTTTTTATTGATTTTGTACAGAGAGGAAGGGAGAGAGATAGAGAGTTAGAAACATCCATGAGAGAGATTCATTGATCAGCTGCCTCTTGCACACACCCCCACTGGGGATATGCCCGTAACCAAGGTACATGCCCTTGACCGGAATTGAACCCGGGACCCTTCAGTCCCCACGCCGATGCTTTATCCATTGAGCCAAACCGGTTTCGGTTAGAGATATATTCTTAATATACATTGAAGTAACTAACTTATTTGTGATTTTTATCATCTTTTCTTTAGTTAGCTATACTTATACCAACTACTCAGTATTCAAGGAATTTAGGCATTTTTTAGAATGTAGACATTCATTCAATAAAAACCTGCAAAAATATGGTTAAAGAAGAAAATTTAAATATTTGTTTAGATAACAAGGTAGGTCACCTTAGATTGTGTATAACTGAGGAGGGATCAGATACCACTAATCACACCTTACCAAACTGCAAAGGTATTTTTCCTCCTGTTTACCAACTCACTGATCTTGGTACCTGGGAAATAGTCAACTTTTCATATCTTATTTTAAAAGCAGTCAGATCTATATTTAATGAGCTGTGAATCATCCTAGATCAAAGAGTAAGTATTCTGTAACATAACTGGATATTGGTTACCTTGGATAGTAAATGCCTTGATAGTGAACCCCAGGGAATTAGTAATGTTGTACTCAACTTCTCTGAAATTTCAAAAGTGAAAATTTTAATAAGAAGCTTTTGGAGAAGAATTACTAAAAATATTTTTACTAGTGGGTCAAAGTCTTAGCAGTAGAAGATTATAAGGGTCTTTTTGAATCATAGTCTCCATGAATGATAAATATATATATATATATATATATATATATATATATATATATATATATATAGCTAAGCAACCATCGCATCTGAAACATTTGAATGGATGACAGAACAGGCTGCTTGGGGCGACCAAGCTGGTAGGGGGTTTGCGAGGGATGACCAAATGACTGAGCAGCAGGCTGTGTGGTGCAACCAGGACCTGGGGAGGGGGGGTAGTTGGGGGTGACCAGACCAGCAAAGGGGGGCAATGAGAGGCAACCAGGTGGGCAGGGGGGGTGGGGGTGACCACGCCAGCAGGGCGTGCTGTAAGGGGCCACCAGCTGGCAGGGAGGGGCACTAAGGGGCAACCAAGCCAGCCAATGGGGGGAGGGGAGGGAGAGGGTGCAGTTGGGAGTGACCAGGCCAGCGGGGGATACAGTTGGCAGCAACAATGCCTGCAGGGGCAGGCAGTTGGGGTTGACCAGGCCAGCAAGGAGGGCAGTTAGGTACGATCAGGCAGGCAGGCAGGTGAGCAGTTAAGAGCCAGTGGTCCTGGATCGTGAAAGGGATGTCCAACTGGTTTAGGATCGGGTCTAAACTGGCAGTCAGACATCCCCCCAAGGGGTCCCAGATTGGAGGGGGTGCAGGCTGGGCTGAGGGGATCCTCCTGTAATAATAAAAGTGACCTACAAGACTTTGCTTATCTTAATTATTTGAATACTTCAAATATCCCATGTTTATCTAATATTAGACTTTTACTTAGCAACATTCAAGTCCTTCTTTTTTGAACTTTATGGGGCAGACCTATCGAAAGTTTTTATATTCGCCAATCAATTAATTTCCCTGATTGCTTTTCCATGAGTTACATCAGTATAATCAGTTACATTTTGAATATATTTTAAGTTAGAAGTTATGAATCTCTCCTATGTATAGTCAAAAAATGTCAATGAATCTTTGAAATCAGTAAATAAGTACTGCTTTTATATTTGCTCCCTCTTGTCAGGGCATTTTTCTCATTACAGACATTTGGAATGACTTGAAGCTTTATAATAATCTTATTTGCACTCTTGTCACACCTTCAAGAGCTTAGCAAAAGAAGTTTGGATTCAGGCACTGAGTTATTCCAGAAAAAAAAAATAATAATACTAGTGGTTAAGACATGGCAACAAGAAATGGATCACTATTCAAACTCGTATGAAATGTTAATGTTGCAAACAGCATTCAAAATATTTCAACATAAATTGAGGATAAATCTGAATGGGAATAAGGTCATACATCATCCTAACCAAAGATAATACTTCCCATTCTCAAAGTTTTTAGAGGAAATACGGAACTATTACTGTTCAATTTTGATATTTTTGCACTGTACATAAAATTCAAAAACTCAGCCATAGGAGGTTAAATATCCTTTTGGATATTAGAAAACAGAATTTTTCCTTCAGTCAACTCCTAAATAGAGTCTTTAAATGGGCAGTCTATTGCTTAAACCTGAATCGTGTGTGTGTGTGTGTGTGTGTGTGTGTGTGTTTAATGACTTGCAATGAGAGTCAAAGAATCTTGTTTGCAAACATTAAAATATTAGCATATTTCATATAAATGCCAGGATTCAGTTCAATAATATAAATATCTGGACTGACTGGCATAGTTCAGTGGTTGAGTATCGACCTATGAACCAGTTCAATTCTCATCAGGGAACAAGCCTAGGTTGTGGGCTTGATCCACATTGGGGGATGTGCAGGAGGCAGCCAGTCAATAATTCTTTCTCATCATTGCTGTTTTTTATCTCTTTCTCACTTACCTTCCTCTCTGAAATTATAAAAATACTTCAAATAATAATAGAAAGATCTGGCAACATAGGACAGTTTTTCCACATGGAATTATCTCCTGGAACAAGGTAGAATTACATACTTTGGAGTTGATGAACCACTGAATTGAGCATTCAATCTTTTTTATTTATCTATTTCCCTTCCCCTACAAGGGGAAGTAGAAGAAGCCCAGATATTTTGTCAAGCCAGGAGGAGCACTTCAGTGTGTCCATAGGACAGGGACATAGAACTATTGTGGAGTGGGATCTGAGGTTGTCCAGGAAAAGGCCACAGGTAGAAGTAATAGCAGATGATAGAACAGGTACATCATAGCAAACTCCATGACTAAGACAGATGAAATGAGAGAGTGGTATGAGCTGAGCTGTTCAAGAATTTGGCTGTGAAAGAAAACCATGTACTGGTAGGAATTTAAGAGATGCTTAGGTTGGGTTCCAGTTGCCTGTCTGTATGTTGAGGGACTTCGCCAGCTGAACAGCTGCAGTAACAGATGGAAACTAGACCAATCCTTGGTTAAGCAGGAGCAAAGGCAGACAGAATAGGAAATAAGCATCTATCACTCAATGTTCACAGTTGCATTTTCAATCCAATATTAAATCAATATAAAAAAAGTCAATGTTTTAAAAGCTTATCATAAATTTTCTGAAGTGGTAAAAATCAATACTTGTTTGCTTTATTTTGGTAAGTGAATAAAAACAAGCATTTATTTTATTTTGGGAGTCATTTTATTTCTGAAATTTATGAACATGAAAATTGCACTGTAGGCATTAATGTTCAAGTAAATGTAAAAGTACAAACTTAGCATTTCATTGTGATAAAAATTTCCATAGAAAAAAGATAGGAATTAAAATGAGAATAGTCATCTAGAAAAGAAGAAAACCTCTCTGTTATGGAAATCTCTATAATAATAAAAGCATAATATACTAATTAGACCAGACATCTGAACTACGTTTAGTACATCATTCCAGATGTCCTTTCTGATGAAGATGCAGTGGTGGGGGCTGAGGCAGAGGCGGTTAGGGGCAATCAGGCAGGCAGGCTAGCAGTTAGGGGTGATCAGGCAGGCAGAGTGGTTAGGGGTGATCAGGCAGGCAGGCAGGTCAGTGGTTAGGAGCCAGCAATCCTGGATTATGAGAGGGATGTCTGACTGTCAGTTTAGGCCAATCCTGCAGGGATCCCTGTGTGATAGGACCTAAACAGGCAGTTGTACATCCCCTGAGATGTCCCAGATTGTGAGAGGGTGTGGGTTGGGCTGAGGGATCACTCAGCTCTTTCTATGCATAAATTTCTTGCACTGGGCCTCTAGTATATATATAAAAGCCTAAGTGACTGGCAGCCAGCTAACTGGCTGACTGTCCACTGACTGGTAGCTATGACACGCACTAACCACCAGGGAGCAGATGCTCAACACAAGAGTGGAAACCACAGGCATGGAAACCTGGAACGAACTGATGAATCTCAGAGGGAAGGGAAAAGTGGGGAGGGTGAGAAGAGATTAACCAAAGATCTTATATGCATACTAGAGGCCCAGTGCATGATTTGTGCACTTTGGCCTGGCCTGTCGGATTGGGCCAAAACTGGTTTTACGACATCCTCCAGGCATCCTGGATTGTGAGAAGGTGCAGGCCAGGCCAAGGGACCCCTCTAGTGCACAAATCTGTGCACCAGGCCTCTAGTTATTTAAGTAAAAAGCCAATTAAAGGAATTTCTACACCAGTTGGTCATTCTTAAAGTGTGGTTTCTAGAATAGCAGCAGAGGAATCATTGGGGACTTGTTAGGAATCATTGGGGACTCACTCCAGACCCACTGAATTAGGTATTTGGACCCCAAAATTGGCATTTTAATAATTGCTTGAGATGATTCTGATGCACACAATAGTTTGAAAACCACTGATCTAAATTTATGCTATAATTCATAAAATGTGTGACTATTTAACAAAACGGTACAGCACCAGAGGAAAGCACATTTGTCAAATTAAGAGCAATTCTCACCAGCTTTGCTCCCAAGTAGACCTTATTCAGTTGGTGCTCATAGGCTCAAGAAACCCACACTCAGGGATACATTGAATTTGAGCATATAGACCAAAGTCAATTCCATCTCATGGTGCTCCACTTTACCTCTTTGCCTAGAGTTTAGAATTTTTCTCTTGCTCTGACAACTCACATCTACCTGCCCCTTAGCATAGGACTTTCCTTTGTGTGTTCAAGAATCTCTTCCTGTTCTGAGCCAATATTTATTCCTGTCAACAAGGTCTGCAGGTTCTTTCAACTTTGGATTCCAGAAGAACATTAAAACAGACGAGTAAATAATTTCAGTAATTTAGTCTGGTACTTAAAAAAAAAATACCTTTATTGTTGAAAGTATTATTGAAAATCCTAGAGGTCTGATGCATGAAGATTCATGCAAGAGTGGGCCTTCCTTCCCCAGGCTGCCAGTACCACCTTCACTCTGGCCCAGAGCAGCCTTTCTGCCTTCCACGCTTCCCAGAGGCCTGGAGCTGCTGGGTTGGTCAGGGCACTTGTGTCACCTCTGTATACAAATATGGTTGGTTAATTTGCATACTCATTCCTGATTGGCTGGTGAGCGCCGCGAAGGTATGGTTAATTTGCATCTTTCTCTTTTATTAGTGTAGATTTCCCCATTGGCCCCCTCCATCCTGTACACTGCCCCCAGCCCCCCAGGTCTTTACCACACTATTGTCTGTGTCCATGGGTTATGCATTTATACATATAAGTTCTTTGGTTAATCTCTCCCCACCCACACCCACACCTTCACTCTGAGATTTCTCAATCTCTTTTATACCTCTGTCTCTGGATCTATTTTATTCGTCAGTTTATTTTGTTTATTAGATTCCACATCTGAATAAGATCATGTGATAATTGTCTTTCTCTGGCTGGCTTATTTCACTTAGCATAATACTCTCCAGGTCCCTCCATGCTGTTTCAAAGGGTAAGAGAGCCTTCTTTTTTATTGCTGCATAGTATTCCATGTTGTAAATATACCACACATTTTTACTCACTCAACACAGTCTCTTTAATAAATGCTGTTGGGAAAATTGAACATGTACATGCAAAAAAAAAGAAAGAAATTAGACCACCAACTTCCACCATATACAAGAACAAACTCAAAATGGATAAAAGACTCAAATGTAAGTCGTAAAGCCATAAAAATCTTAGAAGAAATAGGCAGTGAAACCTCAGACATCTCTCCTAGCAATATGTTTGCCAATACATCTCCTAGGGTAAGAGAAACAAAGGAGAAAATAAACAGATGGGACTACATCAAAATAAAAGGCTTTTGCATAGCATGGCACTTTTTATAATTTGTGAAACAGAATAATTACTTATTCAAATGTGTGGACAAGAATGAGCCATATGCCGGGACCGGTCTGGCTCAATGGATAGAGCGTCGGCTTGGGGACTGAAGGGTCCCGGGTTCGATTCCGGTCAAGGGCATGTACCTTGGTTGCGGGCACATCCCCAGTAGGGGGTGTGCAAGAGGCGGCTGATCGATGATTCTCTCTCATCGGTGTTTCTAACTCTCTATCTCTCTCCCTTCGTCTCTGTACAAAATCAATAAAATATATTTTAAAAAAAGAAAAAAAAAAGAAAAAAGAATGAGCCATATACTAAACCTAAAGCTCAGAGAAGGCCTTCATGGTGGCCTTACAAATGCGGAGATGGTCTAAAATTAAAACTTCTTAACTAAAAGCAGTTCATGGCAAGTAGTCATGTCCTAAGGCAGCATTTTTCACTAACAAAAGTCAATCTTTACCTTAATTGAGCCTATCTCTTATCTTTTTGCATCTATGATAATACATACGTTTGAAATGTCAAAGTAATTTCCCTTTTTCTGACGCCTCAAAACCCAGAACTATTCTGCAAGAGACCACAGATCCCCTCATTTTTAATGCTATTGTGTTGTTTACTGTTAACTATCTTGAACCCACCCGTGTAAAAAAAGCATATGTCTATCATTTTACTTTTTATCCAATCCCAGAGGTTTCCCCGCTTGGCTTTCTCCTGCCTCCCTAATCTATCACCCATGGATTTTACGTAACCCACTTCTGTCTTCTCTTTTGATTGTAAAGTATAAAATGAAGTGAAAAACTGCCATTCTCTGGAGCATAATCTCAATCCCTTGCGGTTTTGCTTCCCAGCAATTGTCAGCAGTGTGGCTCAAATAAACTCATAAAAGTTCTCCACAGGTTTGAATGTTTCTGCCCTTGACAAGAGAAACCTCACAAGAATTTCATTCTCTGAAACTCAGGTATGCAGCGCGGTGTTTAAAGAATGCAGCAGGAAGGTGGTAGCAGAAGAACAAAGGGGTGACCTTGGATCGATCTTCCTTCGGTTCTTTGTGCTTATCCAAGATTTCCCTGCAGAAGTGGGGGGTTTATGAAAGTGTCAGGGAGGAGAAATTATCCTCTACCCTTCAAGGTTCTTCTGGCTGAACTAAATCAAACTGGAACCACAGAACTAGTTCCAAATGGCCCTATCCTGTTTCTAAGTGATGCTTTTCAGAGACAACAGACCAAAACCACGAGCCAGGCAGCCTAAGCATATTCAGAGTAGAGACTAGGATATAACTGAAACCTGAAAAGCGAAATCCTTTCAAAAGCGAAAATCGGGAATATCCAGTGCCGAAGCCCCTTTCAAGTTCTAAGGTCCTGGCCCACCAGCACTTACTTCTGCAAACCTGTTACCCCCAACCCTGTAAAAATCCACCCTGAACCCTGGGTGTGAGCAACATCTCCTGTCTGCTTGTGGGTCAACCCAAGAATAATGAAGGCTCTTTCTTTTTTCTCAAAAGCAGTGTCATCATTTTGGCTTCTATGCACATCAGGTAGTGGCCCCTTGCTTGGTAACAAAATTAACACATAGGAAAGGTGTACATGCCCAGGTTTTGGGTTTGATCCAAACCCAAAACCTGGGCATGGAGGGCTGGAGGGATAATTAGTTTAATAACATGTGTACCTCCTGTACACATGGTAGACACCCAAGAGCAATGAATAAATTGACAAAATGGTGGAAGCCGTTACCTTAAATACCATCTTCAGCTGAAGACAAAAGGAAATGCTGGGAGTAGCTGAGTCAGTTTTGAGTCAGTTATGAGTCAGCAATATGAAGGTCAGGGGTCTAAACCCCATAACCAGCAATATGCTAGGGGAGATAAGGTCACCCTGAAGGCAAAGTCCCACTTACACTTGCCTGTTGCTAGTTACCTGGGCCTTTCTGCCTTCATGACCTTCTGCACCTGGCTTATAATTCCTGCTCTGCTTACGTCTGTCTAACTGCCCATTGTATACAACAGGAAAAGATGCCTATGGAAAGAGAGGTCTTCATCTCAAATTGGATTAAGATTACATGTCCCACATAATATCTCAAACTTCTATACCCAGCTTTTCCTTGGTAAAAATACACAGCTCACCCACTAATGTGAATAAAGTTATTTGACTAATGTAATATTAGTATTATAAATTTAGATAACATTTATTGAGTTTTGTGGTAGACACTGAACCATACTACAAAGACTATCAATACTAGCACATGATCAGAGATCAGAAGTTAGGAGAAAATAAGAACCAGAAACTATAAAAACTCTATATGTATTTCATTAAGTGCTCACTTATGAACAAACAAACAAACAAACACCTCAGGAAATAGTATTATACTCCTCATTTTACAGATGAGAGCCTGAAGCTAAATTTATAAGAGCCAGAAATGGAATTAAAACTTAGCTGCACTGGACTCCAAAGCCCATGCTTGGTTCTTGAAATTATCGCTTCTGGACACAAACCAGAGCAGAGATGCTGCTCTAGCTGGCCCTGGAAATTTACTCAGCCCAGTTCTAGTGAGGATGGATTGTAGGAAATATCTCACAGGTCACACTGGAATTCCAGAAGATGTTTTTTCTAGTTGCAATAGACTGACTTTGGGTTGATGGGTGGAATTTACCAAAAAAAAATTATACAAGTGCAGGAAGAAAATTCTGAAATCAGGTTTTAATGAGGTGATGCAAAATTGTATAAAAGCAGTGCATACCAATTGTCACCAAAGGACAACCTCCTTAATTGGGTATCACACTAATTGGGAATGCAGACACATGGCAGTCCATCATGAAACTGTTTCATTCCAGTTGCTCAGATTGCAAATCTTGGCATCATTCTTGATGATTCTTCTCCTCTAAGACTCTTTATGCAATCTCTCAGGAAGTCCTTTTGGCTCTATCATCACAATATATCCAGAAATATGACTTTTTCTCACCATCTTCACAGTTATACCTCCCTGTTTTAAACCACCACCATCTTTCACCTATATTACTGCTTTCAATCTTGCCCTCTAATTTCTGTTCTTCACACAATATCCTATTGATCATTTTAAATTGAGTTGTTCTTCAACTCAAAAGATTGGCATTCTATCTTGCTTGGGGAATAATTGTAAAAAAAATCCTTAAAAGGTCCTGACCAATGTGCTCCAGTTGTTAGAATGTCAGCCTGCACACTGAAGGATTTTGGATTTGATTCCTGGTCAAGGACACATGCCTGAATTGCAGGTTTATTCCACAGCTCTGGTTGGGTCACGTAGGGGAAGCAATTAACCAATGTGTCTCTCTCACATAGATGTTTTACCTTTCTCTCCCTTCCTCCCTCCCGTCCACTCTTTCAAAAAAAAAATTCAATGGAAAAAATATCCTCAGGTGAGAATTAACAACAAAAAGTCCTTATAAGGGTTCATAAGCCTTGACACAATCTTTTTAATTCTCTCCTTTACTCTTTAGTCTCATTTCTAATTACTTTTCTCTTTGCTCCCACTATTCCAGCCACACTGGTCTCTGCGATTTCTTTCTTTTTATTTCCTCCTTAATATGTTTTTATTGGTTTGAGAGAGAGAGAGGAAGGGAGAGGGAGAGACAGATAGAAATATTGATGAGAGAGAAACAATGATTGGCTGCCTCCTGCACTCCCCTGTTCTTCCGCCTGCTGGGGATCAAACCCAAAACCTGGGCATGTACCCTGACTTGGAATCAAACCAGAAACCTCTTGGTGCATGAGTCAATGCACAACCACTGAGCAACACTGGCTGGATGGTCTCTATAATTTCTTAATACCTGAGCCATACTCTCTTCTTTAGGTAGAGCTTTTTCCTCTGTTTGAAATTCTCTTTCCCCAGATACCACATGGTTACCTCCCTCACCTCATTCCTACTTCAAATGTTACCTTTCCAATAAGTTGCAACATCCCTTTCTTATAATCCTCCTTATCATGCTCTACGTGGATGTTTTTGGATTATTATCCCATGTTTCTATAAGAATCTTTTTTCCAGAGATCCAAGATAATAATTGATATGTTTCTGAGATCTTAAAAAGGAATTTGAATTATATCAGCTTAATTATACTCTCTGTTCTGCTAGGTTTTGAGGCTATAACATGTAGGTATCTCATTTGAGAAATGGCACCCAACATGAAATTGCTTCTTAGAATGCCTTTGAAAGAAGCCAGTGCTCCCATTCCTTAAATAATCCTAGAATTCAACAAGTTTATTTTTATTCCAGAACAATTTTGTGTGGAAATGTAAAATAAGATTTCTGTGACTGAATATATTGATGTAATAACATAGCTTTCAAAGTAGTCTCAGAATCAGAAAATATGTATTTTAGCTCTAAAGAATTCTATAGGTGCTGAAAATATATCATTGCTTTATGGATTTGTTCAACATTCTGTTGGCTAAGGGGGTGATCATTTATTTTTAAAAAGGCAAAAATACTGTATCTTGTAAAGTAAATAAAATTAACATTTTCTGATTATTTCTGATTATTTCCAGGACTTCTAAAAGCTTTATGAGGCAATGGGGATTGGGCAGGGGGTGGGGGAGTGAAGTATTAACAAAAATGAAGCAAATCAGGTAGATTTTATTTAACTGGAATACATTTTCATTCTGTATAACAATGGATGAGCCTTTATCCACAGGCACTTTCTAAACAGACCTCAGCACTGTAAGATAGTTTCACTGATTTTAGGTTTATGATTACATGAAAAGCACTTTAAGTATTTGGTTTCATCCCTCACTGACTTAAATTTAGGTTGCCCTAGATTTGAAGCTAATAGGGGAAAAACTTGCACACTAAATGTGCTTATCCAGTTGCCTCAGCTCAAACTTTTACAGTAAAGTGTAGCACAGCAGGCTACACACAAGCACACAAGTACTTTGCCAGAGTTTGTGAAATGGACCATAAGTGGACATTTCTATCATGGGAAAATTAGAATGAGCAATTGTACATTCCTCAGTATAGTCAAGTCAGTAGAGTTTGGTATTGATTGGTCTGGGCCTCCTGTCCCTCATAGCCTTTGTCTCTAGTCAGGTCTCCGTCACTCAGAGGTTTGGTTGAGGGTCTCAGGTCCCTCCCCAGGCATCTCACCTCCTCCAGGAATCCACCTGTTTCAATCATAAGGCTCTTCTCTGGGACACATCTTTCTCTTTCAAAATAGCTCTTAACCTTAACTTCACCCCAATGACTTGACTTGGAACTGTCCTGTAATTCTTAGAATGCCCTTCCTTGACAGAGAGTTGGGTCAGACCTTGCATCAGATCTTGAGACTAAAAATCAGCCTATTGCTAGGGATGTGTGTGTGTGTGTGTGTGTGTGTGTGTGTGTGTGTGTGTGTGTTTTGGTTTGTTTGTTGTTGTTGTTGTTGTTTGTTTGTTGTTTGATTATTTTGGCAGGAGGTAAAACAGATGAAATCAGAGCCCTAGGCCCTCAACTTTCCTCAAAAGGAAGGTGAGGGTACATGGATCTCTTAGACCAGTGGTCGGCAAACTCAGTAGTCAACAGAGCCAAATATCAACAGTACAACGATTGAAGTTTCTTTTGAGAGCCAAATATTTTAAACTTCAACTTCTTCTACTACCACTTCTTCAAAATAGACTCGGCCAGGCTGTGGTATTTTGTGGAAGAGCCATGCTCAAGGGGTCAAAGAGCCGCATGTGGCTCATGAGCTGCAGTTTGCTGACCATGGTCTTAGACCACTCTTGTTTGTATTCCCCAAATTTGGGCTTCAGAGCAAAAGAAAAGTGATTTATCAGGAATTCTCACCTTACTTGTGACTGATTCTATTTCATGTTAGAATTTTAGAATCAGCCTCCTCAGTAATGATTTTGTAGAGACATTTACTTTTTACTGAGTGATATGTATAATTTGCTGCTGTTATTTTTTAAAGTCACAAGCCCCCTGAATGGTGTTTAACAAAATGTTTTCAAGTAGTATCAATAGGATTTTATTAGATGCTATATTACAGTAGGTTCTGTGGTAATATGCTTGAGAAGATATTAGCTATTAAAACATAAGCTATTAACCAAATTAATAGCTTTACTTCAGATTTTGTGTTTTATTTTTGTTTGTTTTGCTAATATATTTGATAAATCTACACAAGGTAATATAGTTTATAATAATCCCCAACATTATTTAAACTAGAAAGTATTTTTCAACTAATATAAAAATAATTTGAAAAATAGTACCTCAGGGGTCCTAATAATGTACATATACCTTTTTTTTAAAAAGTGCATTTTGTTTTTCTGAAATGCCCTCATTAAATTATCAGGTAAAATATCAGCGTTCTGTGAAAAATCAGTTTACAAAGTCAATGAGAATATAATTGCATCCAAATGTTAATAACACTACCATTTTCTATTAAATAACAATATAAGATAATCAACAGACACCAAGCTATATTTTGACAAGATTTCCAATGTTAAATCTGTTGAATTGACTGGATCTAGTAAAAAGGGAAATGCTGTTTACTAAACATTTGATTGTTCTCCTCCTATCCTTTAAAAGTAACTTCTTTAAAGAGCACTTATTGTGGTGGTGGTAGCAGTGGTAGTAGAAAGAACTTATGTCAAAAACAACTTCAAATATCAGCTAAGAATTTTATCAGCTGTGACATTGGTCAAGTAGAGTTTTTATTTCATCCTTCCTTCTAAAGGTAAAGGAATAGTAATACAATTCAATGCCATCAGTCATCATTATGACTGATCAGAGAATCATAACAGATCAGTTTCCAGCCTAGATGCCGGGGATACAAAGGAATAAAACCTAAGTGTGCAGCAATCCAGTAGGAAAAACATAAATATAATTTAAAAAATACAATATAAGATGATGAGTAAAATAGATGTATGCATCAAAATATAAATGTGGCAGAAAGGAGAATACCAGTAGGGTTAAGAGTTAGTAAAGTTTTACAGGAGAGGCCTTGAGTTGGCTTTGAGGAACTGACCTTGCATGTCCCCTGAAATGGGCACAAATGTTTTTCTTCTGGATGAACAATGAGGGTGGATACTGAGGAACAAAGGCAAAGGACTCTGTCCATTACTCAATATCTATTCTCCATTTTAGTGCCACAATTTGTGTGCTAGAAGGCAGACCTTTCCAGATGGATCAATAGGTTACTTTGGTGGTTGACTTTTATGAGTCACCAGGAAAAGATCAGAATGCTTTCAGAGCGAGGGATGTGTATTTCCCCATCTTTTTTCATGATAAACCTGCAATTGGTTGTACATGCACTTACCTATCAAACGTCTCAACTCCTGTCCAACAGCGCTGCTCATAGCTATAGATTCTCTCCCTCTGAGTGCTTGTAACTGCTCCCCTTTCTTAACCACTCAGAGGCAGGGTAGTAATAGCATTCTGCTATCCTCAGAGCACTTTACCATCCTTGATTGATTTTCCCAAATCCTAACTGCTTATTTTATAAATTGATACTTCACTCATCCTTTTTATTTTATTATTTTTTAAAATATATTTTATTGAATTTTTAAAAAAATATATTTTCTTGATTTTTTATAGAGAGGAAGGGAGAGGGATAGAGAGCTAGAAACATCAATGAGAGAGAAACATTGACCAGCTGCCTCCTGCACACCCCCTACTGGGGAATTGCCTGCAACCAAGGTACATGCCCTTGACTGGAATCGAATCTGGGACCTTTCAGCCCTCAGATCAATGCTCTATCCACTGAGCCAAACCAGTTTCAGCCACTCAACCTTTTCAACTGTCCTTATTTGAACGAACCATGTTTCTTATTGAAATAACAAGTCATTTTAATTTTAGTGTAAAACATCCTATCTAATAGGATAAAGATAAAATATGCAAATTAGCCATCACTTCATGACAAATATGGCGCCCCCCCCCCAGCCAATAAGTAGGGAATATGCAAATTAATGTGACAAAGATGATAGCAGTCAGTCCAGAGGGAAGATGGGAGGTGGCTCCTGGCCCCGGAGTGAAGGCAGTGTCAGCAGCCAGGAGAAGAAAGGCCTATTCTTGCATGAATCTGCATGCATCAGACCTCTAGTATGTTTTATAAAAAAGAAATTATCTTTAGCTAATATTCCTAATGTTAAAAATTTCTGAACACACAATGCAATATATAGATTATGTACCATAGAAATGTAAATTGAAACCTATATGATCCAATTAACCAATGACATCCCAATAAATTTAATTAAAAAGAAAATAATTTCTGCACAAGTCTTTTATACCAATGTAGTTAATTAAAGCAATTTTAGTTAGGTCATATTCAGTTAATTATCAAATTTGGTAGGTAAAACTACCAAACTTTTGTCACTGGTCTGTTTCAGGTCAGCCTGACTTTATGCAGGGAAGATTTCACAATACAAGTCCAGGTGATATTGAGAGTACGTTTATTAAAGATGGGGACAGTGAAACAAAGAAAGGGCTTAGGATAGAAGAAGCAACCAGAGGGAAACTAGGCAGTGCCAGCTCAGGCTCTCTAGAAACATTACAGGAGAGAAGTGAGCCATGCTGGGCTGCATGGACTCACTGAGTAGTAAAAGTCACATGACAGAAGTGAACCAAGGCAAGGGTGCTGTTAGCTCATTAAAAAGTGAGAGAAAAGGATACTTAGGAGACAGGTTCAAAGCGTTAGCCTCGTCCACTGCTCCCCTGGTGGCAAGTCTCACCGTGACCGTTAGAGTTTAGGAAAAAGAGAGTAGAGGTAGATGCCTGAGAAAGAAAGGGGAAAGAAAGGTGTGAGGAATCCTATCTGTTTTATAAAAGTGGGAATATTAGGGGAGGTTTGAAGGGAGGAACTCAAGAGAATATTCATTGGCTTTCCAGGTGTGTCCTCTCAGTGTGGTGGTTTCCACTGGTTGATTGGTGTTAGGGGAGGAGGTCATTAGCCATTGCAGCTGGTTCTGCTGTCAGCCAAAGAGTTTCTCTGTCTGGTTTTACTGCTTATCTGGGCCTGAAACACAGCTGAGGCATAGATGTTGTTTCTACTTTGACCAAAACTCCGTGGTCAACATACCTTTGTTCCTAAGATTATTTGATAGGGAACCTCATTGTTTTAAGGGCTTAATGCTTAAGGGAGTGGCTATATAAGGGCTTGAATGGAAGTCATATGAGGCTATTCTCTGTCCCCTTTTTCCTCCTCTGAGGGTCTAAAGCCACATGGCTAGTGATATGCCAGTGGAAAAAAGGTCAGGAGAGAGTCTGAAAAGCACACCCAGTGATATAAAAGCTCAGGGTTTAAACTTTGTGACCAGTGATCTGCTAGGGGAGGAAGGTCATGTTGGGGATCAGGTCCTCATTTTCCAGTTTTACCCATTGCTAGGCACCCAGGGCTTTCCATCCTGGTGACCTTCTGTACCTGGCCCATTATCCTCCTTGCTCTGCTAATGTCTAACTGCCTACCACATTTTGGCAAAGATATTTTACAACTTCAAGTGAACAGTTTCCTCCAGCAAACATTCATACACATGTGTTTTTCTATAGGAAACATATTTCAACTTAACAAGTCAGTAAGCCTTGAAAGTAGTGAAACAAATCATTTTATAATAATAAAAAAAGCTTGTAAATCTGTTTTTCAAATAGGCTTAGGGAGTCAACTTTATGATGATAAATTCAATAAATATGTATTTAATTTAAATTTTACCATATTAGGTATATAAATATTTGCTAACCTCTTTTTAGCAAGATGCAATGGCTAGTTAAGTGATTGTCTTCTTAACACTCTTAATCATACATATTTTACTCCTTGTTTTATTTTGGATTAATGGCTGAGACCTGTAACTTCTATTTCATTTCACTTTATTACCAAGACAGAAATTAAAGAGTATGGGTCTTATAACCTTTTGTTTCAACCATCGCTATACAACATGGACAAATTACTTATCAGTTTGACTTAAGAATATTCATCTATAAAATGCAAATAATAAAATATATCTCTCAAGATTTTGGAAAAAATGTTTCATATATATATATATATATATATATATATATATATATATTGTCTCAAAGCAATCTAAAGATTAAATTCAATTTCTGTGAAAATTGCAATGGCATTTTTTTTAACATAAATAGAACACACACTCCTAAAATTTGTATGGAACCATAAAAGACCCTGAATATCCAAAGCAAACTTGGAAAAGAGCAAAATTGAATGCATCATGCTCCTTGATTTCAAATTATATTACAAATATACAGCAATTAGAAACAGACACATAGATCAATGGCACAGAGAGGCAGAAATAAACCCATGCATACACAGAATTGTGAACCCTTTTGAATTATCACTTTTAAAATACTGAGAGAATATTTTCACTTTAACTTTAAAACGTCCAGCCTATTATAACATTGTACTGCCTACGTGTTTATGAATAAAGTGACTGTTTTCCCTGAACAAATTGCTTGTTAGCAAAGATACTAGTATGTCAATCACAAGTGCAAACCATTACTGCTATGACATCGATAATGCTTATTCAATAGATATTATAGCCCTACAATAGGATACAAATTATATCTATAGTTGCATACAATTATGATTCAACTGTTGAAAAACAATCCCTAAAAATGAACTCTAGATTTCTCTCCTGTTTACAGACACGCTGAACTGCCTTTTGCCAAAGTAGAACCTTCCTATGCATTGTTTTATTTATTTTCAGGATAATTAAAATATTTTACTGAGCTTCTTGGGGCCAGGAGAGAGGGGAGGTTTAGAGGGCTCCTTTAGGACTCTCCCTTGTGCAGCCTAATTTTCCATTGTTAACTGGCCCCATATTTTATCCCAAATTACAAACATTAAAGTCAAATATTTCTCTTCAGATTTATATATTCTCTGCTGCACTAAGTTTCTGGGAGACAAGAGAATTTTCCTCATTACTGAGTCTCCCTGCTGACCTAAAGTATATGTCCAACAAAATATTGTGAAATTCATCCAAAAATGAATGTATGATCCCACAGCAGTGTGTGAAATCCATTTTGGGTGATCATAGCTTTCACACCTGAAAGCTTTTGAAAAAGGAGCCAAATGTTAGTTAGAAAAGGACCAAGTCCTGGGGAATGAAGGCTAACGGGCCAGCATCGGGGCCGGATGGAGAAAACAAGTCTCATGTCCTCAAGTTGAGGGGCTCTTTTATGTAAACAGTGTGGGGAAGGAAGGTTGTTTTGGGAAAGTTAAAATCAGCTATAGATAACAGCGGTGAGAGAGGTGAAGCAGGGCTAATTCTGGACAGGTGCCTAGTCCATAAGGAAGAAGTGGCTGTGGGCAACAGTCTGGAAAGTTCATGCACAAGCAAGGAGCTGAGGCACCTAGTGGTCCATGGCACCTGGCTATTCTCTTTTGACACTCACAGAAATAACTATCTGGAAGTTAATTCAAAGTTTCACCATATATCAGGAATGTAAGCAATCTCTTGACTTATCCTTCAGTTAACTGATGAACCTCTCTTATCTCTTCCTTTCACAGTTGGGCCCGCTATAATTTAATTGAGGACATCAAAATTTTCTTCTTTTTGTGACCATTCTAAATCAATATAGAAAAGTCAATAATCATATGATAAACATTGCCCAGTCACCAGTGCAATTTAAGCTATGAAAAATGACCACAGAGAAATGAAGGCAAGTCTTTGGAGATTATCATTAAGAATCTAGCTTCTGGAGCAGAGAGATATTCTTTATATCTGAACCCAACATTAATTAACTGTGAGTTCTGGGGTAAAATATCTCTGTTCTCACCTGTAAAATGTGAACAATAATGTATGTTGCAGAGGGTTTTAAAGGGTTAATTGTGATAATATATGAAAAGCACTTAGAATATAGTTATGACCAATAATAAGTAGAAAAAATAGGGTTATCAGGTGTGACATAGAATTAAGAGCTGGGTGATATATGAAACTCCTGAAACTGAGTTGGCATGGCAAAATTTCTGGAATTGCTGTCCAGGGAGTAGAAATATAGTAATCATAAAGATAGCATGGGATAGGTGATAGAAAATCTTGATAGTTAGTTTTTTACTTTAATAGGAGTTAGGGTTATATATACCAAGTAGTAGTATATATTAAGATATAAGATTTGGAGATTAATTATACAATGTGCTACCTGGCAGACTCAAGGTAGTGAGAGAGATAACATATTTGGTTGAAAGGCCAAGTATTGCACCAGCTGGGAACAGGTGTCCACAATGGTTCAGCCAGCTGTAGCCAAGGCAGTGGGCAAGGTGAGAGATTCGAATCATGACTGTTAGACTGTGTAGCCTTAACTGAAAAAGGCTTATTGAAAGCTGAACAAATATACCATTGTTTTCCAAAACAAGAAGACGGTTGGCCCATATGAGACAAAAGAGAATCTAGTGAAATGTCACCTAGCTAAAAGGGCAAGAACATAGTTTCTTTGTATGTTTTCCCCAGAGATAAAATCACACAGGGTCTTGACTTATTTTAAGAAGGGCTGACAAATAAGACAGTATATCCATAGACTCCAGCTTAAAATTTATTCTTTAATAATAATTTCTTTTAAATGCCTACAGAAGCATGTTGTACCAAATGGTGTTTTATTCATGCACCAGGGTGAAATGTATAAATAATATAAGTCATGCCCCTATGGATTTGATGAGTGAATTTCTTTATAGTTAAATTATAAATGAACAGTGTATATCCATTTAAAGATCACCAAAATGTTCAACCAGAGAAACTTAATAAAAAGAGAGCAATTTTTTGCCTTGAAGTATATTCTTGGTTTGACAGTCAAGGTTGCATGTGGTATATTTGTAGAGGACATTTATAGGAAAGTTACTCCTCTGTAAATGAAAATTCTCATTAGACAAGTCTGGTGTTCGAAGCAAAAGTCCAAACAGAAAAATGAAAATAAATTCCACTTCTTCATTAATATTAGAAAACTTCAATGAATAAGCTTTAAACAGAAACTAAGAGAATCAATCTTTCAGTCTCAATCTAAAATGGGTTTTCACTTTTCTAGTCGGTTTTCTTGGTAGTTAGAGTATTGGCCTGTGGACTGAAGGGCCATGGATTCAATTCCAGTCAAGGACAAGTACTTAGGTTACAGGCTGAATCCTTAGTCCCAAAGAGGGAGGCAACCGGACGATGGGTCAATGTCCCTCTCTCTCTCTCTCTCTCTCTCTCTCTCTCTCTCTCTCTCTCTCATTAATGTTTCTCTGTCTCTCCTTTCCCTTCACACACACATACACACACAAAGAGAGATTTAGAAACATAGTTGTAGATTAGGAAGTATCTTCTAAGTAGTTACTAAGGAGTGGACTTCTAATTTTTATAGATTGATTTCAAATTTTTAGAAAGGGAGCAAAAGGCATTTTAGTCCTATCCTTATCTTCTGCCACAATTCCCAGTTCTTACCTAGTCCACCTATCCTAAGCATTGAAGTAATCCTTTAAAAATCTAATGCTTTATACTCTCATGCACATCCAGAAAGTAGAGTTAAGAGGTATATTTCTGTGCATGTATGTGTGTGCATTCACACATATGAGTGTTTAGAGGTTGGGGGATATGAAAGAAGACTAAAAGAGAGAGAGAGAGAGAGAGAGAGAGAGAGAGAGAGAGAGAGAGAGAGAGAGAGCGCTAAAATGAAGAGGAAAAAAAACCCCACATGTGAACAATGCTGATCTTATGAGATGTTGCTATTCAACACATGATACAATTACATATTTCCTGCCCCACAAATATCTTTTCATAAATTACTTACTGATTGGTGTTTCTCTTTCATCAAGAGGAGAAATTAATTTAATGTCAGTTCATTTTTGTTTGACATACAGCCCAAAGGTTTTTCTCACTCTTCTCTGTCCATTGGACCCATTTATTCTTCAAGACCCACCTTCTCTTTGAAGGCATCATCAGTCTATAGACAAAACAATCTACCTTTTCTCTGTTTTTTCCCCTCACCAGATCTTTGTACTAACTAAATTTTAGAACCTATATGGTTCCTAAATATTTGCATACCAAGCAAGCTGTGAAATTTCTTAAATTACAAACCATATTTATTTCCTATTCCTTTAGTGGTATCTGAAGCATGGTTAATGATAACATATTGATATATATTACTACACGACAATATTACTACAAATATAGCAGCTTAGAACAATATATTTATAACCTCACAGTTTCTGTGGGTCAGAATGGCAGGCACAGCTGAAATGGGTCCTCCCAAAGGTTGTAATCATGGTGTCAGTAAGGGTTGGGTTCTGAGCAGAAGGTTTGACTGGGGAAGGATCCACTTCTAAGCTCTTGTGGTTAGTGGTGGTATTCAGTTTCTTGAAGGCAACTGAATTGTCGGCTTCAGTTTCTTTCTGTCTCTCAGGCAGAGGCCGATCTGTTTCTTGCCATGTGGACCTCCTCAGCACGGCTACTTGCTTTCTCAAAACCCACAAGGGAAAGAGTCTTTTGGCAAGACAATAGTTATGACCTTCGATAATGTAATCACAGAGGGAACATCTCATACTGTTATCATATTCTACTGGTTAGACATAGCGAGTTATAGGACACTCAAACAAAGAGGGTTACACACAAGAACATGAGTACAAAGAAAAGGGAATAATTAAAGGTGCTTTAGAGTCTGCTTGCCACACTCCAGAGATTTTAGTTTTATTTATTTTATATTTTGATAAAATATAGAGGTGTGATATAGCTGGATATGACAAGAAAAGCACATCCAGTGGTTGAGTGTCAACCCAGGAACCAAGAGGTCATCAATTCCATTTCCAGTCAGGGCATATGCCCAGATTGTGGTCTCAATCCCCAGAGGGGGGCGTGCAGGAGGCAGCCAATCAATGATTCTTCTCTCTTATCATTGATGTTTCTCTCTCTCTCTCCTCTCCCTTCCTCTCTGAAATCAATTATACATATCCACAGGAGTTGGAAACTTTGGTTTTACTGTATTTCTGTTACTTTCCTTTTATTCCTATTGATTGAGACAGACAATCCTTGATGTCCTATGAAACTATTGCTCTGCCTCACTCTTTTTCTCAGGCATAAGACAAAATTTAAAAGATGGTCAAGATTCGGCCATATAGAAATCTTTAAAGAGAAAATAATAATTTACTAAATGCAGAATGCAAAATTTTAAATATAGTGTGATTGTCACTCTTAAAATAAACTTAAATAATTAGCCATATGAAGATTAAAAGAATATAAACATACTTATAGTAGGTATTTCTGTAGTGTGAGATCATGAGTGATTTTTATTGATGCTGTTCCTTTTCCATATTTTCTAGTATATGTATGTATCATTCTTATGATAGAAAGATAAAAGATGAAATTTTATTTATAAATAAAACATTTTCCATATTCTATGCTGACTATTAGTATTAGTCTGAAGAAAGTAAGGTAAAAATAAGCTAGTAGCTTCTTTCTTTTGATGTGATCAAGCACAACATTTCTTGTGAAATATCAGAATTTCTAGTGCATTTATGATGGATATTAGTTTTAAACACAGGCTGTACTCTTGAGGACTATTATTCCAAGGTTGTTCGCTTCCTGAGGATTCATATAATTCTTTCTTATTTTAAGCAAAAAGAAACACAAAACATAACTCTGAGTCAGTGAACTAACTGATGACTCTGTTTGAAATTTAAATTAAAAAAAAAAAATAGTTACCTGAACATCTTGTTATCATAAAGATAGAAATCTTAAGAGAGTTTCCATTTTTGAGAAGTGTAAATTCTCTGCAGAAACACATTGAACACCACAATTACTTTTCTGAAGTGAGGGGATTATATCGGGTAATAGAAATGTCGCTTAGAAGCACACTGTCAGGCTTTCTATAGAAGCCTTTTAACCCCAGAACATGTCTGCTCAATTTGTTGTGACTTCAGACAACAAGAAATGCATCTGTAGTATCATGTTCTACCTCCAGAATGGTTACTATAAATGAATGTCCTGACAAAAATGTTGTTACCTTTGTGTAAGTATTGGAAAAGATCAAAAGTAAAGAATAAAATAAATTCTGAATGGGCAAATTATTCACCAGTTTATTAAATTTAAAAATGTGCTCTATAATACTAAATATAACTGCTGCTGTATTCAATAACTCAACTTAGTAGGTAGCAAAAGAAGCTAAGTTTTAGTGTGGGTTTTCCCTTTTTTTTAAGAATAAAACCCCCCCACAATGAATGGGAGAAGATATTCACCAATGATACATCTGATAAGGGGTTAATATCTAAAATTTATAAAGAACTCACAAAACTCAACACCAAAATAATAAGCAATCCAATTTAAAAAATGGGCAAAACACTTGAATAGATACCACTCCAAAAAGGACATAGACATATGAAAAGATGCTTATCACTAATCATCAAAGAAATGCAAATTAAATCCATAATTAGATGCCAACTCACACCTTTCAAAATGGCTATCATAAATCAATCAACAAATAAGTGTTGGTCAGGGTGTGGAGAAAAAGGAACCCTTGTGCACCATTGGTGGGAATGCAGATTGGTACACCCACTGTGGAAAGCAGTATGGAGTTACATCAAAAAATTAAAAATGAAACTCCCTATGACCCAGTGATTCCATTTCTGAAAATTTATCTGAGGGAACTGAAACACTAATTTAAAATATATTGCAGTGTTATTTACAATAACCAGGAATTGGAAGCAGCCAAGTTTCCATCAGTAGATCAGTGGATAAAACAGCTGTGGCGCTACTGCTGGCGGGGTACACGAGTGGGATTCCTCCATTGCTCGTGGGAGAGGGGTTCTAGGGGCACTGCCGAAATAATCATTTTCAGAAGCCTCCATGGGAGAATGAGAGGTGGTAGAAGACTTTATTGTTATGGAGTTATACTCCTCAGTTTCCAATGTCCCATTTCCCCAAGCCAGTCCTGAAAGAGGGGCAGCTGGGAATTGGACAGAGCCTAAAGGAGAACCAGAGCTTCAGGGAACAGAGCTTCTGTTGCGTGGGGTAGCCGGGTGCATTTCAGTATTCAGGCCAGATTAAAGTCCATTAGTCTCTTGTGGGTAGCCTGCGGACTTACTGTTTCAGTAGGCAGTGTGGCCTTGAGCCATATAGACACAGCCCCTGAAACAGGAGTCCCAGGATTGAGCAAAAAAAACAAAAAAAGAGAGAGAGAGAACTCATGAGCATAAACAACAGTGTGGTGATTTTGGTGGGGAGGGGTTTGTGTGCAGGTGAAAGAGAGCATAGAGGGGATAAATGAGGATGAAAAAAATAAAATTATTAAAAATAAACTAGCAAATTGAGTTAATTATGGATCATGCCTACAGGATAAAGCCTCCATAAAAATGCCAGTGGTATAGAGTTTGAAGAGCTTCCAGGTGTGACATATCTATGAACCAGAAGGGTGGTGCAGCCCAGCAAAACTACATTCGGAACCCTTCCTGATCTCACCCTACCTACTCCTTCATCTGGCTGTGCACCCATATCCCTTATTAGATAGCAAACTGGTAAAGGAAGGTGTTTTACTGAGTTCTGTGAACTGTTCTAGCAAATGATCAGGTCCAAAGTGGAGAGAGATGGGAACCTCTGACTTGTAGCCAATTGGAACAGAAGTTGTGGGTAACCTGGGTATAAGTATTCTCTCTTTTACCACATCCAGCACAGCTAGAGAGCAGTCCACAAATCCTGAGTAGGGCCAGCTGGGGTTTGAGAAAATGAAAGAAAGAGACAGGCACAGAGCCAGAGGGGAAAAGCTGGGGCCAGCTGGGATAGCTGGCCCCCTGATGGACAGACAGTGATGTAGAGCCGGTGCAGCACATTTATTTTATACAGTATGATTCCAGGAAGTTTTACTAGAGTTTAAAACAAAGGAAATTATGTGAAATCATGATTAAAGATCAAACTGTAATTCTTAATTCTTGTAACTGTCGTTCCTGGCTGGGCCCAGATAATTGTGTCCATTCCTTGTGCCTGGCTAAACTTAGATAAAGAAACCAACCCCCTGGCACTGAGCTAAAAGTCAGGTTGACAACATACCTGCCTCTGGCATGGTATGTTTCCAGGACACGGCTCTGCCAATGCCACTGGACTCAGTTGAAATAATTAAAGAAATGCTCATGTGCCTTCCCAGGTGCTCTCTACACGTGGGGACTTACTATTTCAGCAGGCGGTGTGAATGGAAAGGGGACACACACTAAACTTGTCAAACTCAGGGAAGGCCTGCATGTTGGCCTTACAAACTCAGCGAACTAAAATAACCCCATAAAATGGTCCGAAATTAAAGCTTTTTAACTCAAAACAGTTTTTGGTGGGTAGTCATGTCCTAGGTGAGAATCTTCCTTGACAAAGGTCAACCTTCCCCTTAACTAAGCCTGTCTATTGTCTGTTTGCATTTAGGTTAACATACCTGATAAACATACCTTTGCAAACACAAAGTAATTTCCCTTTTCCCAGACCTCTCAAAGCCTAGTCACTGCATCTGAGGGTCATTGTTAGCATGTTAATTGTTGCCTGTTAACTATCCTGTACCCACTTGTGTAAAAGAAGCATGTGTCTATCATCTTACTTTTTATCCACCCTCAGAGGTTTCCTCCCTTTGCTTTCTCCTGCCTCCCTAATCTATCACTAACAGAATTCATGTAGGTCTTCTCTTTTTATTGTAATGTATAAAGCAGGGTGCAGAACTGCTATTTTTTCATAGCATTTTCCTCAATCCATTGAGATTTTGCTATTTGGCAATTGTCACCAGTTTGGCTCATAAAAGTTCTCTACAGATTTGAACATTCCTTACATTGACAACAGTTAGATATAAATGAAAGAGAAGGGAGCCAGACATCTGGCTAAATGGTATTATATTTTGTGAACTAATTTTAGCACTGGGGAAGGGCAGTTTCACAGTTACTCCTGGGAAGAGCCCACATTGCTCCAAATTGTCAGGAAATACGGCTTTTCAGTCACCCAGGGAACAACCAGCACCCCTCTGCTGGACTAATTGGTCAAGGGAGTAATGATGCAGGGGGAAGTGCTTTTAGTGAGCTCACAATGCAGGAGGAGCCAAAATAGCAACCATATAGAGGAGGAGTCTAACCTGGGGAAAAGATCCTATAGAATAAGGGCACGAAGGAAAGAGATCGGGGGGGGGGGGGGGGGGGGCAAGATTGGATAGTTTGAAAGAAAGCCTGCTCTTTTGCAAACCTAAGAAAATAGAGAGGCTTAGCAAGGATCCCCAGGGGAGCCACTACTATAGCCTGCCTGCCTTCTGCCCCTTTAAGGGAGTACTATCTCTTTCACTCTAATAAATCTTGCCACTATTGCTTAAAATCCTCCACATGTGTGTCCCTGAAATTCATTTCCCATGACACCACAGAAGAACCTGCGGTAACATTCCTACTCTCAATTGGCTTCTGAAGTGGCCGAAAGTCTTATGGGACTAGCTCTTAAGCTGTGGGATCTTCACTAAAGCTGGCTAGTGTCAGAATTGAATTGAATTGTAGGACACCTGCTGGTGTCACAGAAAATTGCTTGGTGTGGGGGGGAAATCCTGCATTTGGTGACTGGAAGTGTGAGAAGGGAAGTGCTCCGTCTGAATAGTAGGGAGGAAGCAATCAAATGCTTTCTCCTGCTATTACAGCCATTACTCCAGTTTAGAAAATTTTCTGCTCTATATTTTATGAACTAATTTAGCACTGAGCCAAACAGCATTAAAGTCAGGACATTGAACTAAAATCAGAATTGTTTTATCATTTTTACATATTAGAAAGAATATCTAGAACTTTTGAGCTTTTCATAGACCCAAGAAAGATAAAGAAAATTATACCTGCATTTCATATATATATAATTTAAATGTATATAAATTTTATATATAACATTATATTATATATATGTGTGAGGGCTAAAAAATTAATGCTTTCCCTCCCACCTTTTAAATTCTTCTAGCTGAGCTAAAAATCAAATTAACAGAGACAGATTAAAAGGAGAAAAATACAAATTTTAATACACGTGCATGGGGAATTCACATAGGCATAAAAATTCCAAGAAGAGTGGGGAAACGTTGAGTATACATGACATTTTGGACAGAGGAGTAAAGGTGAGGGGCAGAATCTTAGATCTTGGAAGTGAGAATGGGTGATTTACAAGTAGTTGAGGGAGAGGGGAACACACATGGCAGGCAAATTCTTGCTAGGTGACTCAGTGACAAGGGGACATAGGGGCACCTAGCTAGTAGGCACCTGCCTGGACCCTCCTATTTACCATAGTTAATTTAAATACGGCTAAGGCAGCATCCTCAGATTCCCTTTCAGGAGTAGGCTCTCCCATCTGAATCTCATAGGCAGGAAATGGGAGGGTCGAGAGTTCTTTTTGAGGGAGGGGGGCAAACAAAAAATCAATAAAATATATTTAAAAAAAAGTTCTTTTTGAGTCTTGTTTCTTAATAAACAGCTTCAAATAAATATCCCCAAAAAATAGCTTCAGAGTGGCAAAACTTTGGCTCCCCTTATGTAATATGATTTAAATTATACGTAAATATATAGTGTGTGCTTGTGTCTATATACATGTCTGTGTATGCGCATTAAAATGCTAAAAGAAAATTACAAAACTGAAAGTAATAAATATTTAACTAAATATCTGCAAAACACTTGTTAGCATTATGTCATCCACAATAATTGATTTGTATTCTTTAAAATTTAATTACACTTGAGCCTGGCCAGCATGACTAAGTGGTTAAACATTGACCTATGAACCAGGAGTTCAAGGTTTGATTCACAGACAGGGTACATGCGTGGGTTTCCAGGCTCGGTTCCCAGTACAGGAGGCAGCTGATTAAAGAGTCTCTCTTATCATTGATGTTTCTGTCTCTCTCCCTCTCCCTTCCTCTCTGAAATCAATATATATATATACATATATATATATATATATATATATATATATATATATATATATATTTAAACTTAATTACACTTGAAAAGAGTTTTATTCACTAGAATAAAAACTCAATGATGGCAGAGACTTCTGTTTGTTATGTTTTCTGATATATAACAAGCTTCCTGAATAATACATGGCACAGAGTGCATCAATAAAAATTTGAATTAACAAATAAATGTATTTATAGTAATAACTTTTCTTGTTTACAAGTATCCTTGTCTGTTCACCGTGATTTCTGAGAAATCATAGGCCATAATATAGTAAAGGGAAAAACTTGGAGTCGAAAAATTTCCAAAGCAACATGTAAAAAATGGCCTTAAAATATTTCTAGTCAGCCCTGGTCAGATGGCTCAGCTCATTAGAGCATAGTCCCATAACTCTTACACACACACACACACACACACCAAAAAAAAAAAAAAAAAAAAAAAAAAAAAAGAAGTTTGTAGGTTCGATCCCTGGTCAGGGTATGTAGAGATGTCAACCAATTGATTTTCTCTCACATTGATGTTTCTCTCTTTTTCCTTCTCTCTTTCTCTTTCTCTTTCTCTTTCTCTTTCTCTTTCTCTTTCTCTTTCTCTTTCTCTTTCTCTTTCTCTTTCTCTTTCTCCTTTCTTCTCTCTCTAAAAATTAATACAAACATATCCTCAGGTAAGGATTAGTAAAAATGTGTTCCTAGGAAACATAAATGTAAGATAAAGCCATCTCTAATATTAGTAGATTGCCATCTCTAATAATAGGCTATGTGGCACTATTACAGTGATGTTCAACCATCTCTTCAGTCTCCTGGCAGAGGAAACCAGCCATATACTTATGATATATCAGCCCAGAAAGAGACTATGTTTTGTACTTCTTCGGTATATTACAAAATGAAGAATTAAATGTGACCTAACTAATGTTTACTGGTTACCTGTAATGTGTCCGATACTGCATAAAATCATATATTACATAAAAATAGATTAAGGCATACCTCCTGTTTTCAGAATACTTGCATTCTATTTGGGAAGATAAGAAAAATATATACAAAATTGCTTTGCAATTGCTACATTTAAAGACACAAATGTACATAAATCTACTAATAAATTATAATTTATGTCCACACTTTAGTCATTGTGTGAGCTTCTATTGTAGTTGATTATTCCTGGATTTGTGAGCAATTGTCTTCAGCGGACATAGAAGAGCCAAAAAGTAAACAAATTATCTTTCCATCCTATCCAGATCTCCACTGAGACAGTGGCTGAAGGTTAAAATGGTCCATGGCCAAGTAATTAATGGAGTTCTTCAAGAAAGGCAATTGCAAATTTTGGATGGCTTGTAGCCATTAAGAGATTTCTGGCTCAGCAATGGGCCTGTATAATATTCTCCACAGGATAAAAGAAGCACAATTTACAAGCGCAAGAAGATATAGATTTAAAAAGTAAAGGAACTAACCTTCCATACCTGCTAACTTGATGGACATTATGAGAGGAGAGGTGATTAGGTAAGTGCTAGAGGCTGGGTGCATGAAATTAGTACATGGGTAGGGTCCCTAGGGCTGGCTGGCAATCAGGATCAATCTGTGGGGCAACTGGCAGGGCAATTTGGAGGGCCCCCGTTGGCACCCACCTTGGCCAGCCTGGTGCCGCCCAATCACCAGTCCCAACCCCTGTCACTACTGCCACTGGTCGCCTTCCTCTGTGGGGCAACCTGTGGGGCAATGGGGTGGGAAGGCTATACTTGAACCTGCCTTAGCTGGCCTGGGGTCTGTAGGCTTGGGGCAGCTCCTGCATTGAGCATCTTCCTCCTAGTGGTCAGTGCTCATCATAGCAACTGGTCATTCTGCTGTTCAGTCGATTTGCATATCAGGATTTTCTTATATAGGATGAATCAGTTAGAAAACTGGGTCTAGAGCTAGAGGTTATAAGTATTGTCACAGGCTCTGCTTTGTTTGACCAGCCAGTGATTTGTTATTTTTTAAATGACTACAACACATTCTCTCTGGTCACTATGGGCTTCACCACTCATTCTTTTACACAGATTCGACTTTGAAATGTGAATTACTTGCTTGGTCCTCAAGGCATTCAAGTCAGATTCTATAGTCTCTGATATTGTTTTAAGTGTGTGCATGTGCGTGTGCTTGTGTGGGTGTGATTTACCCATTTGATTTATGCAACATTTATTCTGAGAATAGAAATACCTGAAAAATGTAGAGATATGTTTGCAATCCAAGCTTATCTGTGCACCTAGCGGATTAAGACATTTCAGGGGGTATTTTCTTGGTTTCGGGAGCCAGAGCACCAATATATCTCCCTGTTTTCAGGAATTGAATTGCCAAACGCAACACCCACTTATTTTCCTGCTAGAACTACTATTCATCCTGTTTCATTCTCAGGTCATTGTATGTCCCTTGGGAAAGTTGGAGCCTGAGGTAGAAACAGTGATAGTAAGTGGGGCAGATTTTCAGGAAAGGTGCGTGGAGAACCCTCTACCCATGGCAAGGCTGTTTCTCAACCTGTATATATTTTAGAATCACCTGAGGACTTCTCTTTTTTTTAATTACAATTGATTGATATACCTCCTTAAAGATAACTAATTTCATTAGTCTGTGTCCGATTCATGTATTCGTATAAAATAAAACAAAACAAAAAAAATTTAAAACTCCCCAAGTGATTCTAATGGGCAACCGGAGATGAAAATCATTAGGGTTTTGCAATCAAGTAGCACTTGTGGCCAGAAAATATCCATAACTGATGCTTCAATAGAATTTATCTTCACAAGCTTTTTCTTTGAGTAATAGGAAAAGTCACAAATATGTGGTTTTAATTTTCCTCCAGTACTGCAATGCCCTTTAACAAGCCAACCCTAAATAATGCAGTGCCCATACAGACTTGTTTGTTAAACTTGGAGACCTCCAGCTTGTTCTGTGCTCAGAGTCCACTGGCTTTGGTGTGGAGAAGGGAGACTTCTACACAAGAACGTGTCCGGAACTTCTGGAGAGTGTCTCATAGAGTGAAGAGTGGCCCATAGAGGAGCTATTATGATGACAGATCACATCCATGATCCCAAGGAGAAAGTACCTGATGGAAAGTTTAGGAGATATGTTGTTTTAACCTCCTCGTTACCAATATGTAACAAAGAAATATGAGCTTTCTTGGTGGTACTAATGTGCCATATGATCAGACCCATAATATCTTAAGAAAAAATTGTTTCAGAATAAACTCCATATAAAAAGGGAGGAAGCTTAGCCCTATGATCATGCTGCCTAATATCCAGTTACTATTTCCCACTGGGCATTTTACTAGCCCTTCAAATTTCTTATTTTATTTTTTAAATCTTTATTGTTTTAAGTATTACATAATATCCTCTTATTTTGCCTATTGACTCCTCTAGCCCACACTCACTTCTCTGCCCCAGGTTTTCACCAGCCTTTGTCTGTGTCCATGGGTTATCTGTACATACGTTCTTTGGTTGATCTCTTCCCACCCACCCACCACTTCCCTCTGAGATTGGACAGTCTGTTCCATGCTTCTGTGTTTTGGATCAAATTTAAAATAACAAATAATTAACTTTCTTTTCCCTTATCTTCTCTTTCAAGTGTCAGCTACTGAAGGTCCATTTCCTCACTTGTGAAATGAGAACTAAGAAGCTTTCAAGGGGCCCTCCCAGCTCAGCAGCTATTATCTTCATTACCAACAAATTTATAACTTTCTAGATCTTAATTCTCTAGAATGTAATGCTTTCAAATTATTTCAAATCCTTAATGCTGTTAATTACATAGCGTTCACCTTTTGATCTACCGAAAAGAAGCAAAATGAGCATTGTTGTATGTTATCATAAGGCTAAAGATGGAAGAGAGGGATGGGCCAGCCCAAAGGGAGGGTTTCCAGGTCAGGCTACACTCAGGCCTCCTGACACCACTGTGCTCCCTATTCCAGCTGTCCCCGGACCTAAAAGCGGAAATAGAGCATCCTGTCTAAACTTCCCAGTACACCTTATGCTTCTCAGGACGTTTCTCATTTCACTTACACAAAGCCGTTTCTCTGATGAAAGCTGTTTTCAGAAGCTTTAGTTCAGAAGAGAACAACCATGGTCCCACAGGAGTACAGCCCAGGCTTTGTATCAGATACACAACAGGCTTGGGCAACTAAGGGCGGGGCTGACTGCAGGGAGAATGAGGAAACTGCAGGTGCCCAACCTGCTCAGCGGGAGGGAGCTCTTGCTACAACCCCCGTTTTTTTACTCTGTCTGTGATCAGAGGACCCAAACCTTTTATTTGTACATCAGAGCTGGAAATAAACCTTGAATACAGGTCTAATGGGATACTGAGAGGAGTTCCAGGACTCTAACATGCTTACTTTTCAAACACCCACTTCTGGGATCGGCATCAAAGGAAGGATCAATAGCTTTTTATGGCCTCTGTTTACTATCTCCGAAGCGAAGTGCTTCTTTACTACTAGAACATTTTCTCCTTGTCCTTTCAGTTAACACAGGGGATAGCAAAATGGGTTGCAGTTTCTAGGAAGTAGCTGTCAATTTGTCATTTTTGTGGCTTTTGCCCAAATACCGGATAAGTTTTATTATTTTTAATAGTTTACAATTTAACTATTTTTAATGTGTTAATAGTCTGACACTCTAACCACTGAGTGCCCTGGCAAGGGCATCTCTTCAAAAATTTTTTAATCTATTTCAGAGATGAAGGGAGAGGGAGAGGGATAAAAACATCAATGATGAGAGAGAATCCTTGATTGGCTGCCTCCTGCACCCCCCCTTTTGGGATTGAGCCCACACCTGGGCATGTGCCCTGACAGGGGATCGAACTGTGACCTCCTGGTTCCTGGGTCAACCCTCAACCCCTGAGCCATGCCACCGATCATCTCTTTAATCTTGACGCACCGAGGAGACATTTTGTGTGCTCCTCCAGAAAAACAAATTTCAGCCCAACTTTTTTTTCCTCCAAATAGCCTCCAGACTTCTGTCGCAGATCTTATTTATGTTTCTTCTTGTTGGCCAATATGCAATATGATATAATTGTCTCTAAAAGAAGTCTTTCATTCCAAAAAATAAAGATTTATAAGAGCCATGAAAACTAATGAACTCATTTTGGTATTAGATATCTCAAGACTATATTCTCGTTAGAAGACTGCACTACGACAACAATAAATTTTAGTTTTTATTGTTCTCATTCCACAACGTTTGGATTATTGATTTTTGTTACTAGCACAATCAGATAGTAAGAGTTGTGCATTAAATGGTTGGGCAATGAACTGATAGCACAAAATCCTATTGTTTTATTGGTTTCATCCTCTTCCTGTCCTGCCATATAACAACACACATTTGCTCCCACATTTCCATATTCCTAGCACTGAACACCCACCTCCTCCATAGCAAGTATTACGTATTTCTGTTCTCTGTTCTCTGGCTGGTTTTGAGTTAATCAAAGATAATGCTATGTGTTATCCATTCTTGAGTACTCAGTATCAAGAACTATGATCTCCATTTGAACTTTGAGTTCAAATGTTTGCTTTTGAGTTGAATTAACCTTACTGTTTTATTTTAGAATCTTCATGTTAAGCCAAAATATCCTGCCACATCTTCAGAAGTACTCCAAAGATGACCTTATTAATTTTGGAAGATTCTGATAGTCTGGATGGATTGCATTAGAACAAACTTCACTCTTTGGTTCCATGGTCAGTTATTGTCATTTTATATATTCTTTGGGAGCTTCCAGAATCTAGCCATAGATAGGAATGAATAAATGTATGTATTCAGCTTTTCAATGTCAAACATATCCCTGAAGGCATATGGGAAACTATGTTCAATACAAAATATTTCTTGAGCAAAACATTTAAGTTGCCATTGAGACTTTTTCAAATACAATTTAAACTAATTTAAAGCAATTACACTTTGCCCAGAGCTATCAGTAGGTGAACTCTAAAGCAACTATTGCTATGATGTAGTGTAGATATGAAGCTTCCTAGTTATTTATATAATGATGATAGAGTGTGTGTGTGTGTGTGTGTGTGTGCGTGCATGCATGCGCACGTGCAGAATTTTTTCTTCTTACTTTGTCTACGTGTATCCATTTCAAAATCCTTTGTCACTGGCTCACGTGCTCTAGTTTAAACATTCCCATCTTCAAGTGCATCTGAATCTCTTCCATTGGGGTTGAATTACTTCCTGGGATAATTTTGAATTTACAAATATAATTGATTCTCCCAAAGTACTAAATCTACACTCAAACAAAATAATTCCCTTGAATTGATTCCTTTGTTCTTTGATAAGGTTTATACTTACCCCTAACTTTTCATTACTATCTTTGGCCTTTATCTGTAGAATCACTCATATACCCAGAACACAGACACTCAGCTACCAAGGCCATCCGATTTAGTAATAGTAATAATAACAATAATGTTCATAATAATAAAGTTATGTACAAAGTGTTAAGCAACACTGGGCACTACAGAAGCACCAACAAGAAAATGATACAATTCCTATTTTCTGAGAGGCTACTGTCTGCTTGGGAAGGGAAGATAAAAGTGAGAGATAAATTAGGTGGTTGTATGGAAATATATCTGGAAACATATGGTAAAGAATAGTCTTAAGTTACAGTATGCTTATAAGCAACTTTAAAATCTGAGTGTTGTATGTGAATTAACATTTATTTCTTGTTCACTTAACATGCCTAATGTGTTGGAGAGGGGCTCTGCCACTTAGTTTCAAGGGGCCCCAGGCTGAAGGAGGCTCCACTTTGACATGTGATTCCAAAATCACCAAGGAGGAGAAAGGAAGCAAATCACAGTTTTTCTGGAAGCCTAGAAGTGCTACACAGCATTTCCTCTCATTTATTTTGGCCAAATTAAAAGCTGTGGCTATGCCTGGTTTTGTTACAAAGAGGGGAAAATGGTACAAAGGTGGGGAAAAATGAGTGGGGCAACAAGTGAAGAAAGGAAACTCCATAATCAGTGAAACCAGTGCATCTGCTCAAATGCCAAAATCACTGGGATGCTGACATCTCCACGGACTGTGGATGGGTGAGGGCTAATATAAACCAGCTCAGGCATTTGTCTCTTCAGTTAGTTTGTATAATCTAAGCTGCCTTTTATAAGGCAGCAGTAGTTGCCTGGTCCTTCTCCATCATGTATTTTTTTTTTTTTTTTTTTTTTTGCTATAAAGATGAAATTAAGTAATGTGAGCACATTACTACTTATATTAAGAACATAGCAATTTGTGTATAGTTCTTCTCCATCATGTAATTTTTTCGCTATAAAGATGAAATTAAGTAATGTGAGCACATTACTACTTATATTAAGAACATAGCAATTTGTGTATAGTGAAAATTTTCTGTAAATATGCCAGTAAGCAAATTCTGAAATAATGCAATTCAAAGACACTGAAACATAACTGAAATTGTCCTTAACTCCTTGCTTATTAAATAAACAAAAACAAAATGACAATCCCATGCTTGTTGCCTTCCCTTACGAAAGAGAGAGAACTGCAAGGTCAACCGGGATTTCATTGTCTTATCCCAGAAGTGAAGTGTCACTGGTCACTGTCACTCACTGCCTGACTGCAAAGGTGCTGGAACATGTCCGCTTCCCTGAGCCTGCAGGGCAGGGGCAAGAGGTGTTATCAGTGAGCATTCTTCTACCAGGTACAAATATTAAGGGCTTAGCTTGGAAAGAGTTCACTGAAAGAGGCAGCATCCTTGGTGAGAGAGAAATATATTCTGATTATTCTTAGAAAAGCTCACTTTTCATGTAGTTTTTAAATACAGCTAAAATGTCATGCCCTAACCTGCTTTTGACTTCAGAGTATGCCCTATGCTTTAATGTTGTTATTTACTTAATTTGAATATATCTGGAAACATGTGGTTCAGAATAGTCTAGGTCAGGCAACAAGCATGGAATTATCATTTAAATGAGGAATTTAAAATAAGTGTTTGCAAAATTCCCTTCCAAATACACTACATTGCATGTGAAAACACAGATCTAGAGATGTGATTATTTTTATTACAGCTTAGTTTCCTAAGCAGGGATCCTAAAAGTAAGGGGAATGTACTGGTTGGGCACCTAGCCATAAGGGCTCTGTGGATGTATTAATGAATGCACAGCCAGATAACATTTGGATGCTAATGTTTTTATTGTTTGGGAGGAGGCTTGCAATAGTCTTCACTTAAAAATTTTAGCGGCAAAATGAATTTTATTTTCTTAAATAAAATATTTGTTGTTGAAAGTATGACAGATGTCCCTTTCTTTTTACTCAATTGAACCCTTCCACTCCGCACTTAATCCACCCACAGGCCTTCTCCACAATATTGTCTATGTCCATGGGTAATGCATATCCTATATAATAAAAGCCTAATATGCTAAGCGTCTGACCTTTTGTTCAACTGTTTGACCAGTCACTATGATGTGCATTGACCACCAGAGGGCAGACGTTCCAACCGGTAGGTTAGCTTCCTACTGGAGTCCCACCAATTGGGATTAGGCAAGAAAAGGCTGGGCATGTCCTGGAGCCTTCCCATGGTCCCTCCCCAGCCCCAATTGTGCACCCACTGGTGGGATCCCCCAGCCTGGTCTATGCCCTCTCATAATCCAGGACCCCTGGAGGGATGTCAGAGAGCTGGTTTCAGCCCAATCCCCTCAGGCCAGAGCAAGGCACCCCACTAGTGCATGAATCAGTGCACCAGGCCTGTAGTACACATATAAATTCTTTGATTAGTCTCCTCCCATCCATCCACCCACCCTCACCTTCCCTTTGATATTCAATGTTTACTTAACTGAAAAAGTATAAAAAATTAGTATACAGGATTCCAAGAAATGTTCATAACTGTATGCTGAACAGGGATATCTCATAAGAAAAATTTTTAAAAAAGGAAGGAAGGAAGGCCCTACATATTTACTTTTTAAAAATATATTGTCACTCACTGCCCTTTAAAAGTTATTCTTTTTTTTTTTTTTAATTCTCACTGAGTACATTTTTTCCATTGATTTTTAGAGGGAGAGAGTGAAAGGGAATGGGAGAGACACACAGAGAGAAACAAATACATGAGAGAGACTTGTCGATGGGTTGACTCCTGCACTCGTAGGGGATCAAGCCTATAACAGAGATACAAGCCCTTGACCAGAATTAAAATCTGGTATCCTTAAGTCCTCAGTCCAAGGCTTTATCCACTGAGCCAAACCAGCTACAACTAAAAGTTATTTTTATAATTTCCCCCGATAATTGGGTGAAAACTTCAACAAGCTCATGAATTCTATAATAACTTTTAGAAAATAACAAACATGCATATTGTCAATGGGTTATAAACACAATCCCAACTCAGAAATAAAAAATGTTCAATACAATCTATTAATCAACCTTCAATCTTATTTCAAAGGCCTATAAGAGTGAGTTCATCCTTATATTGTGGTCACAGACAACACCAGTTTTCTTTATGACCAGTTCTCTTAGTATCCCTACTCTGAGTGTCCCAGGCATTCCTAGTCAGTAGCATCATTGTTAGTAGGCTGATACTAACAGTGTAAATGCATGTGTAGTATATACACACCTGTTCCCTGTTAGTTTAGAGGGCCCAGAAGCAAGATTCTCTAGTAGCAGAGAGCACACCAGTACTCTTTTTTGCTTTCCAATACTGTCTCCAATAAAATCAACCCAGAAAAGTGGCTAATATAGGACTGAGTCAGGGAATATACAAGATGAAAATGAAAATGGAACGTTTTATAATGCCATAAATTAAGGAAACGCTTAACACACACACACACACACACACACACACTCACAAAAAAATGATGGGAATATATCAAAGGAAAATAAGAATCAACTGAAAGAGTTCTCAATGGCCAAAGTTGGAACACTCTGAGTAATGAAAAAAAGTAAAGTTCTGGATTGTACCCCAAAGTATAAAAAAAAATTCATGAGTTCATACTGAAATAACCAAGTGATTTTAAAAATAAAGAATTGGGAGATTAAATTCATATCACAGGCAGAAGGATACTAAGTACATTATATACATAAAATTAGATAAGTATATGATGGAGCAAACTTCCCACTCTTTAATTTTGGGCTGCACATAGGGACTTCCAAAATGTCCTATAATGAAAGGAGGAGGGGAGTAATTTCATACTTTAAAATGAGTAACTTAAATAAACAACTTAAAAAAGAGTAACTTTACAGACATCTGATAAACTCTATCTCATCCAGGTAAGCAAGGATAGCATAGACAGTGATAACCCACAGGAAGAGCATGTACTCAGTGTGATGTGATGAAAAGGTCAGTTTATCCCCATGAACTTCATCCCCAAAGCCCATGACCCAGATATACTCATCAATCAAACCCCTGTTGATGAGCATTCTACAAAATACATGACCAGTACGTCTCAAACTATAAAGCTCACAAAAACAAGGAAAGTCCAAGAAACTGCCATAGTCCAGAAAACTCTAAAACAAAAAGATACGATGACTTCATGTAATGATGTAATATGGAAGAGAAAAAGGACATTAAGTAAAACTAAAAATAATAATTTATAACAGTAAAGGCTAATATGCTAATTAGACTGGACGTTCTACCATATGACCTCCAGATGAAGCTGGGGCTGTGAGGGAAGCCCGGGTCCTGGGTGCCAGATGGCAGCTAGTGCGAGCAGCGAGGGGGGCGGGGGAGGAAACTTACTCTTACATGAGTTTTGTGCATTGAGCCTCTAGTAATAATAATAATAATAATGTATGGATTTTCATTAATAATAGTATATTGTGGTGGGGTTTTTTTAATGCAAACATATTGTGCTAATGTAAAATAGGGGAAACGTTAGTAAGAACTGGATATGTGGCATATGGAAACTTTTGTAATTATCACTGAAACTTTTCTCTAAATATAAAACTAGTCTAAATAAAAGGTATATTAAAAACTAACCAACAAAAACAAACTCGTATGCAGGAAATATGTTTTTTAGGGTTGAAACCACTTACTAATTGTATGACATCAGGAAATTAAATTTTTGTTCCTCACTTTCCTCATTTGTAAATGCAGATAATATTAACTAACTGATAAACTGTTGAGAGTGTTACATAATTTAATACAGGTAAAAGGCAAGTAGCAGTGTCAAGAACATAGTAAGCACTGCATGTGTTAGTTATTGTTTTGTTCTGTTATTCCTATTAATATTCTACCATTTCTGCTCAACCATTCTGCTGCGATGGGCATGTCTTTCCCAGCAAAGTTTTCTCTAAAGAGAGCTGATTTGTTCCCTTTAGAACAGTGGTTCTTAACTCAGAGCAATTGTGTAGTCACTCCACTCGTCAGGAGACTTTTGACAATACCTTGAGGCATTTTTGGTTGTCTTGCTGGGCTAGAGACGGAACACTGGAAAGGAGTGGGCAGAAGTCAGGGATGCTGTGAAACATCCAACAGTGCTCAGGACAGCCCATCAGGTCAGGCAATTCTTAAATCCAGAATGTCAGCAGTGCCAAGGCTGAGAAACCCTGGCTGATATCTTCCTTTCCAGATGGATCTTTAAGACAAAGAAAACTAAAAGGCCCTACTCATAATTTAAGCATACCCAGGTCTTACATAGCAAGGCATATGTTGTCTAAGGATCAGGAGAACTAAGCTTCTCTAAGTTCTGTACACTCTAAGATACATGGTAAAAGCTCCAGAAAGCAATAATCAAAATCAGCACGTCTCCAGTGAGACCACATGAACGCTAAATTATGCTAACTGCAGTGCTTCTGTTTGTTTCTACATTCTTCCTGAACCAGAAGATATTGGTCAGCAGTCAGCCTTTCCCTACATCAAAACACCAGAAGCATTAATAAAATTCATTCTGCATAATTTGGGATATTAAAACCACATTATAAAGAATATGGGCAGAGTTATAATTCTGTTAATTTGTGAGTAACTTATTTAACTTTTAAATGAGAAATACCTTGACTTTAGAAAGTAAAGAAAAAGGTCTTATGTTACTCACCAAATTCTAGAAGGTAAAATACAACAACACTTCAAAGGGCATTTAAAAATGCTTGTTTGGAATTAGAATTGGTATTCTATACTGTCTGACTTAACCTAAAAACATTACTGACTAAAAAGAGTACAGATATAATGGAAGACTAAGAAATTCTAACTGCTAACTCCTTGATATCTTGAAAGAAATATTAACTTTAGCTGCTTACAAAAAATGCAATTAGGTAGTAGTATTTTATCTACATAAAAACGTGTGCTATACTTGTTTGTTTTCATTAAATATGTATGCGAACAGACGAATAGATGGAGCACAGAAGATTTTTAAGGCAGTGAAACCACTTTGTATGATACTATAATGGATACTTGCCATTACACATTTGTCCAAATACATAGAATATATAACAACAAGTGTGAACCTTAATGTAAATGGTGGCCTTTGGGTGATTATAATGTGTCAGGGTATGTTTCTCCCATATAACAAATACACCGCTCTGAGGGTGGATGTTGATAACAAAGGAGGCTATGCATGACTGGGGACGGGAGGAAAGTGAGAACTCTCTGTGCCTTCTGCTCAGTCTTACTGTAAACCTAAAATTGTTCTAAGGTTTATTTCCATTTTTAAGGAATTTTTATTAAAGCAAGAATTCTATTGGGTCGGCAAGTACGTAATTGCGGATTTTTAAAAGAAAATCAAAGACAATTTTTTCATGGAACTAAATAACTTTATTCTGTAATGTATTGCCCATTTTGATCAATGACCTTTTGCCATCTTTCAGGCAGCATCATAATCCCACGTTCAAAAAACTTCTGGTTTTTATTAGCAAAAAACTGAATCAGGTACGATTTGACATCATCATCATTATTGAAATTTTTACCATTCAAGGAGTTTTGTAAAGATCGAAACAAAAAGTAATCAGATGGTGCAAGGTCAGGAGTATATGGTGGATGTGGCAAAACATCCCAACCAAGCTCCATTAATTTTTGCCGAGTGACCAAAGATGTGTGTGGCCTTGCATTGTCATGATGGAATACAACACCTTTTCGATTTGTCAATTCGGGCCGCTTTTCTTCAACTGCATTGTTTAATTTCGTTAGTTGTTCAATGTAGACATCAGAATTGATCGTTCGGTTGGGTGGTAAGAGTTCAAAGTAGACAATTCCTTTGTAATCCCACCAAACTGATAACAAAACCTTCTTTTGATGAATATCAGCTTTTGATGTTGTTTGAGTTGGTTCACCTGGCCTGCTCCACGATCTTTTCCGCTTGATATTGTTGTAAACAACCCATTTTTCATCACCAGTTATCAGTCGTTTTAAAAATGGGTAATTTTCATTACGTTTCCTTAGCAAATTGCAGCTGCTAATGCGTTGTGTTAACTGTGATTCTTTCAGTTCGTGAGGAACTCAGGTATCGAGTTTCTGAACATAGCCAAGTTGTTTTAAGTGATTTTCAATGCATGTATGTGAAACATGAAGCTTCTCTGCAATCTCACGTGTTGTACTGTGACAGTCCGAATTGATTATTGCTTTGATTAGGGCGTCATCAACTTCAACTGGATGACCAGAGCGTTTTTCATCTTTGAGTGAAAAATCACCAGAACGAAATTTGGCAAACCAATTTTGACAATGCCGTTCTTTTAAGGCTTCGTCACCATAAACAGCACATAACTTTTTATGAGCTTGCGATGCGTTTTTCCCTTTGCGGATATAAAAAAGCAAAATATGACGAAAATGTTCCTTTTGATTTTCCATTTTTCAACGAACGCCAAACGAAAACTACAAAACAGATCAAAAAACTTTTTTTTACTGATTAACAGCTGAATAGCCAACTATCAAATAACAAAATGTGTTTTACATTTGTACTATGTCTGCAAACCTAAAAATTCAACTGAAGCCATATATGTGTGAAACCTGCAATTACTTAGTTGCCGACCCAATATAATCCAAATTATGTTTCCTTGCTCAGTGGTCAACTCTGTTATTTAAAACAAAAGTGACATTCTGAACTTTTCCACAGTAACGAATTACAAAATTAAAGAAAGACATGCTTTACATTTTTGACTTTGTTAAAAATTGTTTTTCTTGTGGTCTATGAAACATTAATTTGTTTTATATTTTACTATTTTTGTGTTGTTTTTTTTTTAAGTCAATACGTAATCTAGGGCCAGCATTATGTTTGCTAGGCCTGGCATTTCGTTTCCTTTCCTTTTCTTATTTCATATTTTGCAATGTTTTTTCCCCATAACATTTAAGTTTTTGGATGTTCAGGGTTTTTTTTTTTTTTTTTTGTGTTTTCTTTTGTTTGTTTTTTGTGAAGCGCAAGTTTCTTTTTGTGGTTCCTGGTCAACTTTAAACAGTTGAAACACCAGTGGCATCACTGACTGCTTTTGGGCAGCCTCTTGGTGGACACCTACTAAGCTACAGTTTTCTTTTTTCTTTTCTTTTCTTTTCTTTTCTTTTCAAGATATATTTCATTGATTTTTCACAGAGAGGAAGAGAGAGGGATAGAGAGTCAGAAACATCAATGAGAGAGAAACATCGACCAGTTGCCTCCTGCACAACCCCCACCAGGGATGCCCGCAACCCATGTGCATGCCCTTGACCTGGGACCCTTCAGTCCACAGACTGACACTCTATCCACTGAGCCAAACTGGTTTCTGCTTAAGCTACAGTTTCATCAGCTTTAGAACAGAGAGACTCTGCAGACTTGAGCACATGAGCTTCAGAATTATTGATCTCCAACAATGTGCCAATGATTGTTCCAGCAAGAGTAGGGTGCATGGCTTGATTTAGAAGACACAGCCATTCACCCAATGTTTTTGTTCTTAAGGAGAGGCAGATGCCTGCATGGAAGCACTCAAAGGCTCCTGACCTTGTACTCCAGCAGTAGGCTGCTGCATGGTAACGTAGGGCTGTGCAGTAAGACTTCGTTGAGGATTGTGAACTCCTGAGGCACATTTATGCTGTGGAACGGCAAGGACAGCAGGAGTACGGAAGCTGTAGCAGCAGTAAAGGTTTATTTTTAAAAATAATATGCTGAATGCAAAGCCCAAGGGTCCTCCCAAGTACTGTGTTTCTTATTTGTGGGATATGCCAGATGTGATTATTTGTCTTATACTGTAAGATTGGATGTCCCAGTATGGCCTGCATTTCTGGACCCATAAAACTTTACTTACATAGCAGTTCCTTGAATCATCTTGGAGTTTATCTCCCACCCTGTGGAGCCTGTGTGTCTTGCTGAGCCCTCCTGGCACTTCCATTTTTTGCTCATCTGCCTTTCAACATGATAAAAAGACTACCGAAATAATGAGCTGGGAAATGCTTTGGAAAGTTAACATAGCTCTGGGACAAAAGAAGTTAGATAAGGTGGGCAAAAGTAGGTTTACATTGGCTGTGAGTAGGTGAAACAGTTTATTTCTGGTATTATTATTTATGAATTATTGTATTATTTTCTATGCGAACAGCTATAAACATAATTTTGCCCCATCTGGTTCTGTTGTCCATCTCCTGCGATGTTGATTTTTCTCATGATCCTTCTGAACAGGGCTTGAAAAATAATCTGTTAGATCAACTACACATGCCAGTGGCTTAATTAATCTTCTCTAGCAAAGATACCACATTTGGCATAACATCTATAATTGGAACTACTACTTAGTTGTTTTTACTAGGCTAACGTCATCCATAATAATCTATCCAGATTGTTGAGGGAGTAGGCTGCTGACTTATATCGAAATCTGTCAGGGACTAACACACTTGTCTTTAAATATGTGAGAATGACACTGACTAGTTCAGACCTTCAAAAATGTGGTATTGTTTTTTATTTACTATTATTTTCTATGGAAGTGTACAGTTTCAGAAACTTCTAGTGGACATTCTCGTTATAATAATTCTTACCGCACAGGCTCATGAATGCTGAGTTCCTTTAGTCCATAAATTTTTTAAAATGTCTATCCTCTGTTTCTATCAAATAGATATGCTTCTTGGGCTCCACTTGCATTTAATTAGTTATACTCAGGATTTGCTTGTTTTCTGAGCTTGTATGTGGTTCAGAGGATGTCTGACACTAAATATGCGGTCTTTCTTCTACCCCTGATATTGGACAATACTTATTTTTGCAAACTCTATAGCCATTTGACTTTATTTTTATACTTAAAATTCATAAACTGTATCTTGATATTTATTAATTAATAATATATTTATTTTGGGGAAACTGGTGTGTTCCTTGATAAATACATTTATATTGTTTACTCAGAGAAATTTTTTATGGCATATTGTTGAATGTTATTATTATTTTTTTTAATACAGGGACTCCAAAACCACTTTTTAACTTCTTTGCCATCTTTCATATTAAGTGTAGTCTCTATAATCACTTTAGTGTTTTCACTTTACAAGTTCTTTTTGTGGAACTTGCTTATATCTGCCCCCTGGATCTCTATGTTTTCATTTGTGTTATATTTAACCTTTATTTTTCTCAACACCATTTATTCCTTCTATGCCCTCTTCCACCTCCAATCCCCTCCACCCCTGCAATAACCACACTATTGTCCATGTCCACAAGTTCTCTTTTTTTTTCTTTTTTGCTTAATCCCTCCTTCCCACATCCTCCCACCCATACCACTGTCCTCATACACACACAAACACACACCAACACCAGAGCTGTCTGCCTGCTCTCTATCTAGGAGTCTGTCTCTATTTTGCTTGGTAGTTCAGTTTGTTCATTAAATTCCACATATAAGTGAAATCATATGGTACTTGTGTTTCTCTGACTAGCTTATTTCAGTCATTTTTAACCCATTGTCCGCCATAAGCATATGTAGACACAAATGGTGGACTTTCCCCACATGCCATGCGCATCTATAAAAAAAAATAATGTTTTCCCTAAGTGGCAGCCCTGACCAACTTTAAAATCATTTTTTTGTGAGAATTTTCAGCTGGAACTATTCAAGAATACCTGAATTGTGAGTAATATATTTATATTTATATTTATATTTATATTTATATTCATATTTATATTTATATTTATATTTATATTTATATTTATATTCATTGAAAATATATTTTTAAAATTTATTTATTGGTTAAGGTGTTACATATGTATCCTTATTCCCCCATTACCCTCCGCATATTGATTTTTTAAGGAAATCAGATTATAATAAGTATTTAATGAGCAGCATAATAATGCATACTATATTAAGGTTTCATCTCACATAGCCCCTAGATTTCTTAACATAGTATGCATTATTATGCTACCCATTAAATACTTATTATAATATGACTTCCTTAAAAAATCAATAAGCGAGGGGTACTGGGGGAATATCATGGCATGTGGGATATTTCCATTTTGGGCGATTGGCAGTTAACTTTAATTTTCATTGCCCTTAACATTGCTTTCTAGATTGTTTCCATTCATTCTTTGAGCTCTCCTGTTATCTTATAACCATTTCTTACAAAATTTATCAATTTATACAGAGGTTATTTTTTTTTTTAAGAAGGTGTATTAGTCTCCTATTGCTGTTGTAACAAATTACCACACACTGGGTAGCTTAACAGAACTACTTCCTCGGATCTGGAGGCAGGGAGTCTAAAATCAGGTCTTCAGTGGGACCATGCGCTCTTCGGAGGCTCTGGGGAAGAAGTCTTCCTTGTCTCTTTTAGACTCTTGTGGCCACTGGTGTGCTTTGGTTTGTGGCTTCATCTCTCCAATCCCTGCCTTCATCTTCGAATCAACCTTCTTATCTGTATGTGTTTCAAACGCCCCCTACCCCCTACCCCTTTCTTTTAAGGGTTAATGTGATGAGGACTAAGGGGCTACGCATAATCTAGGATAAACTCTTCTAAATGTTCTTAACTTTGTATCATTCTGGCTACATGAGATTATATTCACAGATTTGGGGAACTAAGGTGTAGACATACCTTTTGGGGGGCCACATTCAGCCCACTACAGATCTCATGAAGGTTAGAGGATAGAGAAGATGTAAGAGATAGCACAAATAAAAAAAATAATCAGCTAGTGACCACTGCATGCAGCTAATTAAAATAAAGTTATAGAGATTTATTAGGTAACAATTTTAGGCTGGGTGACCTGGAAGGGCCTCTCTGAGTTAGTACTATCCCAACAATAATGTGAATGACAAGGAATGGAAAGTTCAAATATCTGGATTAAGATCATCCCAGGCTAAGGGAAGAGCCAATGAAAGTGCTCTAAAACTAGAACAGCTTTGCCATATTAAAAGAATAGAAAAACAAAATCATGCAGCTAGATCCTAGCTGATGAGAAAAAGGAAGCTATGCTTGGAAATGTAGACATGGACCAAAATACCCAGGACTGTGTACACTGGGGTAAGGACTTTCTTGATAAGCCACACTTATGCTCAGGTTTCATCTCACATAGCTCCTAGATTTTTTGACATAGTATGCATTATTATGATGCTCATTAAATACTTATTATAATCTTATTTCCTTAAATAAATTAGTTTATTTCTAACTCCTGTTTTATTATCAGTGTTGAACTGAATCTTTGCAGAAATAATTTATATCTAATTTCTTTGCAGAAATAATTTAAATCTAATTACTCAGTCACCTGCATTACTAATATCAGCATCATATTAGCATGTGGTATCTGATTTCAAGCATAATCCTATAACTGAATTGTGCCCCATGTGTAAAAACTCTTTTAAGTTGATTATCTTGTTAATCTGAATAGAAAAATGAAATTCTTCATAATAAAACTAAGTACAATAAAAAAAAAGGTGTGCCTGTAATTAGGCAGCATTTCTAACAAGCCAATCAATAAAATGGGGCGAACAAATAACTGATTTAGATAAAATAAACAGAATCCCAGAGGTCACTTTCACTTTGTGTTATATGGACGGACATGTCTTTGAAATAAGGATTGGCTTTTTACACAATTTGCTTGTTGGGGTGTAACTTAGACAGCATTGCTTAAAACACACCTTTTTACAATCTTAGAGCTCCTTTGTGTGAAATTCCCACAAGTTAAAACATAATGCACCTCCTGGAACTCTTTTTTCAAAAGGCAAAAATATCTTCATGGAGATGCCGTCAATCAGAAATTAGTAAACTAGTCAACTCTCATGCCTGACAGGATCTTGGCAGAGTGTGGCTGCAATCTTGTTTTGTGTGGCTAGCAAAAGAGTGTTTGCACAAAATAGGAATTTAATGACTTTAAACAAGGCATGCTTCCTCCCATTCTCCAGGAGCATGTCTGTTTTTCTGTCTTCTTTATAATGGGCTAAATCACACATTGATGTTATTCCTCTGAATTTGAGCCTATGATTTCCAGCACAGCACCAGTACATTTCTGAAAGGAGAGAAAACACCACCCCAAGCTAGAGTAGCTGTGCCAGGGAGGAGAACAGGGCCAGTGATTCTGATAATACATTCCAGGTCCTCTTTCCGAGCACGTACTCTCTTCATTACCTTCCATATGAGACGACTCCCAAATCTGTGTATTCATCCTCTCCTCTGAACTTCAGTTCCACCCAACTATCCCCTGTACTTACCCCTGGATTTCTACTGGACATCCAAAATTCCATTTTGAAACTTGCCTCTCCGACCCTGTTTTCTATTTCAGTTAAAGCTCCAACACTGCTTTATGTGAGCTCCTTGAGGGCAGAGCTACCACCTGTAACTCCTGCACAAGACCCGACCTTGGTCATACTGGGAGCTCCATTTTTGTTTTGTGTGTGTTTTACTCCTTATGTAGAGATAAATTAACACAATAACTTGCAAAAGTAGGAAAGGCTTTCTATAATTTTCACCCATATTTCCCCTATGATAGTATCTTCTATAGCCATTTTTAAGAACCAAGAAATTGACATGGGTGTTATACTATAAACTAAACTACAAATTTCACCAATTTTTACATGCACTCATTTAATGTGTGCCGTGTGATGACATTTTGTCATTTAAGTAAAACTAGAGGCCCAATGCACAAAATTCATGCAAGAGTAGGCCTTCCTTCCCCTGGCTGCTGGCACTGGCTTCCATCTGGCACCGGGACCGGATTTCCCTCCAGCCACCAGCATTCACCTGGGATCTGGGCTTCCTTCCAGCTGCCAGCAGGCACCAGGACCGGGCTTCCCTCACAGCCCTGGCTTTGGCCTATCTAATTAGCATATTATGCTTCTATTATTATAGATTATTTAATCATCACCACAACCATGACACAAATCTATCTATTGCCAGCAAGAAACATCCCCTTGTTTCTACTATCTAGTCAGACTCTACTCCAATTCTCAATCCTGGCTGCTTCCTCAGAATAAATGTAATTTTGTCCTTTTGAAAGTGTTATTTGTGGAATCATACCTTTTGTGATCTTTTGAGCTTGAAATTGGCTTTATTTTTCTCCACTCACTATAATATCTTTTAGATCCAGATTAGTGTGTTGTGTATCAATAGATTTTTTTTTTCTTTACATAACTGAGTAACATTTCATGGTATATATGTATCACCGTTTGTTTACTCATTTACTCACAGAAAAACATTTAGGTGGTTTCCAATATTTGTCTATTACAAACAAAGCTGTCATGAGCTATATACAAAGTTTAGATGGACACACATTTTCATTTCTCTAAGATAAATGTACACGAAGAAGTGAGTAGTGGGGAAAATAGCATGTCATGCACAGCCTCATAAGAAACTGCCAAATTGTTTTTACAGACTGACTATATTTCCATTTCTACTAACAAGGTAATTGCCAGCACTTGGTATTATACTTTTATATAAGCTATTTTGATTGGTGTGTATCATATCTCATTGTGGCTCTAATATGTGCTGTAATTTGGCTTATGATGTTGAACATCTTTTTATGGAGATTTCCTTGACATCTACATAACCTTTTGGGTGAAATATAGCTTTTTTGTAAATATTTATTCTGGATAGAAGCCTCTTGACTTAAAGTGTGTTTTGCAATCATTATATTCCTATTTGTGGATTTTGTCCTCTTAATAGGGTATTTCACACACACAAAAAAATTTAATTGGATGAAGTCTAACTTATCTTTTTTTTTTTTTTATCATGTTTTTGGTGTCATTTCTTTTCTTCTCCTAACTCTAAGTCACAAAGATTTTCTCCTTTATGCTTGTCTAAATTAATTATGATTTTATGATTTAAATGTATACATTTTACTCATTTTTAGTTAATATTTATATGAAGTGAAAGTTAGGTTAGGTTCATATTTTTGCCTATGCAAGTTCAATTGTTTCAAAATAATTTACTGAAAAATTATACTTTTTTCATTTAATTGTTTTTATATCTTCATCAAAAAATAGCTCAGCATATTTGGGTGGGTCTATTTCTAGGTTCTCTGCTTTATATTTCATGATTATTGTGTCTGTCCTTCCTTTAATACCATGCTATCTTGATTACTATGGTTATGTAATCTTAATATTAGGTAGTGTGATTTTTCAAAATTATTTGTCATTCTACTTCCTTTCTCTTTCCATATGAATTTTAGAATCACCTGCCTATATCTCAAAAAAAAAAAAAAAAAACCTGCTAGAATTTTTGGATAAAAATTGCATTAAGCCTGTGGATCAATTTAGAGATAATTAACATCTTTACTGGGTTGAGTCTTCTCATTCATAAACATAGTATGTATTTCCATTGACCTTGTATCATGTTACCTTATTCAACTCACGAATTAGTTCTAGTTTTGTTACTTGGGATTTACCACACAGACAAATGCCATTTAGTTATTTCCAATAATTTTATTTCTTTATTTCCAACCTGTTTGCTTTTTATTTTTGCTTATGCCTTTTTATTTTATCATACACAGACTAAGATTTTCACTACAATATTAAAGTAATGAGAGAAATTATCCTCCCCTTGTTTTTTATTTCAGGAGGAAACATTCCAATTCACCATTAATTATTTCACTGAATAATTTTTTGTAGATGCTTTTTATAATTTGAAGATGTTACCTTCTATTCCTAGTTGACTGAGAGTTTTATCTTGGATAGATGTTAGATTTCGTCAAGTAATTTATCTTGCATCAGTTGGTAGGTTCATGTATCTTTTTCTTTAGATGATTAATATGGTGCATTATATTTATTAGTTTTCTAATATTAAACCAGCCATGCATACCTGGAATAAATCCCACCTGGTCATGGCACATTTTCTTTTTATATATTGGTGGATATGATTTAAATAACACTGATGTCTGTGAGCCAAAGATTCGGATTTAATTAGTTTGTATGTGTCCTGGGCATTGAGATTTTCAAAAGCTCCTCAGGTAATTACAATGTTATTTGTTACCAAGGTAGTAGCTACCAGTTTTAAATCACTGCTTAGCTTTTCTGGATAAATGTATTTTGATTTCTTATATGTTTTACAGGAAGTGAGGAGAGCTAACCTAATAGAAAGAACTTTTTTTTTTGCTTTCATAAATGTGTAATAATTAGAACATATAGAACATAATTTTGATGATATATTTAGAACCTATAGAAAATAATAATTCTATTATGTAAATATATATTTTTAAAAAGATTTGTATATATTTAAATATTACAATCTAGGACATGTGATGAGTATCAATGCAATTTTAGACACATTTATTAATTTGATATATAGATATATAGATATATAGTTATATAGATAGATATATAGATATATAGATATCTATCTATCTATATATAGATATATATATATAGATATATAGATATATAGATATATATGTTACCTCAAGGACAAGGACAATGAGTACATTATAACCTATGTTTCAATAATCTTTCAGAATTATAGTGAGGCATATAATAAGAAAATTAATGTTGATAATAATAGCAAAAGTGAAGCTTTACATTTGTATTGAGAGTTTATTTGCAATATACTTTTATGTTCACTAAGTTGTTTAATCAATAAAATAAATAGCTACATTAAAATCGAAATATAATATAGCCAGGAAACATAAAATGCTACTGGAAATCAAAGACTGAAAATCTTACTTTCATTTAGAGTGATCAAAGCTGTCCTTATGAAGTACCTAGGGAGCTACTTGAGAAAAACCATGATAAATGCATAGCAATTCAACAGATGGAAATAGGGAATAGGGCATTCAGGTGTTCTGAACAATACATGTAAACACATGCATATATTCAATAAATGTGATTTGATGGGTGGTTGGATGAATGAAATATGTAATATATTTGGGAAATTCTATTAGTCTAGTTTTGTAGGAGCATATGACATGGTAGAGAAGAATGTCAGATATTTAGGTTGAAAATGTTGGTTGACAGAATTTGAATGCCAAGATTTTGACTTAATAAAGGGCAGAGAGTTGCTAAAGTTTAAAGCTGGAGGGAACAGCATTGAAGATTATTTTTGGAGAAATAAAGAAAATACTAGAGGCTGTTGTGTGTACTTCAGATAAAAAAGGGAACTCAGAGGCACTGAAATACCAGTGATATTAACACAGTTCAGGAAGAGGAAATACAGACCTGGATTAATGTCTCACTAGTAGGAATAACAAGAAAAGGGTAAATGGAAAGAGATATCATCAGATCTACAGGGTCAGATGATTACATGAATAAAAAAGGAGGACTGGGATACTTCAAACATTTGGTTTTCTGAAGAAATGACAACTTATTTAATATAAACAATATCTAGAAAAGTACAGTATACATTTCTATGTAACAACTTTATCCCTTCATATAGTCTTATTTCTATTTTTCTCTCCATATTTATTTTATGCTCCTCTCCTCAGCATGCCTAAAACATACTAGTACAAAGAACATGTTCACCTGCCTCACGATCTTTGCTCATGTGATTCCTCTGTTAGGATCTCTTTTTCCTAACCAACTCTCAGTCCCATTTCATCTATATATTTTTTATTTGTTTTCTGATATTGGATAAAATATTACTTAATTGGGAAAGTGTTCTCTGACTCCTTAATTTAGTCAATAAATATTTTTAAAGTAACTAAGTATGCTGGCCACTTTTAGAAAGACTTTGAAAAGAACATTTGAGACAGAGATAACAGCAATTGCACAAGCCCTGATGGAGGAGAGTGATTAGCATACTAGAGGGAGAGCAAGGGTGGCAGAGGGGGTAGTAAGGTAGGGTATGATAGCAGAGAGATAGATGATGGAGCAGAAAAGGGTGTTTATGGTCTACTAGGTAAGTGAGGGTGTTTTAGCTTTTATTCAGAGTGAGATAAAAAGTCTGAAGGATTTTGAGCAGAGAATTTAGATGATCTGACTTATGCTTAAAAGAACTATCTGGCTCTTGTGAGATGGGAGCAAGGTCAGAAGCAGGGAAGATTAATTAAGAACCACTTCGGTTATCCCAGGAAAAAAATACAACAATGGCTCAGAGCTGGTGAGATGAGGTTATATTTAGAATATATTTTCAAGCAAAACTAACATGATTTTCTGATGGATTATACATGAAGAGTTAAAGAGAAAATGTCAAGCGGATTCATGTTTTTGTCTTGTGAAAGAAGAATGGAGTGACCTTTTACTGAGATGGGAGACAATGCAAGAGAAGCAAGTTATATGGGAAAATCAGGAGTTCGGTTTTGAACATGTTATATGTATGATTTCTGCTAGATACCCAAGCATGGATTGTGAATAGGCAGTTAAACAGGTCTGGAGTTCAGGATAAAGTTATGTACTTGAAATGTAAATGCATGAGCCTCTTGAAGATATAAAGGTTACGAAGCTGTTGTCTCTCAGCTGCAGTTGCAAGCTTCTAACTCTCTATACTTTGGCAGCTAGAACTCTACAAAATACTTTCCCCAGTTGACAACCGGATTTCTGATAGTTTCTATAAGTAATAGGTGCTAGGGGGTCACTGACAGGTAGTAGGACTTTTTCCATTCTGATTTGCCTGATGTTTCTGTCAGCATCCCTCCACAAATTGCTCTTCGTCTAAAAGTATGAGTTCATTTCAGCAGCAATTGGTTCCAGAATCCTCCATCTTCCTTCACTCAGAGAAAAATCTTCATTGCCCTTCTTTAGAGGTTAGAACATAAAAAATAAAGCTGAGGCCTCCTCTTTAGAGGAACAAGTCCCAGCACCTCCAGCCTATTGAGGTCTATCCCCATGACTTTGTATTCTAAACACCAGAGTGCCTGTAAGAAACCGAGGAATGAATAGGGATTGGATGTGTAATATACATTAAACACCATGTACCCGAGCCAAATGCCATGTATTCTGGAAATGTTACAAAGAGCGATTAAGTCCCTACAGCCTTTTCTCTGCTTTTCTATTCTAGCCAAATTGCTCAAAGCAGAAACTTGAGAGTTCATTTTCATTTTTACTCTCCCTAACCTCTCATAACCACTTCATTAGTAGGTTTTGCAGATTTGATTTCCAAATATGCACAAAATCAGTCAACTTATTTTCTCTCCACTGCCACCACAGAGCACCACTGACTTGTCTGGAATTGCTAAGTGGATTCCTAAGTGGTCTTTGTGCCCAGTCCTGCCCTCCACCAGTTGATTCTCCACTCTGGCTGTGCACCTTGTCAACTCCTTCATTTCCTTCCCACACGTGCTTCTTTCACTTCCTGGAATAGAGTGTGCTTTCCCATCTCAGGGCATTTTCACAGGCTGTTCTCTTTTCTTACAACACTTTTCCTTCCTAGCTTTACTTATAAGTTACATCTTAGGTTAAAAGTCAGCCCTCATCAGTTTGGCCCAGTGGATAGACCATTGACCTGTGGACTGAAAGGTCCCGGGTTCGAATCCAATTAAGGGCATGTACCTTGGTTGTGGGTCCATCCCCAGTGGGGAGTATGCAGGAGGTAGCTGAATCAATGTTTCTCATAGGTGTTTCTAACTTTCTATTCCTCTCCCTTCCTCTCTGTAAAAAATCAATAAAATAATTTTTTTTAAAGTCACTTTCCCCTTAGACTTTTCAATTCTCAAGTCAAGTATCCCTGTTATATTATTATATGTCATTTTAATTCTTCTTTAGAGAATCTACTTAATTTAAATTATTTAATTAGTTTTGTAGTGATGTATGCTTCTTCCTACCCCACTTCTAAATTCAGGATGAAATTAGAGCCACTTCATGAGTTTTGTGGAAATGTAGCATAATACATGTAAATCACTTAAAACAGTGGCTTACTCATTGAAAACACTAATAATGTTGGCTATCATTATTTTTTTCATCATTATCATTACTAGGCTTTAAATTCCTTGAGTGATTTCAGTAACTTAAGGAACTTATTAATTTGGAGGGATACAATCCAGTCCATAACTTTCTGTCCCTGGCCCCCCAAAATTCACATCCTCATATACAAAATATAGTCATTCATTCCATCCCAGAGCCCTAAATGTCTTAACTCATTCCTGGAATAACTTTGAAGTTTAAAGTCTAGTGTCTGATCTAAATACTTTCTATGTTTGATATGGGTAAGGCTCATGATTCATCCTAAGATTAAATTCCCATCCAGCATGAAACCAAGTAAATTACCTGCTTCCAGATTGCGATGGGAGAACAGGCATAGGATCCACATTCACATTCCCAAAGGGAGAAATCAGAAGGAAGCAAGATGAAAACTTAGCAAGACAAATTTTACTAGATCTTAGGGCTTAAAAACAATCCTCTTTGGTTCAGTGCTTTGCGCTCTGGATCCGCTGGGGTGTTGTGTCACTTTCATGGCTCTAAGGGGTGACCTTGCCCCCTTGGTTTGGGAGCAACACCCACACTGCTACACTGCTCTCTGCAAGGGCCCTGCCTCTGCAGCTCTGCTGGGCAAAGATCCTATAATTTGAAACCCTGGTGGAGGTTCATTCCCCTGACACCACCCCCCATGCATTCTGGGCCTATTTTGGGAGAAAAAGCCCTGATAATCTCTGAATCAACTTTGAGTACTTGTTTTCTTTTTCTTAAAATATAGTACGAATTCTCAGTCTTTATTCCCTCGCCCTGTTTTCTCTTTTCCTCCCAGCATGCAGTGTTTCTGCTGGTATAATCTCATCTCTATTCGTGGCTTCTGTTGAGATGCTGATAAGGTCCATGGTTTACACCTACCCTAATCTCCTAACCAAATGGTTTGGCATTCTCTTCCAAACACACATTCTCATTGTTTTCGATACAGATAAACTAACAGTTTTCTATATCTTTAATTTCTGGTTCTTTTTTACTTAGTCATTCCTTCTTCAATACATCCCTCTCTTATATTTTACAATTTTCAGTCAGGAAGAACCAAGCTGTTCCTTCAATACTGCTCAGAAATCTGCTGAGCTAAATATCCAGTTTCATCATTTGCAATTTCTACCTTCCACAAAACACTAGCAGCCAGTTTAGCCAATTTATTCACCTCTTTGTAACAAGGATAGCCTCTCTTCCAGTTTCCAATAACACGCTCCTCATTTTTGGGTGAGATCTCACCAGAAAGCCTATATTTCTAGCATGTACCTCAAAACTCCTCCAGTCTCTACCCAGTACCCGGTTCCAAACCCACTTCCACATGTTTAGGTATTTGTTACAGCAGCATCCCATTTTTCAGTACCAAAAATTGTCTTAGTCAACCTGGATGGCAAAAACAAAATATCGTGGACTGGTGACTTAATAGGCATTTATTTTCACAGTCTAAACACTAACATTTCAAAACTAAGGTGTCAGCAGGGTTGGTGTCCGGTGAGAGCTTTCTGCTTGGGTTGTAAATGGGCTCCTGCCTTCTGTCCTCACATGGCCTCCCCTTGGTATATGTGGGTAGAAAGAGGGGGATCTGTTCTTCTAAGGGCCTCAATCCCATCATGAAGGCCCCACCTGAATGAGCTAATCACATTGGGGGTTATGACCCTCTATCTATGAATTTTATGGGGGCACAATTTAGCCCATAGCAGTAAGTCTGACTTAGTCAAGATTGTATTCCAGCTTCCAGCACAGTGTATGAAACATTTCAGTAGTAAATAAATATGTGTTGAAAGAGCATATGTATTGTATAAATGAGTGAATAGATGAGGGGATTATTATTTTCACTGGACAGATGGAGAAAGATGGGAAAGGCTCAGGGATGGGATTTGGCGGGACACTTTATGATGAGAGAGAAATAAGAAGAAAAAAAGCCAGAGAACAGAAAGGCGAGGGAGGGAGAAATTGAGACCGTGAAATGTCTTAGAATACAAGACATGGAGAGATTTCAGTGAGAATCACCTAATCTGTTAAATAATACAGAAAGTCTGACATCAGCATTTCTCACTATTCCTTATAAAAATGGTACCAATTCAAATTAGCAAAAGAACAGGGGCTTGATGCTCAAACTAAATTATAAAAATCAGGTAATTAGCTAACAGTAATTTTAATTAAAATGAACAAATATATTAGCATAAGTAATATATTTTGTCAGAATATTAAAATTCACCAACATCAAGGGCATTGTCATTATACAAACAGCACACGCTTTCCTGACTGTACTGTCTGCTTGTGAGAGAGGCACTTTTTACTTATTTTAAGATTACATGCACAAGATCTAAACAGAATAACTGCAAGAAGAGAGAACATTGGTCTGCTTTACAGAGCAAACTATACAAACTGATTTATAACTTGCTTTGGTTCATTTAACAATATATGGGAATGTTTTTCATGTTATCAGTCAACCTCTCACAATGTTATTTGCAATAATTGCATAATATTCCATCTTAAACATGTAATGTTACTAATCCTTCATGAGTAAACAGTTGCTTCAAGTGTATTGCAATTTCAAATCATTAGGTGTCTAATATTACTAAGTATATGGAAATATCACAATTACACTTTTAGAATACATTTTTTCATGAAACACAATGGGTGAGTCAATAGGGAAGTACATATTATATTTTAAAGCATTTGATTTAAATTCTACTAAAAGCAGTGAGAATACTGATTTCCTCACATCTTCAATAGAGTATTTATCATTCTTTTTTTTCTTTTTCTTTTGATTTTACAGACAAAAGTTGACACCGTGTGGTTTTAATTTGCATAACTAATAATGAGTTAATATTAAATACCATTAATATAATTAGAATTCCAATATATTTGCACATCTACATTTAGGATTCATTCTGTCAAAAAAAGTAATTTTTATTGAATCATTAATTAATCAATTAATTATAGACTTCTCTTCTATCCCAGTTCTGTTTTAGATACTGGAGATAAGTAAAGAGAACTAACCCAAAGTCTTGCTATCCAGAAAATTATATTGAAATGAATAAAAGAATAATTTAATAAATAAATAAGTTTAAAAGTCAAGAATACTAAAGAGAAAAATAAATTAGAAAAGGAGGCACACATAACTTGAGAAACTAATTTTAAATTGGGTATTCAGAGACAACATCACCAGGGTGACATCATTTAAACACAGACATGAAGGTAGTGAGAGGTGTGGCTTTATATGGAGAAAAAGTGTTGTAGGCAGAGGATATGAGAAGTACAAAAAGAAAGAGGCAAGACTACCATCTGTGGTTTCATTTCTAGAATCAGCAGTGAGACCAGTGTGGCTGGCTTAGATACTGAAGTGAATAAAGATAAGGTCAGAATGGTTTCAGGAGTCCAAATCAGACTATAATCTTTCCACATATCCTAGGAACTTTGCCTTTTTATATGAGTGAGAAGGGAATACATTAGAGGTATTGAGCAGAGGAAAAACATGACTTGAGTTTTAAACAAATCACTGTGGCTGCCTGTGATGAAACTAGGGGCCAGAATACAAGCTGGAAACCAGTTAGGAGAATATTGCAATGATTCCCATGAGGCCATGATGGTGCAGGAGAGGTGGTGAGTAGGAGTAGAACTCTTGAATGTATTTTAAATGGATTTTCTGGAGGATTAGATCTATGCTGTGAGACAAAAATAATTCAAGAGTAGCATTAGACCTAACCAGGTTGGCTCAGTGGATAGAGCATCGACCTGTGGACTGAAATGTCCCAAGTTTGATTCTGGTCAAGGTCATGTACCTTGGTTGTGGGCATATCCCCAGTAGGAGGGGTGCAGGAGGCACCTGAATTGCTGTCTCTCTCACCAATGTTTCTAATTCTCTATCCCTTCCTCTCTAAAAAATCAATAAAAATATATATTTTTAAAAAGAGTAGCATTAGATTTTTTTAAACTTTTAGTTGAGAATATGTTTGTATATTTTCAGAAAACTACTCCAAGACCATGGGGATTCCTGCAGCAGAGGTGAGTTGTCAGGTCTGCTCCAACTATGAAGACAAGAGGAGAAACAGCCCAGAGATGGAAGACACTAACCATGCCTAGCCATGCTAGCAGTCAGCAGCTGTGCATTGCTGCAGGTTGCCCAGGAGCAAACCAGAGAGGGTCGGACCTGCATTGCCACCATCTGTCCATCATCCAGATATCATTGCTAACATGTACACATAAGGAACTATTTGACATTGAAATTGGGTGTCAGAACTGTTGGACACTGAAATTGGGACTCAAATGTTTTTTATTATTGTATGTTTATTTCTAGTCTGCATTTGCAAGATTTTTCAAAGAAAAGAAATGGGAAAATAATTATAGAGATAAAGAACCATTGAACAGACTGTCAAACGATAGCGGGAAGGTAAGGGAGGTTGGGGGGAGGGCTGTAAGAGATTAACTGGAGGACTGGTATGCATGCATACAGACATAACCAATGGATACAAGATACGGGGGTGGTGGGGGAGAGGTAGGTGAAGGCATACGTAGGGGGGTAGGGGAAGCAGGGGGGAGGTTAGGGAGGGGAGGTGAAGGCTTATGCTAGGGGGGTAGGGGAGGCAGGAGGGAGGTCAAGGGGGGAAAAGGAGACATATGTACTACTATTTGTAATCCTTCAAATAATAATAATTAAAAAAAAGCATTAAATTTTGAAGTGAGCATGTAATGACCCTTAACTGATGGGGAAGATTGTGGGAGATCCAGGTTTTGGATTAGGGAAAAAATCAAGAGTTTGCTTTTGGAGATGTTAAGAGTCAGTTGCCAATTAGACATGCAGCCTGAAGAAACCAATGCAATTAGCATATATTCTAATTTTATAGTATACAAGGATGACATAAAATACTACTAAGGGAAAATAAAAATTATTCATAAATGGTATTAGAAAAGCTGGTTATTTGTTTTGAAAAAAAATCGTTGGATTTTAAAATAAATGGAAATATTAAAAACATAAAATTGTAATGGCGAATAACAAGTATATGAATTTGGGAATATTTCTAAAGCTTTGAGTCAAAGGGAAAATTATAAAGAAAATAAATATTATGTTAAAGCATATGAAATTACCATTACATGTGTCAAAATAGTCAAATATTAGTCATCACACATGCTTCAAATAAATATATTTGATTAGATTGAAAAGTAAAATCCTGTTTGACAAAATCATCATAAACAAAATTAAAGTCTAATCACAGACTAGAAATGGCATTACTTAAGAGAGAGGATGATGAATTAGGAAGCAAACCCTAAATCCCTAGTTCACCAGGACTATGAAAGTTACTTACCTTTATGTATACATTTCAGGTGGATTTTTTTTAAGATTGTGATGATAAAATAAACCTGGTCCTAGCTGGTTTGGCTCAGTGGATAGAGTGTCAGCCTGCAGACTGAAGGGTCCTAGGTTTGATGGTTTGATTCTGATCAAGGGCACATGCCTCGGTTGTTGGCTCAATCCCCATTACGGGGTTTTTAGGAGGCAGCTGATCAATGATTCTCTCTCATCATTGATGTTTCTATCACTGTCTCCCTCTCCCTTCCTCTCTGAAATCAATAAAAATATATTTAAAAATACAAGTAAGATAAAAAACCATCCATGTAGTTTTAGCAGTTAGGAATTCCATATATGGAAAGTGGCACACCTTAAATATAAGGTGTTCCTTGAGTATTAGCTATCCATTAAATTTTATTACTAATAAAAGTTGTATGTTTATATTAATATATTTTCCTATGAAAAATATATACATGTATCATTCATAGATGTATATATTTTGTGAGTAAAGCAATGATTAAAACTATAAAATTTTAATAAATGAAGTAAAATAAATACAGAAAATAAGAATAGGAAAATGGGAAAATTTCACAAAAGAGGAAACAAGTTACTAACAGCATTAAAGTATATTTTGCTTCAGGATATATACACCCCTATGTTCATAGCAGCACAATCTACAATAGCCAGAATTTGGAAACAGCGTAGGTACCCATCAGCAGATGACTGGATCCAAAAACTATGGTACATCTACACAATGGAATACTATGCTGCCATAAAAAAGAAGGAATTCTCATCATTTGCAGCAACCTGGATGGAATTGGAGAACATCATGCTGAGTGAAATAAGCCAATCAATGAAAGAGAAACACCACATGACCTCACTCATTTGTGGATGATAAAGAACATTATAAACTGATGAACCAAGAGACAGATATAGATACAGTAAAGCAATAGGCAGACTGTCAAATTACAGTGGGGAGGGAGGGAAGATCTGTGGGAGATAATAGATCAACCGAAGGACTTGTGTACATGCATATAAATACAACCAATGGACATAAAACTCTGGGGAGAGAGGGTTTGTATGCGAGGGAGGGAGGGAGGCAAAAAAAAATCAATAAAATATATTTAAAAAAAATAAATGAATAAATAAATATCTGTTGATCTAAGAGGAATTTTATACATGCCTAAAATGGATTCATTTAATGCTCATTCATTCATTAAACACATATTAAGCACTTTAAAAAAGTATATTTTGCTTCTTCATTATTTAGAAATAAAAAATTTTAAAACTAGTATAACTTTAAAAAATATTTTTTGGCTAGATTGCAGTAAAATGGCTATTTATATGCAAACCAGTAAAAGTATAAATTAGTACAGAATAATCAAATGGTGATTTTAATATCTGTATAATTGTTCACAAAATTTGTTAAAGAAATTACTGATGACTATATTGTTAAAAAGAAATGTTTCAATTTTTCATATCACTTACCCAAGAATTTTGTTTCTAAGAATTAATCTTATGGACATAAGTTAAATATGGTAGCTAGATATATACAATAATTATAATTAATTGATAGATAGAATACTTATTTATAAATATGCTAATCGTTGCCTTATTTATAACAATAGGCATTGTTCTACTATACTGTTAAGTAAAGTAAGGTATATCTATGAAATGAAATACTATGCAGTCAATAAATTTGTTCAATTTTTGATTATGTACTATGTACCAGGCTCTGTTCTAGGATCTGTTCAATAAACAGTAAACAAAAAAGAACCTGTTCTCTTACATTGTGTGTGTGTGTGTGTGTGTGTGTGTGTGTGTGTGTGAGATAAGGGAGAAACAGACAATAAGAAAATATATATAATAAGAAGTATGAAGAAAAGCCAGTAGAGTGCTAAGACAGAGTGGTGGAGTAAGGGGCTTTATTTCAGTAGGCTGCATTGGAATGCCCTTTACTATAAGGTGGAATTAGCACAGATGCTGAACTAAGAGTGTAGGAAAACTACACACAGACTAAGAGGAAGAGTGATGTGGGCCAAGGGATAGTAAAGGCAAACCCCAAAGAGGGAGATGCCTGGCATGTTTGAAGAAGAACAAAGAGGCCTGCATAGCTTGGGTGAAATGAGTAAAGGGAAAGTGCAAATTGAGCTAAGATTAACCTCTGACATACAAATCCAAAGTGAATAACTTTTAGTCATAGGAGTGATGTAATACTAAGGAAAAGCCTTGAAGATATAAAGCCAATGGGAAAAAATAAGAAAAAATATATATAAACAAAATACGTATGAACAAAATCATTTCGTGTGTGTGTGTGTGTGTGTGTGTGTGTGTGTGTGTGTGTGTAAAAGCCTGGAAGTAAATATGCCAAAACATATCAAGGGTTTGAATGGTGGTGAGAAAAATGAGCACTTCTTTTTCATATATTACTGAATTTTCAAAAAAAAAAAAAAAGTACATAGAGAAAGCAAGATTGTTATAAACAAAAGCAAACATTTAACAAATGTACAGCTGTGTTTGGTAAATAACTTTTATAAAATATTTAGAGAAAATGTTTATCAATTTTAATCTTTGTATCTTTCAACCCTCAAAAGTCATCTTTTTATAGATTGCCACTTTCTAGAGTAATTTTTTTTTTCTTTTTCACCTCATTTTTATATTTTTTTACCTTTCCTCCTTAACAACTGTGCATACTTTAATAAAATAAAGTAAGATTGCAATAAGTTGATATGTGGCTAAAAGTAGATTTGTTTCTAGACCAAAGAGTAAGAGCCTCAATAGATGTGCTGCTTATCATTATAGCTCCCTTCCCTTGAGGCTCGAAAATATAAACTGCAGCTCTAGCCTCACCCTTCTTTAGACATATTCTAATATTAACCATGATTTAAATGTTGTTTTTTTAGAAGTTGTAAGCCTACCCAATTTACTAAGAGAACTACTGATCAGAATCCATATAATAAAAAGAAAAACCTGGCACGTTTATTTGTAGTATCTGGGACAAAAAGTCAGGGAGATGACCATTGCTGTGCCTTTGGCTTCTTCAGTAGAATACCATTTCTATTATTTTATTCCTTTATTAAAGTACTTTTCTTGAAAACTATTCAAGATTGACCATATTTCAGGCAATTTTAATGAGCTCGTGAAACTCAAACTTAAAACTGTTTATAATGCAAACATTATGTATGAAACATAATCTCTATAAGTATTTAAAACTCGAGTTGAATTTTAGAAAATAAAGCATAAAATAAAAAAGGTAAAAGACGTTTTCCTATTCCTAATAGGATCTGCATCTTACAAAGTCTACTTCATTTGTACACAAAGCTTTCATCAGATGGGAAAACATGAGCTTATTCTGCATGGAGGTTGTAATTTATACCTTCTTTATCAAAACTATTGAAGGACATGAGCACAAGGCAGGAAGTCAGAGGGAAAGGGAAGCAGAGGCATTCTCAAATATGTTGGGAGTAATTTAATGTCTCATAAGAATGGATTCGCCAGCTCATCCTATTGTATACCTTAAACTTACACAGTGTTATATGTTAACTCTATCTCAATAAACCTGGAAAAATAATGGAGTTACAAACTAAAATAAAAGTTTTGTGTAGCTTAAGACCTGTCTATATCCAGTTCTTGTACTTTTTTTTTAATCTTTGACACCAAATTTCACAAAAGAATTCAATTATTCTCACTATAATGGTAGATGTAAGCATCCATGCAGATCTCTGATTGTCACTACCTGAAACCATTTCTCTGTATCTCTTTGTGAATTCATTCATGTGAAGAACATCAGTACAACTCTAGAAGGCTTGATAGACATAAAATTCATTTGTATTTCATCTTAAACTTTTAACTTTCTTTATATGTCTAGCAAAAGCTCTGCTAAAGACCTGTCCCTGCCATAGAAAGCCTGCTTTTGATTCACTAATGAATCAAATTCGGAGCCGTGGAGTGTGATGGCTCCCCTGCAGCTGGCAGATGTATTATAATAAGTTGTCTCTAACAGTATTTAACGAAGCACCCTCACTGGTGACTAAGACAAGCAGAGCCCCGCTCATGAGAGCCATGTTACCAAATGGAAACGTCACAGGCAGCCCAGAAAGTCCTCATCGGACAGCCTCCTGCGTCAGAATGAGAGGGCTGACTCCACTCCAGTTCTTGTCTTATCGTATAAATGAACTTGAGAGACCTGATTGTGTTCTGATAAAGTCAATTTACTAAAGCAATTAAAGCAAACAAATGTGTTAAAAAAGCAAGGCAAACCATCTATTTCATCTGGCTCAGAACACAGATGGACATCACTCAGTTGATCTGAAGAGTGAGTTGGTTGATGGTTCAAGATGTTATAGACTCTCCTGTCTGTCGGTTTTAAAATTCCTCTGCTGCCAAAACCGGTTTGGCTCAGCGGTAGAGCGTCGGTCTGCGGACTGAAGGGTCCCGGGTTCGATTCTGGTCAAGGGCATGTACGTTGGTTGCAGGCACATCCCCAGTGGGGGGTGTGCAGGAGGCAGCTGGTCGATGTTTCTCTCTCATCAACATTTCTAGCTCTCTATCTCTCTCCCTTCCTCTCTGTAAATAATCAATAAAATATATTTAAAAGAAAAAATATTTAAAAAATTCCTCTGCTGAATATCTTGGTACAGATTAATTTTCAAGATCCATTTTTACTTTTTGTGGCCTTCCAAAAATTCACGTGAAGCACCTGGCAATTTTATCTTGCCAAGCTTTTAGACTTCAGGCTTCCCTGTTTAGGGATGCCCCATTTGTTTCCCCCTCTCCCCTTCCCCACTCTTTTCCTGCATTTATTTTTAGTTGGAGAGTCATTAACCATTTGTTTTCGAAATCTTTGGGTAAGATAAGGGCTTGCAATTTACATGCTGGTTGCAAATCACCCACACTGTTTGGCCTTGTTTTACCTTGTTTTGTCTTAGTTTCCTTATTCCACCTGTCCTGGAATTCTCCTAGCTTCTCACTGCCCTGTAACAGAAATGCCAGCCTTGAGAAATGGCAACTACTCTGAGCCCAAAACAGTGCACTTTACAAGTAGTGCTCACAAAGGGAAAAAAAAGCATAAACGTTTCCACAAAAGCAACTTTCAACATCATCCGACCAATAGAACAAAGATTATAAAAATAATGAAAAAGAAGAGATACAATGAGTTAGTGGGTCAATAAAAGACTCCATGTCAATAAAAAACTTAACTGAGATATATACCCATTTCCTTGACTTCCACATAATAAAATTTAAACCTTTGATGGACTTACAAGAAGTTCTCAAAATATAACTATTTGGTTGCCAAAGAATGGCAGAATATGAATTCTTTGCTGTGGGAATCTTCTGTTGCTCCTTATTTCTTAAATCCCTTGTTGAGGTAAAAAAATGAATAAATAAATAAATAAATAAATAAATAAATAAATAAGATGCCTCTCTCATCACTGAGAGTAGGAAGAGGGAAAATGCTCTGGTAGGCACCAGAACACCAGGAACAAAATGAGAAAGCCAATTGTTGTGCTAATGTCGGAATTCTTGGGGCAGAGGTGTTAGAGGAGCTGGAGGCAGAAACCAAGATGAAGATAATCCAGCAATATAAGCAGACAGAGTATTTTGTTAGAAGAGGATTCACCAATTTAATGAATACAACCTGTGGTAAGAAGTAGAGGTAGGGAGGAGTTAGACAAGTAATCAAGTGCTGCCACCAATCTCTTCCCCAGTTCTCAGTGGCTGATGCTTCAGTTTAAATTCTATGTCCTCTGCCTACCAAGACCTTAGTGTTTTTATGAAGTTCTGCTTAAATTCACCAACCCATATAGTCAGTGCTAATTATTTCAACTGATTTGGCTGAGAAAACATATTTGACATCATGTGTATTGTGGTCAAGGTATCGAGCTTTGGTATCAGACACACCTCAATTAGCTCCAAGGTCTTGATTAAGTAACTTACCCTCGATTTGCTATCTCAAATATGGGCATAATAGTATCAGCTTTATAGACTGTGTCTGGGATTAGAAATAAAACTACCACAAAGAATGCTGAAGAAATTGTGGCTATTATTATTTTCTCCTTAAAATGGACTTTGTTTGAGTAAATAAAGTATTTATATTACATACACCATTCTTCAGAGACTGGTCAGTCTTTAGTCACAGACAGGTGTTGATCAATGCCTATTCTGTGATGTCAGTAAACATAAATCTCATTAGTCAAATCCATAGTTGTGGAGGAAAATGACCATTCCCTCATTCATTCAATCACTCATCTGACATATATTCATCAAGGATGTCCCATGTGCCCTACACTGTTCTATTTGCTAAGAACAGAAAACTACATTATATCATGATCTCTGGAGCACAGGAACCTCAGCATCTTGCATGGGGCTTTCTTTTGTTAAAAGTACATACTATAGTAGTCATCATTATAGTTTAATTTAGAAAGCGATATTAAAAAAAATATATATATTCACAGCCGGGACCGGTTTGGCTCAGTGAATAAAGCGTCGGCCTGCGGACTGAAAGGTCCCGGGTTTGATTCCGGTCAAGGGCATGTACCTTAGTTGCAGGCACATCCCCAGTCGGGGTGTGTGCAAGGGGCAGCTGGTCGATGTTTCTCTCTCATCGACGTTTCTAACTCTCTGTCCCTCTCAATTCTTCTCTGTGTAAAATCAATAAAATATATTTTTAAAAAATAAAAATAAAAATAATATTTACAGATTAAGTAAATTGTTTTATGGACTCTTATTTATTTCATGAGATATTACCTTGCTATTAAAACAATACCTTCAAAAAGTAATGATATGAGATATTATAAACTGTTAAGAAAAACAAGAAACTTAAAACTGTATATATACAGATATATATAATAGAATAATACCATTATGAAAAACTATACTTTCTATCTATCCATGTGCCAACTTTGAGATAGATAGATAAATTAAAATACTGCTATTTTATGAGGTTATTGGACCTTTTATTCAAATCTTGACTATAGACACAGAAAAAAAGAAATCACAGTTTCTTTCATATATTATTATAGAATCACATATTTCAAAGAAATACTAGCTATCTGAAGCCATCAGATTGTAATATATGATGATAGCACAACATAACCAAGTATTTTTATTTCAAGGATGATTATAAAAAATAGATCAGTGTAATTGTCCACAGATAAAAGTAGTGAGGTCATGATTACTTTAACACATGCAGAAAATCATCTGATATAAACCAAACATTGTATTTAAAAAATAAAATTATAGTTTCCTTAATTTGGTAAGTTTTTAATAAAAAAAAGTAACGGCAAATATTTTACTTAAAAAGACATTTAGATATAGTCCCTTTATAAAATAAAGAACAAAACAAGGTTGTTCAATATCACATTGTTTAAAAGAGTACTGAGATCTTGGAAAAATACTATAGGAAAAGAGAGATAAGATGTACAAATTTTGTCTGGCCGGTATGGCTCAGCAGTTAAGCATCAAGCCAGGAACCAAAAGGTCACCAGTTCCATTCCTAGTCAGAGCACATGCTCAGGTTGCGGGCTCAATCACCAGCATGCAGGAGGCAGCTGATCAATGTTTCTCTCTAATCCATGTTTCTATTTCTCTATCCCTCTCCCTTCTTCTTTCTCTAGAAATCAATAAAAATATTTTTAAAAGATATATGATTTTTTAAATGAAGACATAAACAAAAAAATGATTAAATAATTTACCCTTAAAAGCCATCAGCATTAACAAAATAAGCATATAAAACTAAATACTATTGCTGTTCACTGACATTCATGACCTAGAAAATATATCCAGGAGGAAGATATTTTTTCTTCTATAAGATGCCTCCATGTATAAGACTTTTCCAACCTGAAATTAAGAAATCAATATTTTAAACATTTTGCTGGTTTTCCTCTTTAGGCTTTCTTCTTTTTTGGCATCTTAAGGAGTTGTTATTCCTGATTTCTCCATTGTCTAATCAGACACTCAGTGGGAGGAGTCCAAATTGTCTCTCTGCAGCTCTGTTTCCATGCTCTTTTACATAGCTGATTACATTCAGTTTGAATTTTGCAAAGTAAGACAATCGCTTACTAGTATTTATCTTTTTACTTTTTGACATCTTTATGGGCTCAGAAAGCTCCAGTCCCTATTGGATCTTGCACACTCTCCACTTCCACCTCCAATTATGGCATCAGCTGACATCAGTAATAGGAAGGCTTGGAGGAAGCCTGTTTGAAGGTATGGGCAGCTACACACATGCTCAGCTCCCACCTCTGCTGACTTCCATGTCAGATGCCCCTCAATTTTCAGTCTAATGATTTTAGGAAAAAAATAGCATCTTATACATGGAAAATATGATTTGCAATAGCAGTAAAGAAAGAAATTACATAAGAATTAACAAAGAATATGCCAGAAATACGGAAAGTAATCTAAAACTCTATTTGATCACATAAAAGAACTTCTCAGTGAATGGAAATCCTGAGCTCTTCTACAGGAACATTTCAAATACTCACAATAGGAACATTTCAAGTGCAACAAAATTATTACAGAGAGTTCTAATCATAAATCTGGCTGGATCCTTTGTAACAAATGCAGTGAATAGATCCTCTAATCTATCTGGATGTATAATGGAAAAATGTTTAATCATTTAATTAGATAAAATTGATCATTTCTTCCTTAATGAAGTATACTATCAGCAAAGTACAAGTTACCAGATTGGGGTCACACCCAGGATGGACACTTGTGTCTCTAAAACTGACAAAGAAACACTATTTAAAACACAGGGTGTCCTAAAAAATATCTACAGACTTTAACAGCTGATATCTCAATTGATGTTACTTTCCTTTTAGTTTTAACCTATTGCAGTTAATAATGGCAGCCGATTTGTATATACATTTTTTGGGACACTCTATATTCCTGAGTGCCTGCAAATCAAGCAGAAGGAGATGTAAAATTCCATAATAAATGAACAAAGAATATGAATTTGCACAATTGGTATATGTCATCTTCAAGTTCATTAATAATTACAAACATAACTCTAAAATGAGTTATGCATTTACACTCATATATTTGACAAACATTAAAATGCTAGATGTTATCATATATTGTTAGTGATGTGATGATATAAGATCTCTCTCATACCTTTTGTTGCTCTTGAGAATATTATAATAGTTATGCACATTTAAATCATATTTATTCTAGGGCTAATTATTCCAACTGTTTAAAAAAAAGGTTTCAAAATACCTATAAAAGGATTTATATAAAAATAAACATCACAGTAGTCTTTTGTGTTAAGTTTAATTTGAAGGCAAGATAGGAGTCCATAAGTAAAAGGTAAATGTTAATTTTTAATTTATATGAAGTTTTTTCATTTATATTAAAAAATGTTCAGCAATATTTTATAATATAACATGCAAAATAAATTTGCATCTATTTAGTCAATTTAATTCTAACATTTAATTCTAAAGTCATTATCCTCTGAAATATAGAAAAAAAAGTATGACTCTGCTAATTTTTACCAAGAAAATTTTCTTTCACATCTCTTGATTCCATCTTGAATAGCAGATGCTTTCCAAGTTTGAAAATATCACCACCTGTGCATCAACATTTTCCATCCCATCCATTCACTTCAAAAATTCAAACCACAAAATTTAAGTCTGATAACAGTGTCTTGCATTTGCTTCCCTGACTTATGCATGTTATTAATATTTACCAGCATGCTTGATTTTGTTTTTTACTCCATACTCTCAGTCTATATACTTATATAGCCCCTCTCCTTGTACCTGTTCTGACTCTCAAATTTATATATCCATCCAGACCTCTCCTCTAAGCCCCAGCTCCCACATGAGCATGTCAAACTTAATGTGGCTATAACAGTACAGATCATATTTTACCCCTAAAACATTCTTGTTTGCATCTTTATTGTAAATAACTTAAACTGGTCTTCTAACTAAAAATCTTCACATCATTTTCATTCTTTTTCTCTCCCTCTTTTCAGCCAATTAATCAGTACATCCTGCTTACTTCACCTGCTAGTCATTTCTGAATGTAGTCCCTTCCACTTAGTCTTTATTACCACTCCCTCTAAATTAAACCTTCATTATGTGCTTGGAGAGAGGAAGAGTTTACTAACTGCTCCCCCAACTTGTCACTGTCTCCTTCAGACCTTTCTTCCAGTGAGCCTTCAGAATGAACCCTTGGAAAAGCAATCTGACCATCTGACCATGTCATTTCCATATTTAAATCCCCTCAACTGATCTTCAACTTCTAAGGAATACCATTCAAGATTCCTAGCAAATCAGTTAAGTCTTTCACCTTCGGAATAATACAGTTGATTAAAGCCATGATCTTTAAACTTTTATGTTGCATAGCCCTATTAGTAAATGTTTTAAACACACCCTCAAATATATATATATATATATTTAATAAAATATATGTATATAATTGATACGTTATGCTTATTATAAAATATTCATTAAAATTTTAGATTAAAACAAACATAAATAATAGTCCCGATATTTTTTGTCACTGTGTACTCCTTAGGAGTTTATAGACCTACTTTGGTCATCCCTGGACTAAATAGTGTTGTTAATAAAGTCAAGGTCACAGCTTCAATAGCTCTTTCTGTCAGTTAATACCTTTTTATATATAGTAACAGACTATGCTCTTCACCTAAGTCAGGCCTGTTAAAATGTGAAATTGAATCAGAGTAGCTTGGGATTTGAAAGGACTGTAATGGTCCGACCATATTACCTTCACGAAGTGGTATGAAAAAGCACATGAAAGGATCAATGTAAATTTATCTCCACAGCTGCAAACCGGATAATGTATAGTACCTTAGAGAAGCATACATCACCTCCATATATGAATCATTAGCCTGTGACTCAAAACTAACTTTTAGCTTTTACTTCTTCCTTCAGAAACCTTCTTCTTCAGCTAGCTATTTTACTTATGGTTTTGTTTTCCCCCCCAGACATATCATAAGCTTTTTCCTGGCTTCGCATTTCCCTTGAACCAATTCCCAACTTGAAAACCTCTCTTCTCTCTTTTTTGACGAGATGTGCACTGACATCTCATTATAATTCTCACTCTTCCCTTATTATTCCACTCAGTCCTCTTTCTTTCACTTAGTTCTCTGATCCGAGTATCAGTATTATCTATCCATTTCTCTATTAGACAATGCCACTTTGTCTTAACTCAGGCTGCCATGGCAAAATACCACAGACTGGGTAACTTAATAATATAAATTTTGAAAGATTTGGGGTCATGCAGAAGGGACTTAAGGCAGCGTAATCAAAATAATAAGTATTCCTGGCACCTGGATGCAGGTGGACGGGGTTTCAACTTGACACATGTATCAGGACCATGCCCCTGGTCACAGTGTTACAGTCTTGCCCTTTGTCCTTCTGCTGATGCCAGTCATCTTTCTTCCTGAGGGAGTATGGTCTTCAGGAATTTCTGTAAAACAACCACTCCAGGGGAGCATTTTTGTGCAAGACTTAGGCTTGCAGAATGAGCTTTCTTTTATTATCCCCTATTAAAGTAGAGCCCTGTATCTTGATTAACCCTTTCAAATTTATTTCCCCATAATTCTGGAGGCTGAAAGCCCCAAATCAGAGTGCTGGTTTGATTGAGTCTGGTGGAACCTGTCTTCCTGGCTTACAGATGGTTGCCTTCTCACTCTCTCTTCACATGGCAGGGAGAGTGAGAAAGAGAAAGAGAGAAATCAGTTCTCTGGAGCCTCTTTTTGTAAGGGCACCAATTCAAAGTTAGGAGTTAGAGTTTCAACATATGAATTTTGAGGGACCCTAATTCAATTCATAACATTTCAGCCTGGATCCTCCAAATTCATATATTTTTCACATGCAAAGTTTATTCATTTCATCCCAACAGCCTCAAGAGATTTAACTCATTCCAGCATCAATTCTAACGTTTAAAGTCAAACATCTCATCTAAATATCATCTAAATCAAGGTATAATTTATCCTGAGGTGTATTTCCTCTACAGCTATAAAACTGTGAAACCAGATAAATTATGTGCAAAATGAATTGTAGAACAAACGTTGAATAGGCATTCTTATTTCAAATGGGAGAAATCAAAAGGAGGAAAGGGGTGGCAGGTTCCTAGCAAATCCAAAATCTAGCAAAGAAAATTCCACTGGCTTTTAAGGCTCAAGCATAATCCTCTTTGGCTCAATGTTTCACCTTCCAGAACCACTGACGGGTGGGGGTAATTACCACCCTGATATCTTTGCTTGGTAATCCCAACCCCACAGGCCTGCAGGATGATCCCACCTCTATAGCTTCAGGTGAAGGCTACCCAATCTATAGAAACCAGGGCAGTGGCTTTGATGATGTCTGATTCATATCCAAGATCATCTTTCCCACTGCTGGAAGAATAGTTCATGTTTGAAAGTGAATAGCTCTATCCTCTTGTCCTGTCAAATCCAAGTCTGACATCCTTCCTTCATTTTGCCCAGTCTCCATCCAGTTTAAGTAGGCAGTGTATCTGTTGATATAAACCAATAAACTCTTTATTGAGTCATAGTTTAACCACACCTTGATGTTCTTTTAAAAGGTTCTTTCTCATATTTTACACTACAGGCAGGCTGAGAATTTTCTAAATCTTCAAGATCTGTTTCCTTAAAAAGGAACTTAACAATTATTTCTTCAATCCCTTTCCCTCTTCTCACACTTTACCATAAAGTCAGGAGAAACCAAGCTGTTCCTTCAACATTTTTCTTAGAAATTTCCTCAGTCAAATATGTAATTTCATTACACGTTCTACCTTCAACAAAATACTAGAATAAAGTTCAGCCAAGTTTTTCCACTTTAAATCAAGAATCCTTTTTTTCCCATTTTTGATAATATGTTCTTTATTTTTATCTGAAATCTCCCCGAATGTCTGTATTTATAGCATATACCTCAAAATTCTTCTAGTCTCTGCCCATTTTCCAGTTTCAAAGTTATTTCCATATGTTTAAGTATTTTTCACAGCAGCATCCATCCTCTTGGTACCAAAATTTGTATTTATCAGTGTTCACCAGAAAAAAAAAAGAACCACTACATAATTCACACATATACACATAGAGATATTGATGATAGATAGATTTATTATAAGAAGTTGGCTCATGTGATTATGGAGGTTAAGTCCTAAGATTTGCAGTTCATAAGCTGGAGAATTAGGAGAGCCCAAGTTTAGGTCCAGTTCACCTTCATTGGAAGACTGGGAAAGACCAATGCCTCAGCTCAATCATCCAAGTCAATGGAGTTTCCCCTTACACGGCCTTTTAGTTCTGTTTAAGTGTGCAATTGATTGAATGAGGCCCACCCACATTACAGAGGACAATTTACTCAGTCTACCAATTCAAATGTTAATCTCATCCCTAAATACCTTCAGAGACCCATCTAGAATAATGTTTGACTAAATGTCTAGGCACTTCATAGCCCCTCCAATTGACATGTAAAATTAACCATCACATACCTAATGCCCTGAGTGACTTGTGCCTGGACACAGTTGCACAATTAGAAGATCATAGTTTCTTTATATATTTATAAAAACTCATATTACTGAACAACAATCAAATCTAATAAAGAAATGAACCAAGGATCTGAAGAGACACTTTTCTAAGGAAGATATACAGATGATCAACAGACATATGAAAAGATGCTCAATATCACCAGTAATATGAGAAATGGAAAGCAAAATAACAATGAGATAATATATCCTACCTGTTAGAATGGCTATTATCAAGAAGAGAAAAAATAGCAAATGTTGAAGAGAATGTGGAAAAAAGGGTGAAAATATTAATTATTGGAGCCCACTGTGAAAAATGGTATGGAGTTTCCTTAATTAAGAATAGAATTACCATAAGACCTACCGAATCAATCCCTCTTCTGGGTATCTACCTAAAAAATTGAAAACACTTCTTTGTAAAGATATATGTACCACTGTGTTCATTGCAGCATTATTCACAATAGTCAAGACATGGGAACAACCTATGTGTCCTTTGACAAATAATTGGATAAAGATGTGGAACATATATATAATGGAATACTACTCAGTCATAAAAAGATGAAATATTGCCATTTGCAATAACAAGGATGGATCTTGAGAATATTATACTATGTGAAACACAAAATTACAAGAGCATGCAATTTCACTCATATGTGAGATATAAAAGAAAAAGCAACAAATGAACAAACAAACAAACAAACAAAAGTAACTCATAGATACTGATAACAGAATGGTAGTTACTAGAGGGGAGGGGAACTGGGGAAGGACTAAACGGATAAAGGAAATAAAATAAATGAGGATGGAAGGAGACTAAGCTTCAGGTGGTAAGCACACAATAAAGATGTATTATAAATTACACACCTGAAATATATACAATGTTATTAAGCAATGTTTCTTATTTTAATTTTTATTAAATTTATTGGGATGACACAGGTTAACAAAACTATACAGGTTACAGGTGCACAGTTCTACAATACATCATCTGCATCCTGTATTGTGTATTCACCACCCTAACTTAAGTCTCCTTCCATCACCATTTATCCACCTCATACCCTCCTCCAATGTAATACAAAACAAACAAATGGATAAACAGTCATAGCTCCTATTGAAGACTGATGAGAAAATCCAGAGCATGAAGCTAATGAGTTAGGACAAATTCACTCTGAATTATAATATCTTTCACTCAGTCTTATGATATTGGTCATTTGTTCAAATTCTAATCTTTCTCATCTATTGTCATTCTTAATATCGCCACTCAGAAGTTCAGCATTGCTTTTCCCCCTCTTTCATACAACAAGTGGCATCTGGTTAGGCTCATATTGACTCTTCCTGGGTGAAACTTCTGCCTGTTAAGCCCTAGATACCTGGTGATCACTGTGGTATCGGCTTGTGTAGACAGATTGTGCATGGCCTCACCTGCCCACCTGCCCACCTGCCAGAGAGGCTGAATAGGAATGCATTGTTAGAAATGTTGGCTATTTTATTGGTCTGTTACCTTTTCTTCCTAGCATTATAGAGGTTATTATATATTTATGCCTTTCCCCATATTAAAGTGTAGCTGTCTATTAAAATGCCAGCCAGAGAAGCACTCATTTTACATGCCACTAGGCACATTATTTGCCACCCTTTCTAGCACTAATATAATTTTGTCTTTTAACATCTTGGAAAACCCATCCGAAAAGACACCCCAATTGGATCATTATGTCTAAGATCTCATTTTCAGGTGGAAATGACAAGAAATCCTGTTTTATCAAGAACTGAGAATTAATCAGCCTCACTTGGATAGATTCAAGCTCAGCACGCTGAAGTGACTGCTGTATAAAATTAGAATTATAATTTATTCATTTATAATGAAAAAAAAACTATTTCAAGTAGACTAAATGTCTACATTTAATGGTTAGCATATTCTTTCCCTGTGGAGAAGCTACATGGGTAGTCAAATTAAAACCTGAAGATTGCTCCATGAGTGTAGGATCAGAACACAGAGGAAAGAGGCAATCTAGTAGTGCCCTCAGCAAAGGTAATCACAGGCATGCTCTCCTGATAGATCTTCCTTCGAGGGCAAATACTCATTTTTGAAGGAGAATACACATTCCCATGAACAACCATATGGCAGAATGATCAAACAGTCTTTCATTTAATAGGAGCCTTTTTATCTCTAAGTTGAAATATTACTGCAAATAGAAGGATGGGGTGCTTTGAATGATAACAGTGAAAAATTCAAAGTAAAAACAAAAATTTCTAGTCTGCCTCTTGTTTTGTATGTAGGATCATATATGTTATTTTTTATATTGACATACAACATGTATTTCAATTAACCAGATAGCTTAGGTTTATGTTCTTCAGCAACATATTATTCTTGATTATTAAAGAAAAGCAAATTTATTTTTAAAAATAAAACCATTGATCAGTAATTTGATAATCTCTTAAAATTTTGGTAGCTTATATTACAGTCTCACTTGAAAGAATGGGCTACTATCTTCATAAAGAAGGCTGTAGATATTCCTAAAATTAGACCTTTGAAAGCTGGTCTTCCTCCGTTCCGAGATATCAAGCAAAAATGATTAAGTCCCCAAAGTGCATATATTATACATATATTAGTAAATTAGGTTATATGTTACCCATATAATAGCCAAGCATAATAAATAGTTTCTGTGTGAGTATTCCAGGAAAAAAATGTGTCATGAAATATTTTCCTGAATTATACCCAACATTCTAAATTAACTTAATTTTGGAAGACATATGAAAAAAAAGATCATTTAAATAATTTAATAAGTAGATTTGAGCCATTCTTTCTAAGTTTATAAAATAAGACAAATTAGCTAGTGAACTGGCTTCCATGCTTGACAATCAGTGTAAATAATAGTAATCTATTTCTATTTTTTAAGGGTGGAGAGGAAGAGTTCACAGTGTTGAGATCTGGGAAAGTTGGAGGAAAAGAGATTTCCAACCAAATCATTTATGAGAAGTTTCAGGCTTTTAAGATCCTATTAAATGGAAGGAGTTGAGTGCAGAATTCTGTCTATAGAACATGAGATGATCATCTAAACTGTTAAGGCTTTTTGACAAAGATTGACTTTGAATCCATTACAAGAAATTGAATGTAATGAGGTAACAAAGTGAAGCTTCCATGTAGGAACAGTTCTTACATTGTCATAATGGCTAAGAAACTTACACAGATTTATTAATTTGATTAATTGTATTTAATTGCACTAAGAAGATTTCTCTGGACTAAATACAAAAGAATCCCTGCACTAAAATACAAAGGATATTTGTACTTCAATTATTACCTCTTATTTAAAGAGAAATTCACTTGGCAATAGATGCTTCTCTCACTTTGAACATAAGAAAAGGCATGTATAATTATTATTAACAGAAAATAATTTTTATCCTGAAACACAGAAACTTTTTTACAAATAAAAAAACCAATTATTAATTGAATTATGCACTATTTTTAATCACCTTTCCAATCTCACATAACTTACTATGACCCTTGAGTGAGAAGGCGGGCAGAATAAAGTTAAAACTTTCCAATAATTCACTAATAAAAATTATAGGAAAAATTCTCTTAAGGCATCTGAAATAAAGTTTCACAAATTCATGGAACAAAATGTCATGAACAGAATCTCTAAATGGTTTTCTATTCTTTAAATCATAGTGCACATGTTTATTGTCTTGACAATTCAAGTTAGCTCTTTTTAAAGACTCTTCTTATCTCTTTCCTCTGCCCTACCAAGAATGTCTAGGAATGCTCCTGTCACTGCATATCGTAACTGCTGGAGATATCCCTTTGTCCCTCTTCCCTGCCTCCTTCCTGCCTGTTACACAGACTGTTACTGCTGCTGCCTCTATTGAAAACAACTCCTGACGTTCCCTTCCTATTTCCTTCAGAGCCCTCCTTCATCCTTTTAGTCCTTCCCCATCTCCTTTCCCCTCTGATAACCACCATTCTGTTGTCTGTATCTTTGAGTTATGTTTTGTTTTGTTTTTGTTTTATACATGTTACTTAGTTTCAACAATTGAGAACATGTTGTATGGCATCAATACATTTATTAGCTTATTTATTCATTTATATATGCAAAGTAAGATGGTTAAATGAAGCTTGAGTGACTTTGTGGAAATTCCCATACCTTGTGAGCATGTGTATATGGGAGTAGAAGTAGGGGGGTCTCATACTCTTTTCATTGGTCTAAAATTGTATGTTGTCTGTCTTTATTTCGAAAACAGGTATTTTTTTTTTATTCCTTCTAAGCAAACTTGTATTGCTATGCTTAACTTATGCATACATCATCACCTTAGCCATTAACAAATTACTAGAAGCCTGTTGCAGGAAGATTCCTACAATAGGGCTTCCTGCTACAATCACTGCCCTACCTGCATCCCTCCCTTCTCCCCCACCCCCCTTGCTTGCTTCTCTGCAGCTTTGCTCTTTTCTGCAGAAGCACTTGGCTTCTTTCTATGCTGTCTTCAGTCTTCGCTCTGGCCTGGATATGCAAATTAACCGCCATCTTGGTTGGGCTAACTTGCATACTTATCCTGATTGGCTGGTGGGTGAAGTGAAGGTATGGTTAATTTGCATGTTTATCTTTTATTAGATAGGATATCAAATGCTAAAAAGGAAGATATTTATGCCAGGGCTCAGGCAAGAGACAATAACTCTGGAACCCTTTTTACAGGCCCCATACCCTGCTCACACAACAATGGGATGGTGGTATTTTGGGATAATAAAAGATATTAAGTTGAACTCCCTCATGACACACTTAATTGTAAAAATGTTAAAAAGTTGGTACTCTAGATAATTGTACAACTTCTCATCTTCAATTTGTAGCCATGGCCATGTCAAATATTTAAGATAAACATTAAAAAGTTAAAATTGTGTCATAATTCAGCTTATTAGAACTTACTTTTCCTTAACAGTAATATGCTGGACTCAATCTTTGCTTATTCTTTGTCTTCAAAAACCAAGCACACAAAGACCTCATAAAATGATAAGAACAAGGCAAAAAAAAAAAAAAAAAAAAAAAAAAAAAAAAAAAAAAAGTATGACTAATGGATAAGATTCTTAACACATCCAATTTCCTCTCACTGGCTCCTTCTTTTTCTCCTTGCACTCGCCACCTGAGTACAGGAGTTTCTATATTTAATAATCATAGCTTGGAGGGAAATGATGGTAGTTGTGCTGTCATTAAAAAAAAAACCTTGAATATATGAGTCATTTAAAAACGAAAATATTATTTAAGTACTTGGAATTTAGGCAGCTGGGAGACAGATGAAACTAAGCAGACTGGCGAGGTGATGCATACTTACCTTTTAAATCATTAGTTGAGATCACTTTAACTTTCTAAACTAGAAGCTGTATAGATAAGCCTTGGTATTTAACCATTCAGGAAAGGAATAGTGATTTTAACTCACATAAAGGATCACAAGGGAACTAAACAGTCACTAGACATAGGCCTTATTAGCAGATCCTTTTTATAGTAGCACCTCACGAGGCGCAGTTTGCTGCTCTGTTGACTAATGAGTTTGCCGACCACTGTTCTATCAGACTGCACCCAGTAGTAAAATTGATGGAGCTGGTGGAATCCATGTTAAACTAAAGAGAGAGAGAGAGAGAGAGAAAGAGAGAGAAGGGGGACTCTGGAGAGTCCTGGAGAGTATGATACTAAGTGAATAAGCCCATTAGAGAAAGACAAGTACCGTATGATCACATTTATATGTGAAATCTAATGACCAAAATAAACTGATGAACAAAATAGAAACAGAGGCATGAATAAATGGAACAGACTGACATCTGCCAGAGGGGAGGAGAGGTATGGGGACTGGATAAAAAAGGTGACGAGATTAGCCAAAGACCATATATGCATAACCTATAGAAATAGATAACAGCGTGGTGAAGGCCAGAGGGAAGGCTGTTTGGGGGCTGGATTGAGGTGGGTAAATGGGTGAAAATGGAAACTTCTGTAATAGTGTTAACAATAAAAATTGCCGAAACCAGTTTGGCTCAGTGGTAGAGCGTTGGTCTGCGGACTGAAAGGTCCCAGGTTTGATTCCGGTCAAGGGCATGTACATTGGTTTCAGGCACATCCCCGGTAGGGGGTGTGCAAGAGGCAGCTGGTAGATGTTTATCTCTCATCAATGTTTCTAGCTCTCTATCCCTCTCTCCTCCTCTCTGTAAAAAAAAACTAAAATTAAAAAAAATCAATAAAATATATTTTAAAAATAAATAAATAAATAAATTTTAAAATTTAATTTAAAAAGAAAATCACCAATCATATACTTCTAGGACATGTTAGAAAAATACAATTTCTCCATGGTTTTCTATATATTGCACTTCCTTTTGTACTATAAATGCAACAAGTAGCTCATTTTGCATTGTTTTATGGGCACTGATACATTTTGTAGCATATTACAGTTTGGAGTCAGAAGGCTTAATTCAAAAGCCTCATCCATACTTGCTGAAATTGAGAATAAAATACTAAGTTGCTGAAAATTGAGTCACCGTTGAAATACAGAAATAGCAGAGAGATATAGAAAGACTAGAGGCCTGGTGCATGAATTCATGCACAGATGGGGTCCCGAGGCAGGTGATTGGTCCTCCAGGCAAGCGATGGGACTCCCTTGCTGGCCTGGGATCCCAATCCGCCCTGCTGACATTCATGCTGGTTGTCACATTCACGCTGATTGTCCAGAGGCACCTGGCTGCCTCTTTTATATTGTTTCTTCCTTGCAGAGAAGCTAGGAACGGGAAGTGGCTGTGGTGCCTGAGGTTGATTTCCAGGAGGTCAATGGCTGTCAGGATTGTGCTGGTGGTGTTGGTCCATGGGTGCCTGGCCTGTTCTCCAGAGATTGGACCTTCAGGACTACTGAGGGATTGAGTGGCTGGTGGGCTGTTGGGACGGGTCAGTCAGCTGAGTGGCACTCCTGCTGTGAGAGCACACTGACCACCAGGGGGAAGCTCCTGTGTTGAGCATCTTCCCCTGGTGGTCAGTGAGCATCATAGAGACTGGTCATTCCAGTTGTTTAGTCTCTTAGGCTTTTATATACTGTATTTTCCGGTGTATAAGACGACCCCCTAATTTTACAGTTAAGCCTATATTCGCTGTATAAGACTACCCCCCCACTTCCGAGGCAACACCAGTTTTTCTGGATATACTCGGCGTATAAAACGACCCCTGATTTTTGGTTGACTTTTTTTTCATTTCAAAGGTCGTCTTATACGCCGGAAAATACGGTATATAGATAGAGGAGGGAGGAGAACATTTTAAAATAAGACCACAAAAGCTGTAGTGTTGAGCTCACAGACTCCTGCCCCTCCCCCACTCCCCACCCACCACCCTCCACCCCCCACCCCCATCAGGGAAGGAAAAATGTTGCTGAAAAGCTGAATTTGTGAAAAATGGCAGAGCTTAATATTTCTTCTACACTCTCTTCTTTCCTTTCTTTAAAAGAAAACCATTTTCCTTTCCTTTTCTTTAAAAGAAAACCATTATAGTTTTGTGTGTTTTTTTCTCTTCAGAAAAAAAAAAAATCTCTGTTCCATTCTTCCAGGCTGATGGGAAATCTCAGATAAGCTTCCTTGATCCTGTGTGCATGCCCCATGATTAGAAACTTCACGACCTGGTGAGCCACATGCTGAAAAAAAAAAAAGTTTCAGAATGGTGATTGGTATATGTAGTGGAACTTATTATATGTGTAGCCACCCAGCATCTTTTTAGCCCACTTTAAAAAAATTAAATATGGTTGGAATATAGTATTATATTCATTTCTGATGTACGCTAGAGTGTTTTGACATTTATATGCCTTATTATGTGCTCACCTTACTAAATCTAGTAATCTGCATTTTTTTGTTGTTGTTGCTGTTGTTCTGATTTGGTTTGTTCTTGTCCAGATATCACAGATGCCTGCTGTCCTAAGCAGTATTCTATAGATTCTAAAATTGAATTAGGAAGCACACAGTAGACATCTGGAAATAAAGATAAAAGACTATATACACTGAGTGGCCAGATTATTATGATCTCTGCACGCATAATAATTCTGCCACTCAGTGTATATCCTATGTAATAAAAGGCTAATATGCAAATTGTCCCCTAGATTAGGAGTTCGACCAGCAGGCAGGCCAGCCAACCACTCATGTCCCCACCCTCTGGCCAGGCTGGCCAGACCCCACACATGCATGAATTCATGCACCAAGTCTCTAAAATATATATATCACATACACACACACACACACACACACACACACACACCACACACCACACACCACACACACTGAGTGACCAGATTATTATGCATTCAGAGATCATAATAATCTGGACACTCAGTGTATATACCCCAACTAATTACTTGTCTTCACTGCCCTGATTTCTAGACTGAACGGGACACTGTCCTACCCCTACCCCAGGCTAGTCAAGCCTTCTAACTCCCAAAGTTGGGCATCTTGACTGCAGTGTAATAAACCATAAGCCTAAGGAGAAATTGGAGACAGCAGTTCTGCTGTTTTGAACCTGTTGTCATATGACAGCCCAAACAACACTGCTTAAGTCAGTGGTTCTCAAGAGTGATCGCTGGATGGAGGGCATCGGCCTCACCTGGAACTTGTTGGAAGTGCAGATTCTCCTGTCCCACCCACGCTCTACTGAATCATAAACTCTGATTTTTTTTTTAACCAACCTGAGAATGATTCTGATGAGTGCTCAAGTGCAAGAACCACGGGGCCTAAATCATACAAAGTTGATAATAAATGACTTCTTATTCCATGAAAGATGATTGTGCTTATGTGGCTTAAAACTGACTTTGAACCCAATCTCAAAAGAGAAGTGTTAAGAATGAAATGAGCAATGAGCACATGAGGACTGTGTCATAGAGATTTAGTCTGGAGTGCAAATGGCAAAGAGAGGTCAACAGAGGAGAAATAAAAGAAGGAAGTAAGATGGCAACACCACTGGAAGAAGAAATTTATATATATATATATATATATATATATATATATATATATATATATATATATAATGAGTGTTGACTTTTTTTCCATTTTGGTTAAATTCTAGAAGTTTTCAGCCACACCAGAGCTGCAGGCAGAGAATCTACCCATGGCCTGCGCGGAGACCAGGAATGATGCTTCAGCTGAGTCACATTTCAGAGTTTGCCTTTATGTCTCTGAGACATAGTGTGTGTGATGGCTAAGCTAGCTAGCTCAAAGATGGGCCAAGGCCTTGGAGAAGTTTCCCGAAGAATTGAGTGGTAATGCATCCCACTGTCTTGAAGACAGGCCAGGCTGGATCGAACAGACCTGGTTGCAGGTGAGGTAAAATAAAAATTCAACATAGGGTCTTCCAAAGAATAGTCATCACCTATGTACAAGCAACAAAGTGTTCCACAAGTATGTTAAACGAAGTTCTCTCTTAATTGAATGTCTCAATGTGAATCCAGGGTGAGTGGGTCCCAGGGTGAAAGGATACACAAGCATCAACTTCACAAGTTATCTAAAAATTATTACTTGTAAGAAATGTGCACATGCCAGGACCAGTTTGGCTCAACAGATAGAGCGTCGGCTTGGGGACTGAAGGGCCCCGGGTTCGATTCTGGTCAAGGGCATGTACCTTGGTTGCAGGCATATCCCCGGTGGGGGGTGTGCAGGAGGCAGCTGATCGATGACTCTCTCTCATTGATGTTTCTAACTCTCATCTCTCTCCCTTCCTCTCTGTACAAAAATCAATAAAATATATTTTAAAAAAAAAAAGAAATGTGCACAACCTATAAAGGTAGCTAATGAATATAATGAAAATAAAAGCAGTGTGACTTCCTCCACATATGCGATGGTTATATAAATCCATGCTTTGATATGTTTGTTTCATATTTACTTCATTTCTTCATCTTTCTACAGATTCTCTACTTCATAGTATTTGCCTAACAAATGAGGAAGTAATCACTAATTTCTTCTTCTTTGAAAAATATTTGGCAAATTTCTTTTCAGACAAAATTTATACTAAAAATATAACATATAAAACATCATTGAGGAATGAAATAATACAGGTTTCTATAATAAGAGAAAGAAAAACATGTATAAAACTTATAGTACTTACTATAAATTAAATACTTTCAGTCTTTTTAATTAGTAGGTATTGTTGCTCCTATGTTTTACAGATTAAAAAAAAACAACAACAACAAACACTCATGGGAGTAAGCCACTTGCCTAAGATAGTGGAACAATAAAGTGCCAAAGCCACATGAGAACTCAGTAGTATAGTCATGAAACTACACATTCTCTTTCTACTACACTCAAAAGACTAACATCAATAACATTAATAATCAATAGACTAAAATGAAATATTCATCATTTGTGTTTTTGTTTATTGTTTTTAATGCTCTAATTCAGTGCTGCCCAATAGGAATATAATATGAGCTACATATGTAATTATAAATTATCAAGTTACCATATAAAAAAAGAAATTTTGAAATGCATTTAATCTGCTTTATCTAAAATATTGTCTTTTTTTTTTTACATGTAACCAATATGAAAAGTATTAATGAGATATTTTACCTTCCTTTTTATTTCTCAAATCTTTGGCATCAGTGTGCATGTTATACTTATAACACGTCTCAACTTGAACTAGCTAAATGGTGTTTACAATATTAGACAGCTCAGCTCTAAATATTTATTGAACACCTGGTATCTATACAATATGGAGCTGTGTTCTACAGTGAACATATTGTAAGACTACAGTTTCTATCCCTATCCCCAAGATTCCTGTAATATCCTTAGAAGCAAATGATCCTCCCCCCACACACACCTTTTTAAGCCCCAAACCAAGCCAAAATAAAAACAACCTGCTGTGGAATGATTTGTGTCTGTGTGTGCGGGATTTTCTTTTTACTAGCAAGAGAAAGATGCTTTCTATACAATTGATGATGTCCTGATTAAGAAAAACAAACAGCCGAAACCGGTTTGGCTCAGTGGTAGAGCGTCAGTCTGCAGACTGAAGGATCCCGGGTTCGATTCCGGTCAAGGGCATGTACATTGGTTGTGGGCACATCCCTGGTAGGGGTTGTGCAGGAGGTGGCTGGTCGATGTTTCTCTTATCGAAGTTTCTGGCTCTCTATCTCTCTCCTTTCCTCTCTGTAAAAAAACAATAAAATATATATTAAAAAAAATTCTTAAAAAAAAGAAAAAACAAACAAACAAACAAAAAACCACAACGACAAAATAAAACAAGTACCAAAAAAGGATGGGATGGATTTCCAATGCCCAAAGGTTGAAGTTTCAGGTTTAAGAAGAACCTGTAAAAAAGATTATGCCAAGATCGGCACTCAGTTAATGAACTGTGAAAACTCCCTTAGCAGAGAAAATTGAAGAAGTAATGGTGTTACTAAGGTTCCTGGAGGCCTGACCAGAGGGCTTTAAGTAGTGGTTAATTGCCAGGATCCAAAGAAGAATAAAACAAGGAAGTCAATTGGCTGCCAGAAAGATGAGCAGCTGGCTTCTTGCTTTCAGAAAAATGTAGGATCGGGGGTGGGAAAGCAATCATGAAGGGAAGGGGATAAAAAAAAAATAATTCAGCTTTCTCTTGGATTTGTCTTGTATAAATATTGTATATCGGTCAGAACCTCTGCATCTCACAAATAAGTCAGAGCCAGGCAATGAAACAGCAGCCCCTAGACTCCACTCTGGCACGCTGTTCTTGGTAGTTGTGGTCTGGAATCGAACCCAAGACCCACCTCCAACTGGATATGTACCTTCCTGTGCTAAGAAATGTAGGACCCAACTAGTCCCACATTATGAATGCATTTGATCAGTGGAAATTTGTTGAGCATATATATTTGTTGAGTGTTAGGCACTGCTCTGGGTCAAGGTGGGTCACAAATGGATATAGGTTTGCACAAAAAGTCTAAGACACAATGATGAACAGTGTCTGCTGAAGCTGGATGGCATAACGGCATCCAGGAAGGTTCACAAAGAAGGGAAATGTGAGCAGTCTTGGAGCATAACCTCTCTTTGGGAGGAAGGGAAAAATTGGGGAAGCAGGCAATAGCCTTCCTGGGTTTCATGGATGCTGTTAGAAAATATGAAACCGCTGGGTCAGAGACAAAAGACTATTACTCACAGCACAGCAAGCAGCATGAGCTTAATAGTCACGCTATTTTTTTTTTGACCCTCAAATTACGTGGAAATGACAAATACCAGGTAGGTGGGTGCTGTGTACAGTGAGAACCCCCCGAGCTTATGAAATACCAGTCTTTTATAACAGGCTGCATTACTTTTACTATATTAAACAGGAAGCAAATCTCTGCTCTGCTCTTTATCTTCCATGGCAGTGCACTACACAAACATCCTTGTAAAAGATCCTTCAGGACAAAAAGCGGTCACTGCCTTCACTTTCAAGACATGCAGGAACATGTGACCTGAAGGGTTAAAGGTGGTGGTAACAGCCACCTCAGATGGCAAATAAAGAAAAGTTGAATTTATTAAGGAAAAGGGGATGGGAGATGGGGATATACAAAGGGAAGGGCTACACAGCACTGAGCCAAAGAGTATTGGTTCCATAATGGCAGCAAAAATATACTTAGGGTAGCAAAACAAGGAAAGGCATAGAAGAAGCCATAGAAAAGCATAGGCTGGGCTGCTTTGGCTCACTAGGAAGTCAGAGAAAAGGGGGCCTTGGGGACAGGTTCAGGGGGTTAGCCCAGGGCCAGCTGCCACTGTCCATTGCTCCTCTGATTGCAAGTCTCATGGGGTCCCTTGCAGGCGTCTTCATGCGGCCCGCAGAGGAGTCTGATCCGGCCCGCCAGGTTTTTTGGGCAGTGAGCGCAGCCGAGGTGTTACAGTAGGAATTAGTAGTTCATATAGTCCGGCCCTCCAGCTCTCTGAGGGACCGTGATCTGGCCCCCACTTTAAAAAGTTTGAGGACCCCTGATTATTAGGGGATGCATGCCCATGGGGGAAGAAGTGGGGAAAAGAATGGCATGGGAGGGCTCCTTGGAGGGAGAGCACTCACTGAGTCCTTTGTCCTGACCGTATTTGTCTCTTTCTTACAGGTGGGAATCTTAGGGCAAGGTCACAGGGGAGGGTCTTAATAGACTCTTCATCGCTTTCCAGGTGTGCTCTTTTAGTGGTTCCCACTGAGCCAGGGCAGGGGGTCATTAGTCAGTGCATGACTAATGAGGCAATGAGGTAATGAGGCAACCACAGCATCACTTGTCTGGTTTTGCTGCTTTTCTGGGCCTGGAGCTGAAACGCGACTGAGGCCTAGCTGTTATCTTTAGGAGGAGAAAGGTCCAGGGGTCTACATCGCCTGACCAGCAATATGCTAGGGAGGATAGGTTACCCTGGGAGGGAGATTCTTGCTTTCCCAGTTTGCTCCTTGTTAGGCATCTGGGGCTTTCTGCCCCGGTGAGTTTCTGTACCTGGCCCATTATGCTTACTCTGCTCCTGTCTGTCTAACAAGACCGACGGACAACGGCTTCTCAATATGGCCTGAAGAACCAAGCTAGATAAGTGCAATTAATGCCATGGCCAATGCTATGATGTTAATGGATAATTACTGGCTAGTACCCGGTGTACATATTTTTTAATAAGAGATTCCTAGGAATAGAATACAGTGAAATACCTCTCTGGTGCTGGGAATTAGTAAAGGTGATAAGGGGGAAGAGGTCTTTTTTAATGTATTTTTGTTTTGGAAGATGTAAATAAATGGCCACCTCATCAACCAAAAACTATTAGGAAACATTACTTTCTACCAGGAATCTCATTACTTGAAAATATATCATTAATATCCAGGACGTAAAATAGTTTTTCTAGTAGGATTCATTTTAGATGAATGGTTATTATGATATTTAACTAGTATATAATGCATTAGGTTTCCTCAAATTTTAAGGAGTAAATATTCATATGCACATTTTTATTGTAAATTATTTCCCTATATATTAATTTATAAGGGTACAAATGTTGCCTCTGTATTATTTATCTTCTTTAGTGTGTGTTTCATTTTATTTACTATTCACAAATAGTTTTTTAAAATATATTTTTATTGATTTCAGAGAAGAAGGGAGAGGGAAAGAAATGGAAATAGAAATGACAAGTGAGAATCATTGATCACTGCCTCCTGCATGCCTCCAACTTGGGATCGAGCCTGCAACCTGGGGATATACCCTGACCAGAAATCGATCCATAATCTCCTGGTTCATAGGTCAATGCTCAACCACTGACTCACACCGGCCGGCCTATAAATAGTTCTTGATTGATAAAACATATTTATATTTTATTAATAAATACCTCATTTTCAGATAATGGTCATTTTAAAGAAAACCAAAGCTCAGTGATTTGGTTTTTTCATGTCCTTAAAAAAAATCACTGGGATAAAAGGTATTGTTTGCAAACTTGATGAGGTAAGTTCTGAGATATTGTCCTTAGAAGAGTAATATTAAACAAGTGGTATAGATCAGTAATTAATTATCAAAGTGAAATAATATTCACTAAATAATGACTTAGCAAAAAGAACATTTGGGGACATTCTGTTACTTAAGTATCACCTTTCAAAAATTATCATTAATTAACACTTTTTATTTTCTTCACCCTTCTGTCATATAAACTCTTATAATTTTATGACAAACTAATATGTATATTGAAACACTAAGATGAAGGAAAAAATACTACTTATTGTGATGTATATGTTTGATATGTGCTATATACAGTAAATAATTATTTATTTGTATTATTTAAACCTGAAAAATATATTTAGTTTATAAAAGAAATTAATAAAGCTACTGGAAATGCATCTAGTTGGTCTTAAAGTTTAGATCCAAATCTTTACTTGTCTAGATAATCAAGTTGAACAAGTATTCAAATCCCTTTAATTTGCAAGCTTAAAAAGGAAACCAGGACTTGCATTGCACTAAATTTCTTTAAATCTATTTTATCATCTCTTATTTTCAAATCCCTGATGTTCACTTTTTTGTTTAAAAAAAAGTGTAGACATGCATTTGCATTAAGACATAAAAAAGAGAGGGTTGCCCACCCCCTCCTTTCTTCATTGGAATTCATAGCGAAGGCTGCCCACTTCGGATTAAGCACAGCCATCTCCTGTTGAGGCTAATTAGATACTCTGTATCTGGTTCGAAAAAATGCATCCATTAGAAACAATTAAGACAGCATTAATAAAAGAAATTAGAAGTAGTTACCCATTTCTGGACAGTTCCTTTGTAAAAATGCCCTTACATTTAAATCTACATCAACGAAAGATAGATGAAGACGTAATTGAGTGCTTACAACACATCCAAGTTCAGAAAGCCCCACACTGATCTTGGATGGTTCGCAAAGTGAGAGGGCTTCTATTTTTAATGTAAAGAATAGAAAGGATCTTGAGTTTTATGCCCATGGAACCTGGTCTATGATCAACGAAAACAAAGTCAAACAGACTTTGCTATCATGAAGATAATGACAGTGACAGATAAATGTTAGCTGAGGGAGGTGAGTATAATGGCTCATTCTTCCATTGCCACAGCATGGAAATGGGCAATAAAATTGTTCCATCCAGGGAGAGAATGAAAGCCTCTTAGTCAAACTCCAGAGGTTCTTTCAACTGGGTCCCTTCACATCACTTCACATCACTAAGCTTGTGATAGGAAATCTTGTTAGTTTTTTTTCTTGGGACTAGACAATGGGAGAATGTAAAATGTAGAAGAATAACTTCAAATATGAGAGAGGAGTGAGTGTGTGTGCGCTTCTCTCGTTAACACTTTAAAGTAATTGAGCTGACACAGAGTAGGTGTTCAATATGAATCTGTGGAGTGGGAAAAAATGGCATTTAGATATTGAGGGTTGTAATGACCATACTTCTCATTTCACATGGTCTCATCCCAGTCCATGTATCTTCTTCTCTATTTCATTTTGTATTATCTTCCCACCCCAATTACTAAGCCCTGTTCATCTCTATATAAGAACCCATTTAGTTTCATAATATTTTCTTAAGTATGCATATATCCGTGTATAATAAGTGGCATTGTTTTCTTTTGAAAGATAGTGTACGATAAATTACATTGTATTCTTTTCCACTTGTCACTAGAAATCTAGTCATGCTATTGTATGCACATATAGTGTATTGACGTGTTGATTCTGTTGCAGAGCATGTGACTACCTCTTACCCCTTCCTCAAGTGAAGGACACCTAATTTGGCTCTGGCTCTCCATCTCCCTCAATACAATCAGAGTAAATATCCTTGTTTGTGTCTCTCAGAACCTGTATATAAATTAATTCATTTATATAGATTATATGCATTCTTAATTCTGTTAAATGTTGCCAGATTGATTTCCAAAAAAAAATCAATTTCCAAAAACAATATGATTTGCAAAGCTTACATTTCCATAAGCTGGGCATGAAAATTCTCCCTCCTACAAAGTTCTTTTCAGCAATTGTTATTGACCATTTTCTAATTTTTATTATTCCAATAATAGAGGTACATGTTATCTCAATTGGAATTTCCCTTTTTCATTTAAAAAAATGCAATATCTTTCCCTAGACAACCACCTATCTATTTTAGTAAATTTAGTTCTTCATTGACCTGAAAGTTTTCATTTTAGTATTAACAGATCAATTTTTACCTTATGATTTATACTTTTTTAATCTTTCAAACAGTCTCTCTCTACTTTTAAGCTATTAAATCATTCTCACACATTTTCTTCCATTCGCTTTATACTTTTACTTTTTACATTTAAAATGGCTATATATGATTCAAAGTAAGGACCTCACTTTGATTTTCTTTATATATAACCTAGTTTCCAAGTCTTTGTTCATTTTTGTTAACAATCATTTGATCATCAATTAATTTCTTATATTTGTGGAGATGTTTCTCTGAGAGCACTATTGTGCTTCCACTTTTCTACTTTTTTGTTTTTGCATCATTTGATTTGTGTTATTGACATGGATTTTTAAGTACCTTGTTTTCTCTGGTTAGGCATTTCTCAATCTTTGCTTTTGTTTTAAATATCTACTTGTCTATTTGTTGTGCATTGTTCTTCCATGTAAAAAGTGCTACTCCAAGCCAAAACCGGTCTGGCTCAATGGATAGAGCGTCGGCTTGGGGATTGAAGGGTCCCAGGTTCGATTCCGGTCAAGGGCATGTACCTTGGTTGCGGGCATATCCCCAGTAGGGGGTGTGCAAGAGGCAGCTGATTGATGACTCTCTCTCATCGATGTTTCTAACTCTCTATCTCTCTCCTTTCCTCTCTGTACAAAATCAATAAAATATTTTTTTTAAAAAAAGTGCTACTCCAGTGAACACACACATGATAATTTAGATATTTCTCAACTTTCTAAATTACCTACTAAAGATTTAGATTGAGTTTGCTTCACAGTTTTGGGTTAGAGTGGAACATCTCTACACTATTTAGTGAGTCCATTAATGGTAATAATATATTTCTCCAATTATTCTGATTTTATGTCCTTTAATAAAGTTTTTCATACTATCATTTTGCTTTTATTATGCTAAGTATTAATTTACCACCTCTATGACGAATAATATCACCAGGCTTCATTAAAATCCAGCAATAAGGTGAACTATCTGTTACCTTCAAGACACATTAATTTCTATGTTGCCTAGAGTACATAATTCTCAAAAACCATTTTAGTATAGCTGAATTATTATATTTATTATCTTTACTTTTCACTTATACAGGAAGTATTAGTGAGATAAAGTTACCTAGAAAGCAGTAGTTTTCATGGAAAGATGTTATTCCAAGGAGTCCAGGCTTCAGAAGAAGTTGGTTTCCAAATAAATAAATAAAAGAAACACATTAAGATATCAAAGGTCACCTTATAGTTAATTAATATATGATGGAAAATTAGAAATTTTCATCAAATATATATTACATTTGCAATGGTTTTCCTATACCTAGTTTTATTGCACTTTGCAGATATTTCATTGTTTTTTACAAATTGAGATTTTTGTGGCATATCTGCATCAAGCAACAGCATTTGCTGACTTCATGTTTCAGTGTCACATTTTGCTTATTCATAATACCTCAAATATTTTCATTATGATTATATTTCTTATGGTGCTCTGTGATCGCTGATCATTGAAGTTAGTATTGATACTCCATAAACTATGCCCATACAAGATGGCAACTTAATCAATAAATGTGTATGCTCTGACTGCTCTACCAACCAGCTGTCCAGCTGTTTCCTCATCTCTCTCCCTCACTTTAGGCCCACTCCCTGAGACACAACAGTATTGAAATTAGGCCAATTGATAACCCTACAATGGCCTTTCAGTGTTCACGTGAAAGAAAGAGTAGCAAGCTTCTCAATTTAAATCAAAAGCTAGAAACAATTAAGCTTAGTAAGGAAGGCATGTTGAAACTGAGATAGGCCTAAAGCCAGGCCTCTTCTACCAAACAGTTAGCCAAGTTCTGATGCAAAGTAAAAGTTCTTGAAGGAAATTAAAAGTGCTTCTCCAGTGAACATAGGCATGATCAGAAAGTGAAACAACCTTATTGCTGAGAGGGAGAAAGTTCTAGTAGTCTAGAGAGAAGTTCAAACCAACCACAACATTCTCTTACACCAGAGCCTAATCCAGAGCAAGGCCTTAACTCGCTTCAATTCTGTCAAGGCTGAGAGAGGTGAGGAGGCTGCAGGAGAAACCTTTGAAGCCAGAAGATGTTGGTGCACATGGTTTAATGGAAGAAGCATGCTCCATAACGTAAAAGTGCTTTGATACTCGCTGCAAGTACCTCTAAGAGAAAGGTGCCCTCAAGTTTCGCCTGTTACCAGACAGTCTAGTCTCTGCCCCTATGAGCCCAGAACTGGGGTTCAGTGCAGTTGAAAGTGGTGTTGGAAGTGGGATTCAGAGCAGTCTGGAGCTTTTGTCTCCTTCCTGCCAGGGCAATCCAGGGGCACAGTCAACAGTCTGTTCTCTGCGCACAACGTGTGCACCTCCGGGGCTCTGCCTTTCACCATTCCCCTGACTTTCTGCCTTACAGCTCAGATTCCCTCCGTTTGATCCTGGGTCCCCAGGGTCTGGCCTAGACCTGGGGTTCAGTGCAGTCGGAACTGGGGCTCAGCACAGTACGGAGCTTTTGTCTCTTTCCCGCTAGGGCAATCTAGCAGCAGTCATTCACTATTTCTGACCATGGGTCCCAGCAGTGACTAGGTGACCTGGCTGCTGCAATGGAGGCTTTTCATTTTTTGTGAGGCTAAACTGGGATCTCTACCAGTCATGCTGGTCCAACTAACAGGTCATTTGGTGCACTTGTCCAAATGATCTCAAGCACACAATTATGCTAATTCAAAATTTAGACCAACCTTTACATAAACATGATACAACCTTTAAGGGTGGATTCTAGATGCTTCTACCAATTTAATCAATAGTGTAATGATCAACTTTAGGATGTCACAGAAGAGGGAGAATTATATCTGAGGAAGCCAAAGAGGATTGTCCCCAGTTTCCTCCTCTTTAGGGCTCTACTGCTAAATCGAAAGCCATCTTGGACAGGTAATGAGTCCTTTTAATCTCTGTTTACAAAACTGCATCAATCACTATGCTATTCATCTCCTTTACTTTGAAATACACCAAAGTACATATAATATGCATGCAAGTTATATAGCACAAAATAAAATCAACACTTAAAAACGCCCAATTGGAGAACTCAGATTTACTAACACAATTAAAACAGTAATATTCTGTTCTAGCTTATGATGCAGACAGTGGACATTATATCATTAACATCATTTGAGCCAAATATGAGTCACTTAAAGGTGAACCACATCATCAATATGGATTCCTCTGTGGACCATTAATGTGTCTTTAATCCTTTATCATAATTTGGGCTTTTCACAGGAGTAAATTAATATTTTAGTGCAGCCATTCAGTACTTGCTATAATAATTATATTAAAGAAAAATTGAATGCCATTGATTTTAAGATACCTTTTATTAGTAGAGCTCCACCTGGACCAAAAGGCAGAAAATATAGAGTGATCATTTATTCAACAAGTATTTTCTGAATACAGACTTTTCTAGACACTGAAGACACAGCAGTGCACAAGTTAGACAAACTTTTCTTATTAATACAGTATTTATTTGTCTTCTCTTTATCAAACCCTGAGCCAGCATTTTCCCCAGGCCTGCTGGAGAGGTATATAAAAAGGAACATTCAAAGCAGAGACATGGGAGAAAGAATTATGGGAGGTAGAGAGATTCCTTCACCTGACAGAGGATGAGAAAGTTCATCACAAATAGTTTTCTTCAATGAAACGTGGACTCTGTTTCTAGGGGAGGGGATCTCAGATTACAAAATAATTAAACCAATAAGCAATATCATTTAAGATAACATGAAGGAGTGCTGTGAGATGGTACGCTAAGGAGTGAATAGGGTACTTTAGATTTAGAAAGGAAGCCCCTATAAGAATTGATTGACCAGAGGATGTGTCCATGGGATGGTCTAGTGGCAGAGCATTCTGGGCAGATAGGAAAGTCAGAGAAGACAACGATGCAGGAAGGGAACTCGGTATGATGAAGTCAATAAAAGAAGGCCAGTGTGGCTGGAGCAATAGCTGAAATTAATTTTTTTTTTGGGGGGGGAGGAAAAGGAGGGGGATAATAGCTGTGGTGTGAGAGGAGATGAGAAATAATTACTACAGTCCCCCAAATGTCTACACAAAAGTGATCCCTGGGGCTTGAGAGCTATTATCAGTGTGTACCTATGTCCTGCAAGGTGCTGCTGCATTTCCCTGCTTCTGCTGAACTTCCTTGCTGCAGAGCATGATGTTCTCTGGAAACATCACCCTCATTATCACTGCATTATTAGTAGGTGGCAGTGTCATTATGTCAGCTTTTATGAAACTGAAATTATCACCAACAGGTGTAGAGTGCAGAGCCTGGGTAATTCCTACTTTAACTAGCCTTGCAGGGGGGAAGCAAAGAGCCCAGGTGCTTTTTTTCTTATTGCTGGAACTCAGATGCAACCTAACGCCCAGAGCTCTCTTTCAGCCGGCCTTATGAATTCAGAAGTACTGCAGAGTCTATCTCCTTCTTAGTGGCAGACCATGATACTGGCAACACAAATCTCTGTTCAGAAATGAAGCATCAGAGGTCTCACATTCAAGGTGCAAGCAATATGCCGTTTGAGTTGCATCAGCTAACACATTTCTTTGATGGCATTTGGGGAAGAGCTAGGAATCAAATAATGAGTGCCTCAATGAAGTGTTACAGAAAATGTATCCCAAGATGTTTTTATCTTCTCTTGTCCAACACCGTGAGACAGTGACAGAGGTAGAGGCAAACTTTTATCGCATAGATGTTTTCCCTAATCAGTGCTTCATGTGCATAGCACAAAACACTTTTTCAAACAGCATACGTGGTAGAGTAAAACTCCAGAATGAAAAAATAGATATTCTTTACATTTACAGGTGTCTTTTCCTCTCCATTGCCTGCTGTTTATGTCAGAAATAACAGTCTGAAGAGAAGTCTCTCTCATCATGAAAAGATTTCCACAGGATGCATTTTGTGTGTTTGCCATCAGAAGTCTGATTTTTCCCTTTTGAGTTTTTCTAAAAAGGGAATAACACCACTGGAATCAAATGATTGTGACAGGCTGGAGTACAAACACAATGACAGAGCTCAACAAAAGCAGGGGAAAGCTTTTGCATGTATCTCTTCCACAATGCAAATGCTGAGAGTCTATAGTTTGAGGAGCCGAAGGGGGTTACCCGAAACAAAAGATGTGGTTGACTACTGAAGGCACTTGGTTAAAAATACATAAGCTTTGTCTGCACTGCAATCAGCTTATATTCCTTTTATACTTTCTTCCTCAGAGACCCCTCAACCTAATCACAGCTATTGAACCCATCACAGTGGAGCTATCCATTAGTTTCTAGGGCACTTTTTTTTTTTTGTATCCAACATAAAATGTTTCAAATTACAAAAGGCATACAGAGTTCACAATTATTATTCAGTATGTCTATAACTCTCAGGAGTTTAAAGTACTTTATAATTGCTTTTTGTTAATTATGAAGTTAACTTTTTTAAATAAAGGAACAAAGAATAGTGTGGACTACATTTGACAAGCACCAAAAGTACGAAACTTTTTTAGAGCATATTAACATTTAGCAGAAAGTAATTACTTTGAATTTGTAATGTTAAGGACCAAATCTGATGAACATTTACTTTCTGCTGATCCAAAAACATAAAAGCATAGAACAGACTGACAAATCTCAGAGGAAAGGTGGAGGAGGGATGGAGTGGATGTAGGGGTCATTGTTACCCCAAAGCCCCAGCAGTTCATTAACTTGACATTTATAGATTCCTTCTGATTTTTTAATTTCCCTTTATATATTTTAGGGAAAAGACAACATCTTTCTTGGAAGAAGACAAAAATCTGTGCATTGAGCTTATTAGTCAATACAGACCCAAAGATGAAGCAAAAAGTGACTTGCAGGTTCCCAAAATATGTCAGGACTCCAGTTTAGCCAGAAACCAGTGCATTTCCAATTATTTTTGATCCATTGCCAAGTAGATAATAAAATTAGGGTTTTTAAAAACAAATTTCGGTCTATTGGTAAATCAAATAATAATCATCTCTTTCAGAAAAAAATATTGAGAATCTTCTTGTATAAAATAGAGCGGTGAAATTTGAAAGTCTGAATTGGAAGACAAAGTGCATTTTATGGCACATTTAATGGCATTGCAAAATAATCTCTGACCTGATACCTGAAGTGCCTGAACCTCTCAGTTTACCAAAGACGAGCTCAGGCGTGTTTAAGCTGTTTAGAATATGTTTGGGAAGAACTTAGGTCTTTGAAGAATGGATAGATGAAGATATATTCAAAGTGAGGTGAAAGCCCAAGCCAGTTTGACTCAATGGACAGAGCATCAGCCTGCAGACCAAGGAGTCTCTGGTTCGATTCCCATCAAGGTTACTACTTTGGTTGCAGGCTCCTCCCCAGTTCTAGCCCTGGTCAGGGCTCCTAAAGGAGGCAAACAATCAATGTGTTTCCCTCATACAGATGTTTCTCTCTGTCTTTCCCTCTCTTTTCCGCTCTCCCCAAAAATTAATGGGAAAATACCCTCAGGTGAGGATTAACAACCAACAACAAAAAGTGGGGTGAGCAGTATGAGAAAAAACTGAGAGATGAAAAAAGAAATAGCTCTTTTCAAATTACTTTCCCAGGGGTGGGGATTGTAGGGATTGCAACACAAAGGCAGTGGGATAACCAAGCTCCAGATTTGTGTAAGGATAACTATAGACCTCGAGGAGATCTCAGAAACATGGAAAGAAACATTCCATCCCCAAGTAGGTTTGCTTCTTTCGATTTGCCACCAACCAAATCAAACTTCAGGGCAACTAACAGACAGAATGTTCTCTGCTGCATTTTGAAAAGCCAGAACATTTTCCACTTTTTGTACCTTTACATAGCATTCTCTTGGATCTTGTTAATGGGCTACTTTAGAAGCCTTCTAGACATAGACTACCTTCTGGGAGCCTCGGAGCTGCTGAACTAGTGGTGTGTTCAAGGCCACTTCCTTTCTTTCAACACTGTGCTTCCGATCACTGGGCGATAGTGTGGCTCATGGGCAAAAATTGATTTCACCTTCCCAAGAGAGAAGGTGAACTCTTAAAGAACCATTAGACACTTGTAGAGGAATGGACGTAGTCATTCTCCCAGGAAAATGAGAAACTGAAGGCTGAGGCTCTGACTTACCAGATAATGTTAAGACACTAAAAGCATCGGAGGGGGAAGAATATGAGAGGAAACTGTAGTATTATTCACACTCTTCCTTTGATTGGGTTTTATGTAACAACCAGAAGCCTCCATAAAATTGTAGGTGCATTTGTGCAAGAAATAATTTCTCAGTTTTTGAGCCATTTTGCAGATGAGAAAACTTCAACTTCCTTGGCAATTAAAAGACACGTTTATTAGAAATTGAAAGAATTATGCCTGGGTAGGTGAGAATTTACTGAGCAGGCAGTGGTTAAGCTGGCCTTCATAAAAAAAACAATATCTATTGCACATATTGTATTGTTTCAAAGTTCACAATACCTACTCTTTGCATTAAGTACTGTTCTAGAGAAAGTGAGGCATAAAGAGGATTAACTGATTTTCCTAAGGACTCAGTGCTAATCAGTGGCAGAGACAGAACCCAAACCTAAGTAGCCTTACTCCAGCCCAAACACTGTTCCCAACAAAAACCCACCGCTTTCCTGTCTGTTAACAATTGTGAAATGAGTGGGAAAGTTCTTAATTCTCTTAATTTGCATTCCTTGTCATTTTTGCTATCTTTTCTTATCAAGTGAGATGAATGTCCACCTGCTGGAGATGAGTTGAATAAGTCTAGGAATTGATCGCCATAAAAGGTGCTGGGAGCAGCTCCCAGAGCTAATGAAAGCTCTTTCTGGAGGAGGCAGGTGGCGCCCCTTCCTCAGGCCCTGCCAAGCCTCTGAGAGGGCATCTTGTCAAGGCCTCCTTCTGGCATAGACAGAGACCTGCAAAATATCGAGGAGATGTCACTGAAGCTGCACCAGAGCTACATCTAACCTGGAAGGCTGTTGTTCACTTCTCCCTTCTGTCCCAAGACTGATGCGAGGCCCTTAGCCAAGACTTGGAAACTCAGAAACTACTACTGAACAGAGTAACATTAGTCCTGAGCAAACTGTTTTCTCTCTCTTTCCCAAATAAACATTTGATTAAAAAAATAACAGCAAACTCAGTGATGTTCCATACTTTTCATGCAGTGATTTTCAGTCATAATTCTGTTGCAATCAGAAGAATGAAAGATGTGACAATAGTAAAATAAATAAATAAATAAATAAATAAATAGATAAATAGATAAATAAATAAAAATAAAATAAAAATAAAATTAAAGGGACTTCTAAGAGTAATTTTTTAAAATTAATCCTCACCCGAGGATATTTTTTTATTAATTTTTAGAGAGAGTGGAAGGGAGGGGGAGAGACAGACAGAAACAAGGATGTGGAAGAGACATATTGATTGGTTGTCTTCCACACTCTCCCCAATAGCGTTATGACCTTAAATATTCCTTTAAGGTCATAACACTATCATTTTGAGTTGAGTAGCACCTATTGGTTACAGAGACCCAGCCTGTACCCAAGGTAAGAAAGTACCCTTGACCAGAATCAAACCCAAGACCCTTCAGTTCATGGATCGATGTTTATCCACCGAGCCAAACTGGTTAAGGCAGTACTTTATATTTTTAACCAGTATTAGCACAGTTGATACTCAAATAGAAAATTAAATAGAGACAAAAGTAAAGGGGCAGGAAAAGATTGTTGATTCTTTGCAAGTTAATATTTATTTAGCACCTCCTGGATGCCTGTTATTATAATTTATATAATAGAAAATAAGAAATCTGTTGTTTTCAGTAGCTCCTTTGACTACTAAAAGAATTGAAGTCTCATACATAAAACGATATTGATAACTGGAAATTGCACAGTTTGAAATCAGAGTAAGTCAACAAACATATTGACATTTCTATCATTTCCTCATAAACTTTTTTTATTGTATTAAAAATCACGTTGGTGGTTTTTTTGTTGTTTGTTTTTAATTTAAATTCTTTATTGTTTAAAGTGTTACCTACATCTCCTTTTCCCTCCATTGGCTACTCTTGCCCTCCAATACATGCCTTCATCTCCCTACTGCCTGTGCCCATTAGTGATGCTTATATGCATGCATATAAGTCTTTTGGTTGCTCTCTTACCGCACCACTCTCATCCTCCCTTGCATTCCCTCTGAGGTTTGACAGTCTGTTGGATGTTTCTGTGTCTGGATCTATTTTTGTTCATCAGTTTATGTTGTTTGTTATATTCCACAAATGAGTGGATCATCACTGAGTGAATACCACGCTGACTACATTTCAAGCAATGATTCGTCTTTCCCTAGTTTATGCACTAGTGTTTATAAATCACAAGAGTTACAGTCATGGGCACTTCATTAAATTACATACATAATCAATTTCTGTTCCTTCTGCCCTGTAGCTTGAATCTCTATATGATCGCCTCTGCTAACTCAATGTGATGAATCTTTCCATCTTGATAGATAGATTTATAGCATAGTGAAGAAAAGTGACATTCTGATGACTATGTTTTTCTCTTCATTTTCATAGTACTCCCTTCGACCTTTAATTACAGGTTTAATTACAGTAAACCTGTAATTAAAGCAGTTATATTTCATAAATATTCCTTTAAGGTCATAGCGCTATCATTTTGAGTTGAGTAGCACCTATTGTCCAAAAACCTTGAATAGCACTAACTGTCCTATCAGATAAAGACAGAATATGCATATTGACATAACTCTGCAACAAAGATGGTGGTGCCCACAGACAATAAGGAGGGAATAGGCAAATTAATGCCACAAGGAGAGAGGTGGAAGGTGGCTCTGGCTGGAGTGAAGGTGGTTCCAGCAACCAAGGAAGGGAGGCCTATTCTTGCACAAATCTTTGTTCATTGCGCTGCTAGTTTAAAGATAATATTAATACATGTATCTGAGTGACCACAAACTCAGTGACGAGACAGATAAAATATTCTGCAGATTTAATAGGCAACTGTTTGCACTGCAATGCCACAGGGGCCAGCAGGTATGTAATGGCTCCATCAAAAAATACACCCCATACTTTCTGTCACTTATGTGAAATTGCATAAGGGGGGTGTCTTTCTTTCTTTTCTTCTTTCTTTCTCTTTTCCTTTTGTTCTATATATTAATTCTTATTAAAAATGTTTAAAAAATCAGGATATATACTGAGTGGCCAGATTATTATGATCTCTGAATGCATAATAATCTGGCCACTCGGTGTATATTCTATATGACGAAAGGCTAATATGCAAATTGTCCCCTCAACCAGGAGTTTGACCAGCAAGCAGGCTGGCCAACCACCCATGTCCCTTCCCCCTGGCCAGGCTGGCCGGACCTCACCCATGCATAAATTCATGCACGTGGCCTCTAATATCTATATATCTATATGTATATCTATATGTATATCTATATATCTATACATCTATACATCTATACACCCATACATCTATATATCTATATATCTATATATCTATATATCTATATATCTATATATCTATATATCTATATATCTATATATCTATATATCTATATATCTATATATCTATATATCTATATATCTATATATCTATATATCTTTATATCTATATATCTTTATATCTATATATCTTTATATCTATACATCTATACATCTATACATCTATACATCTATATATCTATATATCTATACATCTATACATCTATACATCTATACATCTATATATCTATATCTATATATCTATATATATTTATATATTTATATCTTTATATCTTTATATCTTTATATCTATATATCTATATATCTGTATATCTATATACCTATATGTCTATATACCTGTATGTCTATATATCTATATATACACACACACACTGAGTGGCCAGATTATTATGCATTCAGAGATCATAATAATCTGGCCACTCAGTGTATATACAACACTTGATATTCTCCAAAGCATATTTTAGATTTGGTAGCTGCAAAGTGAAAATAAAAAGAAGGACCATAGGAAATGGATACCTAAAGTGAGTGGAAGGAAGATATCTCCAAGGGCTTGACTGCATTGGAGGTTGAACACATCTAATGCAGAGATTTGCTCAGGGCTAACCATAGCACAACAAAAGGGAAATAAAATCTGAATAATATCCTATCACAGGACTTGATTGTTTATCTGCATACTCCAGTGAACTACTTACGCCCCAGTGCTCTATAACTTAATGATCTTCCACAATTTTACTAATTAAGTCAACAAATGTTTTTAAGTGTCTAAAATGCATCACACAATATTCTCAGTGCTGGAGTAACAGTTGTGAACAAGATGGACAAAAACCACTGAGAGGATTTACACCTACTTTTAAAATATAATATGTCCTCTAAATTTAATCTCATTATGAATTATTTCCTGATTCTATGATAGATTTATCAAAAAGCCACAGGATAATTTTGCTTAGAGATTACAAGTGCTCCCTCCTATGGGGTAATTTTTTCAAGTAGTAAAATTAAGCAAATCTTTTATCATGCACAGGTGTATTTGTTATCTGTTTCTCTTGTTTAAAATGTACAGCTGATTTTCTGCATGATGCCACTTTCCAAAATAAACATTTAATGACATTAAGTGGAGAATATTACTGTAATGGCACTGGACTCTAGAAGTTAACAAAAATAAATTAGTTTTGTTTCTTTCATCTTTATCTCTAATGCCTCACCCATATTGTATCTAAAGCATATCAGTTTACTGAAGTAACCAGAACTCAGTGGTCAGTGTGAATAAACTGAGAGGCAGGAAAGAACCTGTGGAATAGATCTTCAGAGAAGGATAAGGTAGGGAACTTGGTTCTATTCACAGTAGTAAAGGTGGGGTGCTAGGCAGATTAGTTTTCTATTCATGGTAGTCTATTAACAAGTAGTAGAGGCCAAGTTCAGGTTCTGCATCTCTATTTACTATGCATGCCATCATACAATTTACTTAATATCTCTAAGTCTCCATCTATTGAAAAAATCTGCATTATTAACTGGTACAGCTGGTAAATCCATACCTATATGATCAATTAATATAAAACAAAGGAGGCAAGAACATACAATGGAATAAAAATAATCTATTTACTGAATGGTATTAGGAAAATTGGACAGATACCTGTAAAAAATGAAACTAGACTATTTTCATACATCATCTATAAGAATAAATTCAAAATAGATTAAAGAATTAAACTTAAGACCTAAAATCATAAAATTCTAGAAGAAAATATAGACCGTGAAATCTCTGATATTGCTCATAGTAATAAATTTTCTAATACGTATATCATCTTGGTCAAGGAAAGCAAAAGAAAAAATAAACAAATGGGACCACATCAAACTAAAAGTTTTTGTACAGCCAAATGGTGTCACTGAATTTTTAAAAAATGTTTGTGGTCCTGGGCTTATCTCTTTTCTGCTATTCCAATCACTAAGGAAGGCTTTTATCTATGTGACTCAAGTAGCATACCACACCTTGTAAAGGCTGTCTACCCTTCTTCCCCTGCCCCCTCTGGAATGATACATAGTTTAGGACAGTATATTTTTCATGAAGCCATGTGGCTCTTTCATGTGTAAAAGTCATCTCTGTATGCTTATTTTCTGAACAAATGTCTTAAGATTTCTCTTTAAGGAGAGAGAGAAACTTCTTTTCAATGAAACCATAGCCACAGGCTTCATTCCAACTTTACAGGAAATTGGACTCATGCTGTATTTTGCTTTCATCTGGCACTATGCATCTATTTTTCAACTTGATAAAGAACATAGATGACTAAGGATTTCTAAAAGTCCATCAAGGAAGAGTATATAAAATGTATGTATACACAAGAGTTGGTGACAGTAGGAGGGACATCAATCCTGGAACTATTACGAAGGCAGAAGGAAGGCTAGGAAGAGACAGGCTTGTTACTTAACTGAAGCTGCAAGCTGTGGTCTTGGCACCAAAACCAATGCAAGATCCTAGATCTTGGGACTTGGGATGGAAAGAATGAGCATAATTAACTATAAGATTGAATGATGGATGAGAGTCCTTTTTGAGGAGGGATAACATTCTGTTTAGATCCTGAAGAAGCACTGACGTCTTCATGAGGAAGTATTTGACTCTTGCAGGAGCCATTCAAAGTACAGAAAATGAGGTAGACAAAATCATAAATTAAAAAAAAAGAATCATAATACTGTTCTATGTTCCAACTTCAAATCCCTCCTTTTCCATTAAAATAATTTAGAAAGGATTAACTCAGTGCAGTAGCTTTATTTAAGTAGTCATTATATATTCTATAAAAAATATTCCTATGTGTTGATCAGCATTATGATGTTAGACACCTCAAGGGGCCATCCATGAGTAGCAAAGGGAGAAATGCAGTCTAATGCAAGGAATCTAATGAGTGTTGAGTGAAGAGAAGGGAAGGAAGTGGCAATCAGACAGGGCAGCTGCCACTCAGTCAGCAACAGGAGCCTCTTCAGGATGTGGTTTCTCAAGAAGAGCCAGAAATCCAAGTTCTGAGAGTTTTTAAATTATGAAATTAAACAATCTTTAATATTGGCAATTAAATCTATTTTTTAAAATCATATTAGTGGCAATATCAATTACTCAAGATATAAAAAATATATAGGATTTTTTTTAAATTCACAGTTCACTAGTCAAATTAGGATGGGATCATATGCACGTTGGATTTTCCTTTTCTTTCAGACAGAATTTTAACTAAGTGGCTTCATCCATTTTTTCATAAACAAGGATGGCTATACCACAGAATCAAGCAATTTGAAATATGCTTTCTACTTTATATTATAATTTGTTATTCAAATCATAACTAAAAGGGGGAGTAGGAATGGGAGAATGAGCAAAGTAAGCAGGTTTGAATATAAAAGAGAGAGAGAGAGAGAGAGAGAGAGAGAGAGAGAGAGAGATAAAGAGAAAGTTAGAAAACAGAGACAACAAATGGTGCTGAAAAGATACATCCTGAAGAGAGAAGCAATTCACTAGTGGGAAGACATATGGAAAGAAGTTAAAGAAAATTTAATTAATATTAATTGAGACTTTCACTTTGCTATGTGCCTCATTTATTCACTCTCTAATTAAACTCAGTTAATAAAAATATATTGAGTGTCTTTATATGCCCAATACTGTCTAACTGAAACAGATGCAGCAATGAAAACAACCAGGCCCATGAACTCACAGAGATTACATTCTGGTGGGGAAACAGAAGATAATCAGATCAAGAAGTAAATAATTAAGGTGTCAAGTGGCAGTAAATGTTAGAGGCAGAAAATAGCAAGGCAGGATAAAGAGAGTTGGGAGATTGCTTCTTAGGTAGGTGGTCAAGAAAGACCTCTGATAAGTTAATATTTTAGCAGGAAGCTTCAGAAAGTAAAAGAGCTTTGCATGAAGTGAACTTTACATACTTTAAACCACGAAGAAAGCAATTGTGTCTACTTTGTTCTTGTTGCTTAGCATACAATGATGTATTAGGCAAGAGGGAAAAAATTAGCTTTACATGGCAGATCACCAAAAACCTTGAAGAGTTCAAGGCCATTGTACTAGTCTGCTAGGGCTGCCATACAAAAAACATGAACTGAGTGGCTTACAAAAAGAAATTTGTTTCTGCACAGTTTTAGAGGCTTCAAGTCCAAAATCTAGTTACTGCAGGGCTGGTTTCTGAAGAAGAGTGTTTCTGACCTGTAGCCAGCAGACTTCTCACACTGTGTTCACGTGGCCTTTTACTCCAGGTCCATGCAGGGAAAGGTCTCTGGTGTTTCTTCCTCTTTAAAAGATTTTGGCCTCATTTAACCTCAAATGAGATTTTACCTCTTTAAAGGCCCTATCTTCATATTCAGCTAAATTGGGGGTTAGGGCTTCAATATATTGATTTAGGGGTTGGGGAGAGAGGAAACAGTTCAGTCCTTATAAGCCATCATATCCTGGGAGATTGATTAGGGTTCTTTAATCACAACGGATACTATCAATGACCAATTTAGATAAAAAGGAGTGTGTTGGTAGGATGTGAAGGACAAGGCAGCCTTTGCTTACCCACTTCAGGTGGTCAATGTGTAGTCTGTGTTATAACACATGGCCTTATGGTATAACCTCAGAGAATTAAAGAAAATGTTGGAGAACCAAACTGTGGGAAGCCAAAAATCAAAGAAATTCCAGAGACTTTAAAAGCTGAAACTCATAGTCTGTTTAGGGTGCTACCCTCAGAGAAAATGTCCTCCGATCACTTTTATTACTTGCAGTCTTCCAATCATAAAAAAATTGGGAAGAGAGAGTGTGATTGTTCTCAGGCCATGCACATCTCTCTTTATAAGGGAAATCAAGAAAGTTGATCGACAGCTCTACTGCGTCCTACTTCAGTGGGCATACAGTGGTACCCAAAGCTAAATCAAAATGTTGTTACTAGAAACAGGATGAATGAACTCGGGGAGGGCAAAGTTGTAACAGCAAAAAGCAAAAATTCTAGTAGAGAAGAAAATGAGCTTTGGAGCTGGTGTGGGGGGTTTGGAATCCCAACTCTGCCAAATGTTCACTGGCTCTGTGATTTTCATCAAGTTACTTAACTGTTCTGTCCCTCAGATTCCTCATCTGTGAAGGAAAGAAAATTCTAGACTCATCTCAAAAATATTGATTGAATTCATTAAAACACAACAACACTTGGATCAGAACCTGACATTCTGTAAGAACTGAAAAAGCTTTAGCTAACATTCTTTAATCTAGGTCTGAAGTCCTCATTTGTGACCTAATGTTTATTCTGTATTAGAAAATAATTTCCATGAGAACATTCTACTACATGATTATTATTAAATATAAATCATTGGATTTTATTTAGATTTACTTGACTGAAATTCTCTTTCTCTCACACACAGAAATAAACACACACCACATACACATAGAGACAAGCATGAACTAGCACTGATAAGTTTTTTCTTAAGTATGTTGTTGGAAAATATGCTTATAAAATTGCTTTTGATAAAATCATACTTGTGAAGATCACGCTTGCTCAAAGATCAGAGATCAAATCAGATGATAAATGTAGTGCTTAACAGGCTATCAGGAAGCAGCCTCAGAGTGAGGGTGGGTGTTAGTAACTATGGTGTAAAATTGTTTTTATTCAATGCCAGGCAGAGGGAGTAAATACTGAATTAATGAAATTTTTATATGATACAAAATTGATGTAAATATTGAAAAAGCTTAAAAACCAATAGGAATGAAGCCATGGAAAGTGAAATAAAGAAAATGAATTTAACTAAACAACAGAATGGCATGATGAAATAAATTGAGATAGCACACTCATAAATTAGAACACTTACTACAATGCATTTTGCAAACTTGTTTACTAAATCATCTTCACTGCTCAGCCAAAAGCACTATGAGACATTAACACATTTAATTAAAAAATATATAGTATTAATTATGTACCACATATACTGATACTTCCTGGGGTACGCCAATGGACAAGCCCATGTCCTAGTTAGTGAGCAAAGAAATTCAATATCTTTGTAGCCCTCAACATCTAACATACAGTCCTGAAAAATATAAAAGAAAAGAAGCTGACAGTAATTTTTCTTTTCAGTGACAAATGAATAAAAGAAGAATATTTGTAGTCAAATATATCTCAAAGGAAATGATAACATATACTGACTGAGGAATAGGTACCAGATACTGATTTCAGTCCTGGGCCTGCAATTTCATTTAATCCTCAAACAGATTACGGCACATGACCCTATGTTACATCCAAGAAACTATAGTAACTCTTCCAAGAACACTTAGATAGTGAGTGATGGTGCTGAGATTCAAACCAGGTCTGTCTGATCTAATACTTTTAAATCCTCAAAGATGATTTTCATTTCTAGGGGGTAGAACACATCTCAGAGGAGCTTTATTGAAATTTGTGAATCTCATGCATTTTTATTGAGCAGACGATTATACAGATCATTCTCATGTAGGCATGGTTGAAAAAAAAATTATAAAAAATGTTCAACAAGCCATCAGCATTAGTGATTTTTTTTCATAATTAAAACTTCTTATCAAGATTTGAGTTAGGTTATATTAAACATGATCACTGCTTTTAATATCCTGAGCTAAACTCACCTTTGTAAAGTCTTTGTGAAATATTTATATTCATTATCTCAGTTAATCTTTACAACAACTTGATATAGGTGGTGGATAAGGAAAAGGAACATTTTTTTTAATTAACCTTTTCCTTGTTTTAAATTTGTAAACTGATAAAGAATACTGATTCACACATGAGGAAAAAAATTAGATTTTGTAATCCCCATGCCCATCCCAGCTTTCCTGACACATTCTTCTAATCTTATTTGTGCCCAAAATTTAGTCCTTCCAGAAGGGTTTGTTTTACCTTCCTGTGGCTTGTTCAGATCTATTTGTAAAATGCAAAGAACTACTTCAAAGATGATGTAAGACTTATCCTAAAGTATATATAAAAGAGTATGAATGCTCAATTCTGAAGTACCCCTTAAATGCTGAGGAGAATGAACAAGAATAGACCTCAGGAAAAATAGTCTGAAATCCACGAGCAGAATTACTCTAGAAATCAGTATCACCAAAGGAGACAAATGCCTGAAAACTGAGGACAAATTAGAATTGCACATACAATGTAACACAGTCCCCAAACAGGCAGTAATTTTCAAGCTGCACATAAGGGGATATTTGATCCTAGGTGGGGAAGGTAATAGCTCTTTTTCTACAAAGCTCTGGGGAGACCACATCTGATGACCGTGTCTAAGGTAATATAACCCTACAGTGTCTGGTATTTGCTTTGAAGTAAACTGGGAAGGGAAGTAGAATGTAAACAGGTACAGAGAAGAAGTGATCATGAGTTTTTAATTTTCATTAGACTATTCTCTCTATTTCCCTGATTGGAAATTTCTATTAATAAAAAGGACAGAAGAGAGAAAATATTTCCATGCCATGTTGTTTTACTGTGTGCCAATATCAACCCCACAAGTGGGAAAACCCCATTTCAACTGTATCCTCAAGAAATGGTTGTTGGAATCCGGTATGTGTATTTACTGTTTACAGTTTGAAGAAGTAAAGAGTTTTACTTCATGTTGTGTGTGTGTGTGTGTGTGTGTGTGTGTGTGTGTGTGTGTGTTTTAAAGCATGCAATAGACAAACAGACATGTTTGGGAGAAGAAACAATGATTTCCACATTGGGTTTAAGGAGAGCTTAATGTGTGTAGACTGGTGATACAATGACAGAGGCCCATGGTTCTGAGCCATGTTATAACTTCTCCAAAGAAAGGTAGAAGTTATTTAGTTTAACTTATGTGGGCTTATAAAAACAAAGCAGTTGACCTCTAACACTTAATACAAGAGAGGGGGGAAAAAGACATGCTTATATGTTATTGTTATTGCTTTTAGTTATGGTTCTAGAAATATTGGTATATTTAAACCCCAAAGAGATTTAATAGTTGATGAGACAAGGTTTCAGAGACCCATTATGTTATGTCTCCCACCAACAACCCAGATAAAAGGAACTGAGAAGTGTCCTCTAAAGATGATCCAGAGGGAAAAATAATAAGAATTATTGGGACATTCCTGTCGATGTCCTTCTGCCTGATCAGCTAAGAGTTTATACTAAATATGGGTATCATTGCAAGTGAAGATTAAAATTTCACCAGAGTATTTCAGGCATTAAAAGCTGAGTTATCTATAACTCCATGTAAAAAATAAGAATAGCCTGCACATATGAGAGGGAAAAGTTATCAGGAAAATACTACATTTAAAAAAAAATAAGAATGCTACAACATTTCAAACTTAGGCCTGAGTAATTCCTGAGGTAAAACCCCAGTAAAGGTGGTCACAAGCTTTTAAGGGAGCAGAAGTTACTTGGTTTCACCTCTCTCTGTGGGGCACTCCACAGCAAGCACAGGAGTTTTTAGGAAAACAAAAATTTAAGTCTGAAATAAAAAAGAAAGGAAAGGGGTGAAAAGCACAAGTTTTCTGCACATATTATAGGAGCAGAAAGGGGGTAGATAGCTTTAAGGCAGTCTTTTACCAGAGGAATGCGTGAGAGTATGCACACTAAGTGAATTAGTAATGGAGATATATGAATTGGCCTCTCTATTTTGTTCCCTGATCCACAAGCAATTGTGGGGGACTCTGTCTACCAGTGACTCACCCATGGCTGGCCACTCTCCCTTGCAGTGTGTGCTTAGAGCATCAATGTCTTAATTACTCAAGAATAATATTGTCTACTAGAGGCCTGGTACACGAAATTTGTGCAAGGGTGGGGGTGGTGGGAGGGGAGGGTCTCTCAGCCTGAACTGCACCCTCTCATAATATGGGACCACTGACTCCTAACCACTAACCTGCCTGCCAGCCTAATTGCCCCCTAACTGGTCCCCTGCCAACTTGATTGATGCCTAACTGCTTCCCTGCTGGCCTGATTGCTCCCAACTTCCCTCCCCTGCCAGCCTGATCACCCACAACTGCCCTCCCTTGCTGGCCTGATCACCCACAACTGCCCTCCCCTGCCATGACCCATCTCTTCCACATGAGGTGGCAATCTCTGGGCTCTGCCTCCATTCTGCATATGACCATCTTGTGATGGCCTTCTTGCGACAATATGAGGGTGTGACAGCCACCTAAGCTATTATTAGTATAGATAGCTCTAAATGAAATGATGAGAAATCCATAGCTAATATGATATTTCAAAAAATCATCAAGACTATACATTTTTTGTTTAAATTTCTTTATTGATTAAGGTATCATTTATTTTTCCTCATCCTCCATTCCCAACCCAACCTCTCCCCATGCATACCTCCACCTCCCATTGTCCTTGACCACTGGTTAGGCTCATATTGATGCACACAAGTCCTTTGGTTGATCTCTCCCTTTAACCCCATCCTCCTCTACCCTCCCTCTGAGGTCTGACATTTTTAATATATACTAAGATATTCATTGTAAACTTGTGATATTTGATTTCACTTGAGACCTCAAAATTTCTCTGTTGATCATATATTTCATTCTCATTGACTATTTAATAACATTGTCACAATTGTCATTCAAAATATACTTCCATCTCTTTAAACCCTAAGTTATTCCATCAGCTTTTTCTCTCAGAGGAAAAATTCCCTTCTCTTTACAAACATTAATATGTATATATGTGTCCTAAATATCACCTCTCCAATTTCTCTGAGATACTTAAGATGAACAAAATAAAATCCCTGATATCCTTTTCCAATGTTCTCTTCCATTCTTCATTATTCCAATTAATTGAATAATTATCCAATCAACTACTTAATCAAAAAGTCTGGGAATAATATCTCACCCTCTTAAAACCTAATATCTAATATCATTTTTTGCTGACTATCTCAAAAACATGTCCCCAGTTCATCCAAATCTCTTCACCTCTATAGCATCCAACTGTGTGCAAATTAAATCTCTTCTCAATTAGTTTTCCTGCTTTCACTCTTGTTCTATCCAACCCATTAATCACTTGACAATCAGAGAAATGTGTATTTCTTATTATAAATCTCACTTATTTATATATATTGACCATTTATAATAAAATCTCAATACCTCATTTTCCGATGTATAAGACGACTTTTGAAACGAAAAAAAGCCAACCGGCGTACAAGAGGCGGTCTATTAAAAAAAGAAAGTGGGGGGTAGTCTTATACAGCGAATATAGGCCTAAACCTATGTTTTAACTGTAAAATTAAGGGGTCATCTTAGATGCTGGAAAATACGATATTTTATCATGGCTCTCAGAATCCTATATATTTTCCCAGTATATTCTTCTATACGTGGGGCTTCCCACTTTCCCCCTCACTTACTAATTTCTCACCACATTGACCTTCCTTTAGTTTCTCAAACACACTAAAAAATTTTTTTATAGCTTTAGGCATTTCCTTTCCCTGAAACATTCTTATTCTTTGGTCTTATTTATTTCTATCTTATCATAACACCATCTTTATCACCATCTGTTTATTAATTGTTAAGGTATGTTTTCTCCATTAGACTTGTAGTCAGTCTATAAAGGTAAGAGCCATATTGGACTCATTCACATGTACCACCATTAACCAAATGTTTAACAACTATTAATATGAGGGACTGAATTAAAGCATATATTGCTAAATGCTCCTACCCAAATTCATTCCAACATAATAAGATAAATATAGATTTTTAAATTTTACAATAAAAAAATTGCTCAGTATTTTTCAGAGTAAAATACTGCTTAAAAAAATCTTCTGTAGACCCTATGATATAACTGTTTTTTTGTGTGTGTTTTTTTTAAATATATTTATTGATTTTGTACAGAGAGGAAGGGAGAAAGATAGCAAGTTAGAAACATCGATGAGAGAGAGTCATCGATCAGCTGCCTCTTGCACACCCCCTACTGGGGATGTGCCCGCAACCAGGTACATGCCCTTGACCGGAATCGAACCTGGGACCCTTCAGTCCCCAAGCCCACGCTCTATCCACTGAGCCAAACCAGTTTCGGCTATTTGTTTGTTTTAAGGAAAGGAAGAGGCATGATCTTCCAAAGGAAAAAACAACAACTTTCAACTCTTATGCTACTGACAATGAAACAAATATTTTTATGAGAAAATGCTAGCAAAAAAATTGTGGCTCTCACTGTTGTCTGATTAAAAAATCAACACCTGGAATAACTGATGAATTTATTCAAAGAATAAAATTTTGTGACATTTTTATAATTCAACAGGATATTAGAGTTTAGCTGGAATGGAATAGAGTCATTATGTTAATTTCTATTTTGTTTGTTTTGATAAGAGTTTATGCAAATGAATACAATGAAAATATAATAATTTCAAAAACACTTGACACATACATAATAAAGGTGCCCTGAAGTGTTTGTCAGTTTTTAGGACTCCATCATATTAATTTGCGACAGAACATTGACTTCTGTATTGATGGTTATAAAGTCATTGCAAGAACTATTGCTCCAGGAACATATTATCTTATAAAAAAAAAAGGGGGGGGGAAGGGGTATTGTGTTAAACTTGTCATTCTATGTTTCACAGAAAAGCACAAATTATAAAGAAGATGCTGAGACTGTTCAAACAACATTAGTAAATGTTTTGTATTAAACAATTTTTTAGAGAATAATCTTAAGTTACAGAAGTTTTAGAATTATTTTCACTTAAAAAAACTTTTTTTAAATAATTGAAAATTTAACGAAAAGGGGAAAGTATATTAGAGAGAACTCTATACACTTTAATCAGATTCATTATCTTTTAACATTTTGCTATACTTTATTTTATTTATATATTTATTTATTGTGTGTGTGTGTGTGTGTGTGTGTGTGTGTGTGTGTGTGTGTGTTAAACAGCTTTAATTGTGGTCATAGTGGCTTTTTGGCACAGTAAGAAATATTCCACATGATCAACATGTTTTGTTCTGGGGTTGGGGACAAGAGTAGGGGGAATCACCTTAGAAAGTACAACCCAAGTTGGAAGGGCAGAGAGGTGGGGAGAGAACCCTCCCCATGCCTGTGGCAAAGTGCAGGAGCCCCTACCCCCAAACTAACCTGAGTCCAGCCCCTCTGATGAAAAGAGGGATGTGTGAACCCCTTACTCCACAGGCTCCTCCCTGTGACTCAAGGCCCTCACTTATCTCTGATTGCAGCCCTCACGAGCCATTTTGCATAAAGTACAAATGAAAAGATCTGAAGGTCACACACTGCAGGTTATTATATGGAGGGGCCCGATGGAGATCTCCCTACATTTTGCTACACTTTATAATATTTGTTCCATAACTATATCCACATTTAGATCTATGAATATTTACCGTATTTTTCAGACCATAAGACGAACTTTTTTTCCTCCAGAAGTGGGGGGGAAAAGTCCCTGCGTCTTATGGTCCAAATATAGCCTACACATATACTTTAAAAAAAAAGTTTTTTTACTTGCCCGGCTCTGTGTGGTCTCTGTGTGCGTGCCTGGCTCTAAAATGGTTCTAAATGCTGCTGTTTACTTTACAGGGTTGATTACATGTGTTTATGACTGTGATGTTGGGTTTTAATGCACATAAAATATTTTAGGACACTATTTGTTTCAGAATCTTTTTTTCTTCATTTCCCTTCTCTAAAAACTGGTGTGTCTTATGGTCCGGAGCATCTTATGGTCCGAAAAATATGGTAATTACTTTCTCTGGATATTTAATGATAAGTTGTATACAGTATGCGTCTTTACCATCAAACATTTCAGCATGTTTCTCTATAAGAATGAAGACTTTAAGCGCATGGACTACAAAAGCCTACCTCTCCCCATGGTTACAACTATGATTTTTTATCAGAATATAAAAACAAAACAAAACAAACAAAAAAACTACTACCTTGGGTCTCTGTAAAAGTAAACAATAGCTGGCCGATAAATGAACAGGTAAAAAATGAGGAACAACCAACACCAGTACCTTTTCCCAAGTTTGTTTTTTTTTCCCCTCCTGTATTTCCCAGCTTTGGCCCAAAGAAGATCCAGTATCTAGGGTTTTGGAACTTGTGTAGTGGATGCAAGTGAAACATAGGGTTCAGGGTGCAGATATTTCCCTTGGGTTCGTGTCCTCACAAAGTCTGAAGGATAAACTCAAAGACAAAAAGGCTTATAAATTAAAAAAGGAGAAGTTTATTGGAAGTAGATACAAACTCCATCTGGGCAGGAGTGTCCCCAAAGGGCACCCCCTAGGAAAGGGCTCCCAAGTGGGAAAAGCCTGCTCTCAATCTAAAATAATGTGTCTCATTTTTACATGCGGTAATTCTTTGTCTGAACCTGGACTTTCTGATTGAACCCTTCCTTGATTTAGGAACCCTGTGCTTTCCTCATTGGTCATTCTGCTACATGGTACTAGTTTCAAAGCTTAGAGCCCATATGGTACCCTCCTCCTCTATCCCCTTACCTTGTAACATTCCTTTATACTTCGTACAAGTAAGATAAGCATTTTGGCATCTCTAAGCCCCAGTCTATGTATTCCTCTCCATGCACCCTCTCTCAGTTATCCTAACCAGATATGTTTTATTACCCTTTATTACTTGACAGAAGAAAAAAAAAAAACCCAGACCAAAATGACCTATTAAACATGACCACGTCTCAAGAGGAAAAATAATCAACATATAACAACCCTAAAATGACTCACATGTGGGAATTATCACACAGAGACTATAAAGCACCCAGCTGGCCATGAAAGGAATTTGGAGTCCTCGTAACTAACAAATACCTGAATTGACAGACAAATCAACACTTTCTGAATATCTAAGAGAGAAAAGGATACAGGACAAACCGCTGTCTCCCGAGTCAGACAGGAGAACACAGGGGATTGTGGCTTCAAGGAGCAGATTCATAAGAGAAAACCACTACAAGAACCAATGTTTGGGTAGGAAAATTCAACTGTAATTGGTGAATTGATGAAGGTTCAGTGTGGAAAACTCTGAGCGTTACCAAGTCCACAGGTCTCATCATGGTGGGGAGGGGATCCACAATATTATAAGATTTAGTTCCAGAATCTCAACCAGATTCCTACAGTATGTATTGGGGGGAAATCCCCGTGGGCTTCTGGCAGGGGGAGCAGGAAAGGAATAATTGTGAAATATCATGAAATGGACTCAATCACACAATTGTGAGGACATAGACAGAAGTCTTTGACTTTGAAGAGAACTCAATGTAAATGATCTAATTCAATATAGATAAAATATTACCAAAAAAAAAAATCAAGGCTTGGGACTTGTTCTATAAGATAAAGATGATCATTCGTATTATTATAATCCCAGGAAAGAAGAGATTGGTGTAAAATAATTAAGTATTATAATAACTTTCTAAATGTGATGAAAGACATTAAATCAAAATAGGATAACCATGGTGTTAAAAAAAAAAACAAAAAAAAAAACACCATGCCAAGATATATCGTAATTACACCACTGAAAACCAAAGAAGATGAAAAAATATCTTACTTTATTACATGTAAAAAAAAAAAAAAAAAAAAAAAAGCAATGTTACCGACATAATGACATTTTAAATTTTTTCTTTTTATTAATCTGTGGAGGTTTTAAGACTATGGAACAAGTTTTTAGAATGCTGAAGAATAGAAACTGACAGTGCAGAATTTTTTATCCATTAAAACATTTTCTAGGAATAAAGGTGAAATAAAGACTTCCTTACATGAAGTAAAACTATGAATTTATAGTCAGCAGACCTGCTTAGAACAAATGTTAATGGAAAATTTTCAAGCTGAAGGAAAATGGTATCAGAGGTAAACTTTGAACTCCAGGAATGAAGAGCAACAAATATAGAAAATACAAAGGAAAATCTGAACGACATTGCTTCTTTTATGTCCTTTAAAATATGTATGATAGATGAAAGGAAAAATTATACCATTTTTGATGTGATTTTCTCTGTATTTAGATAAATACATGTGGAAACTATAGTATAAGAAGAGTAAAAAAAAACTAAAAACAAGAGCATATTTTATACCCACAGTATTGGCACAAGTTCAGAAAAGTCAACTGGGATAAAATGTTTTTATCTAACTCATATTTTACTATTTTACTAATTATCACATTTCTTACCTGAAGATTCTCAGATTACATTTTAAAAAGGTAAATATGATTATAAATACTGTAACTACAATAAAATAATATAGAGATGATGAAAGAAGAGTGAAATTAATTATGTTCAAATACCAAAAGTTAGTTACATTGGACAAAATATAAAACAAAGGAAAAGTTATTAATAGGAACTCAGGGGACATTTCACATTAATAAAAAGAAACAAGTATTATATAAAACATGCATTAAACATTCTTAGACTACAAAGGAAATCTTCACAACTTTTTAAAAAATTATTTTATAGACTTCATGTTCACTGACAATTCAGTAAAATTAGGATTCAAAATAAAATGTTGGCTAATATATAACATTTGAAAACTAAAAAGAAATCAATTTTAAATAATTTAATACTTAAAGTGGAAATCAGAGAGGCATTACATGATATTTAAAGCCTGAAATAAAACAAAATTCAATATATCAAAATTCTTGAGTATAACAAAATTATATATGGAAATTTTTAAATAATACTAAAATATTCTTGACGAAGAAAATTTTCAATTCTAGAAACTAGAAATTAACAATAAACCATGAATTGTATCCCTACAGTCATCATAAGGAAATAATTATAATTTAAAATAGTGATTAAATACAAATAAATAAAAGCAATATAGTCACCAAAAAGTATTTTTAAAATAGACTGAGAAGTCTATCACTGGGTGCATTTGACTCTATAGGACCTACTTTCTAAGGAAAACAAAATAAAGTACCTAGTAAACAAGACCTAGGCTTACCTGAACCCCTTCTCACACAAACCACAGCCTTTGCCCTTGGCCACCCACAGAAAGAGGTAGAGCAAGGTAATAGCCTTTGTTTGTATTCAATTCTGTCTGAAGTGTATTGGACATTATTGTATGACAAGTAATTGTGTTGAAAGATGATGGCTTCTTTAATTGTTTCTCCCTGTTATTTGGAAGGCAGGGTTGGCATTCAGAGCTGTGAGACATCAACTCACTACTGGTTCTGCAGTTCGGTGTTGGAACAGCCAATCCCTAGAGACATCAAAGCATTCCCTCCCTCCCTTCACATAGCAGAGTACTGGGCATGTGATAATGCAGCACCACCCAAAACTGCGGTCTGCAGCTGGTGCCCTCCGGGAAACTTGCTGACTGGCTACAACGAAAGCAACACAGAAATGGAGAGAATACCAATAGAATCTCTTACAGAGAAATTTTAGGTTGTAAAAATTATTAATTTTTAAAATAACCTTGCATTTTACATGCTCCCCCCCCTCACTTCACTTATTCTATTCATCTATTTTGTTACATTTTAATAAAGCATTGGCCTACAATGGAATGTAAATTTTTAAAAAATAAAATAAATAACCGGTCCTTCACAGTTAGAAAAGCACCGCTTCAGTACATTCGATGACTTGTCTAGCAATATTTCTCCTTATTTTTAAGGATCCAGTGGGAACAGCTGCCTAGCAACTACTAAGTGAAGCAGCAGTTTCAAATCCAAACACGATGACATTGCTAAAGTTTGTCTGGGAGCTTCTTGACCTCCCTTTCCACTCCCAGTGACACTTCCCAGCCTTCATCCTCAGCACGTGCCTTCATGCCGACGACCAATCAGCTGCCTCGTGCAGAGCAAGGGTGATGGAGCCCTCGCCCCACAGAGCCTGTACTTCAGAGGAGGTATGACCTCGCTGGAGTCTTATCCTTCACCTAGTTTCCAGAGCCCGCTCTCGGAAAAAGAAGCTGAGGTTGAGCTTACTGCTGAAAGTAAAGACGGTGTAGCTCATGCAAAATATTACTTCTGACTGTGGGATGAAAGGCTCAGGTGTTAGGTTAGTGAGGTTCAGGATGAGGTGGGGAAAATGCCTTGGTCAAGACAAATTACAGCACACGGGTAACACTGATTTATCTGGACTAGGTCTAGAGTCACACCTCCTTCCCCAAAAAAATGTGTCTCCTGGCATTCCCCTCAAGCTGACAGGCATGGACTTAACCTGGCATGGTCTATCTCCATTAATTAATAGTCGGGTCAGTATTGGCCTTTCTCAGATCTGTTAGGTTATGCGCTTAGAACACTTCAACTCAGAACTTGCACTAAAGCAGCAATCACAAAGTGTATCATTTGATCCTTTTAATTGCAGGGGGAAGAAGTCATGTTTGTTCCCAATCACCGTCAGTTTCTTTTTCAGTGCCCCAGGACAATACCCCAACTCCAGGAAATATTCTTTCAGGACAGCGTTGTATTCTCGTGGCTAGCGAAGGACCTTCTAGCAAAGAAAATAAAGTGGATGACCAAGTGCAAAACACTCATTAAAGTGTCCTCCAAACATGGTTTATATGGAAGAGAAAGAAAAAAAAAAAAGACGTGGCGACAGAGAATGATTGCTATGTCAAGAATTTCATTTCAGGCAACGGTTTTGTTATTAGGACAAGCCTCAGTTGTCCACACATTGGTTTTGTTCAGAAGATGTAATGCACGATAAATAAAAGAGAACTTTGAATGCTCTTATCTGCCATGCCGTACTTCCATTGTAAGTACAGATAATAACGGTTTTCATTTTTTTTTTTCATTTCCTTGGGCACCATGTTTCCCTCCCATTGCACATGGTGCCCTTCACCCTGAGGCTGGCTGCGGTGACCACTGTTGCTCAGGAGACCTGAACAAACATCAGGCACTTTGTCTCTTGAGAGAAGAAAATATGCTCTTATCTTCAAACTTAGTCTATTGAACATCGTATAAAAAACAACTAAAGTATTTCTTAAAGTCCAGGATACTTCAAGAATGAGAATCACTCAAATAGGGCCATCTTACACTGTGACTAATTCCCTGAATAGGAAATGACTTAAAAAAAAAGAAACAAAAAAAGGAATTATAAGAGCAGCTAAGTTCATGCATGTGCACAGCACACTGCTGTCTCTACCTTGTTTCCCCAAAAATAAGACATCCTCCAAAAACAAGACCTACTTACAGGTTTCCTTCTGAGTGAAATATAAGGCATCCCCCAAAAATAAGGCCCCTTAGGTTAAACATGAGAGATTTGGTCCACTGATTCTGAAAGAAATGGGAGTCACAAGAAATTCACCAGGAAATTCAGGAATTGGATTGTTATGATGATGTTCCAGAAGATGATGACATGATTGTCATTGAATAAATGAGTAAATTCTTGATACTGTAGGATTCACAGTTTGTCTGGTTTGTTTTGACAACTAGCACACCATATACAGGTAAGAAATTTCCTTTATTTTCATTTAACAATAAATGTGTACCGTATTCTTCTTCATGGAAAAATAAGACATTCCCTGAAAATAAGACTTAGCGTATCTTTGGGAGCAAAAATTAATATAAGACACTGTCTTATTTTCGGGGAAACAGGGTAGCTAGAGGGCCAGGGGTTTGATTTAATATAATGTCCCTGCACATCCACAAGATAAATGTACTTCTGCATTCAGATTACTGTCTTTCAGGAAGCTAACCAGGGAGGGATTTCTTGCTCTTGTTACATTATTGCCAAGCATCATTTTAAAATATGTCCCATCATAAAAATGTAGAATTTTTATGACAGAGGACACTTTTCATATGGCCAAATGCTATGGTAACATGTGTCCCACCTCAAAGGTGAGAAGACCACAAGTTGGTTATTTATAACTTGGGTTGGATCTCTCAGCTATCTCAACTGTAACGGAGGTTCAGCAACTCCTCCTGCTCCTCAGGAGGGTTATAAAGATACAAGGAGTAGATAGAGGGAAGTGCACTTTGAAAAACATGGTGTTAGGTGTCAGTGGTTGTCAAAATTTAGCAGGCATTGGGATTTGTTCAAACTCGAACTGCTGGGCTCTGTTGCCCATGTTTCTGACTCAGTGGGTACAGAGCTTGATGGAGAATTTGCATTTCTGAGTTCCCGGGTGATGCTGCTGCTGCAGTTGGGGTAGCACACTTTGAGAATAACTGGCATCAATGAATCGCTTCCTAACTGCATGCAAGTTTCACTCTCATCCTTTCCTTCCACCCATCTCTGCCTCAAAGAGAGCAACTGGGTAGATTTTATTTTTATGTCTTTATCAAGGTTGAAGTTATGTGTAATCTTTCATGTGAAAGAAGGTTTAAAATGATCAGCTTAAAAAAAGATATGTCAAAATGGTAAGGCCCTGAACTGTACATCTTCAATATCTTAGTAAAGTGAAATGGAGTTTGTAATATATAGGACTATTGAGGCACTAGGTTTAAACCTGAAAGAATCTATAAGGAGAACAAGCTTTAAATCTGGTCATATCATTGATATTGTAATCTAAATCAATGTGCCAACTTTTTAAAAATATTCTTTATTTGGGGGGGGGGTTTAGGTGAGAATACGTAAATGAGTTTGCATTAAGCAACTGAAAGACATTATATAAATCAAACTTATGATCAATTCTTAATTATTATAGTTCATGAAGGAAAATTAAATAATCAAATGCCTTCTTCCAAATCCGACCATTGATCAATATATAATACATAAACAATGTTTATTTAAGCTGGGAAATGTATGGTGGAATTTTTTTAGCAACTATTTAATTACTAATTTTAATTTGCTCAGATTAATATAAAAATTAAAAATGAAGTGGGATTGCATTAAGGATATAGTTTTTAATACTACTTCTTATGCAAAGAAACCCTATCTTCTTGCAGAAATAGCTATTCCCATATTTGAGGCAATAAATGTGCAAGATGAACCTGGGACATCTTATTTTACCAGAAAAAGAGGACACTTTCAAATAATGAATGGAACATGACATACAACACAGAAGCCAACTTATGGGGTTCACACTAGGCAAGCTTGGAGCCATTTGATCATCAGTAAGAAAATTGAAAGTAAAGGAAAACGTCCAAGTAATTAACACACATTGTATATAAAATTTTTGTATATATAATAATTTTAAAAATTATTTATTTGTTGATTTTTTTTTAGATAGTGGGAGGAAGAGATAAAGAGAGAGAGAAAAAAAGTTTGTCATTCTATTAGGATTGATAGCTGCTAGGGCAGAATAAAAGGAAGGGAGGAAAAGAGGATTTTATCTCACCACTGAACAAAGAAATAAGCAGTTTTGGGAAAGTGGGGGTGAATGGGAGGGAGGAGATTAGCCAAAGAACTTATATGCATAACCCAATAGATATAGATAATAGAGCGGAGAAGGCCTGGGGCAGGAGGAGTGGGTGGCTAGAAGGGATCAATGGGGGGGAGGGAAAGAGCACATCTGTATAACTTTCAACAATAAAGATAACTTTGAGAAAGCCACCAAATGTTCTCATAAATTCTAGAAAAAGCCACAACAATATAAAAAGGGGATCTTGAAATCTAGTCTGCTGCCCAATTTACCCTGCAGGGGAACTTTGAGACTTATAAGAAGGGAAAGTATAAAACCCTTGAATTCCCATCAGATGATATGCTCAGACTAGCTGAGTTGCCTGCTTGTGCTTTTTGCTAAGTATTGTATATTCTTAATAAATTTGCTTGTTTTTCTTCCTAACAGATTTGCTGGCTTTGCTTCAATTCTATTTTCTATCACTTTTTGAATTCTTTCTCATGAGTGTGACAAGAGCCAAGGAGAAGAGAACCCCTCTGATTTGGGTGGCTCTTAGGTAACTGTTCCACTGTATATATGCATTCATTGTTTCCTGTATGCACCCTGACTAGCATATTGGGATGATGCTCTAACCAACTTAGCTACTCAGCCAGAGTCAATAGAAACATTGGCGAACAATGGTAGCTACTCATGCACCAATTCATTACCTTGAAATGGAAAGTAAAGGAAAATGACCAAGCATTTATCCTATAATTCCTGAATGACCTGTATTTCAAAGTAACCAATAGTAAATGAAAAAAAATTCTTTCTTGTAGAAAATGTTCAGCTTTTAAAAATGCAGAAAGAATGACAGAATTAGAAAACTACAGGATGTGAATAATAAAGCTAAAAATCAATTATTTAATGGATTATAAAGTGATTCATTAAATGTTAATGAAGAACATTACAGTGTAGAAATCAGGCTGACCCTACCAGTACCCACTGATTAACTTTAGCATTCATTAAAAAATGGAACAATGAATCACTTTGTGCTTTAAAAGACACTTCAAAAGGAAGTTGAAAGCATGAATCTAATAAATATTCTTGTTAAGCAAGGGGTTTTAATCTAATCCAACCTCCATATCTAACTACCAGATTACAGGAATAGAAGAAAAGTTAATAAAACCAAATGACACTGTCAGCCAAATGTGAAAATTGAAACATTTTTTTGGACAAGAAAACCAGTTTTTCCAACATGGCAATGGCATGAAAGGTATGAGAAGGTGTCACAGTTTGGGTGAAGAAGGAGATAAGATCCCTAACAATGAGGAGAACTTAAAACAACTAGAAGCTATAATCACATAATTATGAAACAATTGAGGATATTTTAATATAGACTAGGTGTTGGATAATATTAAGAGAATACTATTAATTTTGTTAGATGTGATAATGGCATAATTATTATGTGGCTGTATGTATCTGATGTATACTAGAAGGGACTGTTAGTGTGTTAATATACATCTATCATCTATGGGTACACATTGAAGTCTTTCCTGATAATGCCATGATATAGCTAATAAAACACTTAAGAAAAATAAAATATTAATGGAAAGAAGTAATTAAAACAAGCTTGGCAATATGTTCATATTTGTCAAAGATAGTATGGATGTAAAAAAAAAAATATATATATATATGTATCATATACTTTCCTCTTTACCTATTTGTAGCTTTGAATTTTTCTCCCAAAAAATAAGTAGAGAGAGATGACCCCAGAGTAACAAAGAACCAGAGGAAGCTATCCCAGTGGTACTCGTTTTGGTCTCAAATGCTCTTTACTCTCTTAAACATTATCGAGGACTCTAAAGAGCTTTTGTTTATTTGGGTTATATCAATATTTGCCATATAAGTAATTAGACATTTAAAACATTCATTTGAAAATGTTTATTTATATATATATTTAAATAGCATTAATAAAGCCATCATATATTAACATAAGTAATCTAGTCTTGTTAATTTTTTTTTTTAATTTAGAAGAGTGACTTTTTTTTACATATTTGCAAATTTCTTAAATTTCTGGTTAATAGAAGAAAGGTGGATTCTCATGTCTGCTTCTTCATTTAATCTATTGCAATTTCTAGTATTGGTTGAAATATATGAAGGAAATGTAGTCTTACAAAAATATGCAATTGGAAAAAAAGATATTTAAGAACCTTTTCAGATAACTTTGGATATTTTTCAGTAATGTTATGCCAAAATTTTCTAAGTATTGTTCCTTAAATATTAGTTGCTATGTAAAATCTGAAACCATATTAGTAAACTTTTCATACTCCATTACATATTCTAATAAAATTCATTGACCTATCTTATACTCCATTTTATTTTGTTTCTAATACTTTTATTGGTTTTTAGAGAGGAAAGGAGAAGGAGAGAAAAAGAGAGAGCAGAACCTTAATTGGCTGCCTCCTTCACATTCTCTACCAAGGATGTAGCCACAACCTGACCAAGAATTGAACCAGCAATCTTTGGGTGCATGGGATGATGCCCAACCAACTGAGCCACACTGACCATGGCTCATCTTGTACTTGAAATGGGAATTTTATCTATGCATAATTTTGTAATGTCAGGCATTGGTCACTTGAGAAATACAGGGGTGAGCAAAAATAGGTTTTCATTAGTATGTGAAATGCACAGTATTATTGCTAATGATGGCCAGCAATTTGAGCACTTATGAGATTGTACCTAAGAGCACTGTAACATTGTGATATTCTTTGGAGTTAATGAAGTTATTGAGATATCATAACCAGCCTTTTCCCATTCAAACAATTATAAACCTAATTTTGCTCACCCCTGTATTTGTTTAGCTATTTCAACTCACAACTCAAACATATTACAAAGATGCTTTTTTTGTTGTTTTCTGAGACAACCATCCTACTTTGGTAACAAACTGAAGTGTTTTACTCAAATTTTCTATCTTATCACATAGAATATTAGAGAGTTGTGTACTCAAAGTTAGAGATTTAATAAAATTAATACTTTTTTTTTCTCCATTAAGAGCCCTCTTAAGTGAAACTATCCATGCATTTTTTTTTTATTTTTTAACTATGGGTGCATGATAGCAAATTGGACAAGGACTGCTGGTTAGTTTCATCCCATTGCATTGGTTCTGGGCCAAAACATCTGCTGTTTTGCCCATCACTGCTTCTATTCCTTCAGTGAAAATGTTGACACAGTGAAAAATGCAAATAACATATTATGATTATTATGAAAATAGTTTTGACCTCACAGCCCCCATGAAAAGTGTTAATTTTATCAAACTTGCATTGACTATTTATAAAATATATAAATAAAAGAATCATTAGTAGAAAATGCAAGCATAATCAAGTTTCATTTTCTAATCAACCATTCTCTCCTTTCACTACTTTTTAAAAAAAGTATTTGAGCATATATAGAATTCTAAAATATATATATATTTTAATGATTTTTTTTACAGAGAGGAAGGGAGAGGGAGAGTTAGAATCATTGTTTAGCTGTTTCCTGCACACCTCCTACCAGGGATATGCCTGCAACCAAGGTACGTGCCCTTGACCTGAATCGAACCTGGGACCTTTCAGTCTGCAGGTCGACTCTAGATCCACTGAACCAAACAGGTCAGGGCTATATAGAAATTTTAAACAGAACTTTGTGCTAGAGTTTTAAACTTAAAAAAACTCCCTGGAAATTTCACTTCCTACAAAAATAACCTGAAGAATTGATTATATGATGATTTCTTTGACAAAAAGAATAAAATGTGCCGAAACCAGTTTGGCTCAATGGATAAGAGCGTCGGCTTGGGGACTGAAGGGTCCCGGGTTCGATTCCGGTCAAGGGCATGTACCTTGGTTGCGGGCATATCCTCAGTAGGAGGTGTGCAAGAGGCAGCTGACCGATGACTCTCTCTCATCGATAGTTTCTAACTATCTCTCTCCCTTCCTCTCTGTACAAAATCAATAAAAAAATATATTTAAAAAAATAAAAGAATAAAATGTGTCTTTTTAGATATGGGTTGTGTTTTTCCAGATAGCACATATTATACAGAAAAATGCTCTAACATACTAAAAACTTGTACATCAGTGGCCTGAGTTTTAGCTCAGAAACTAAACTGAATGCCAATGGCACTATGTGAAGAAAATGAGGATTACAAAGGCCTATTAGTGTTTAGGAATATAGATATCGAACCTAAACACTCTTCCAGTCCAAATCCAAATTCTCCTTTCTCTATTTTGTTTCACTCACATGTTTACCTTTTTCCCTAAAACAATTTATTTTATTCTAAAAAGCATCATGATAGAAATCGGAATTTTGCCAGACTGCCTGACCCTTATCTCATGGATTAGTACTATTTTTATTTTTAATGCCACAGATGAGATGAAATATTTCACAATCTTTACAGGCATAAGGTTCTCAATTTGGATCTGAAAAGTCTGAAGAAATCAAACCTCAGAGAGGTCAACTGACTCTTCTAAGAGCACACAGCAAATCTCACTAGTTCACTTTGAATAGATTTTCTAACCCAAAGCTTTATGATTTCCTTGGTAATAATATAATTAACCTAGTAAACATGATACATTTGTATTACAGACAGAAACATATTTTCTTGCATACTAATTGAGGATTCATTTATTATTTCTAGTCAAAACAAAAACAAAAAAGGAAGATTTGGGCTCTCAGAACCCACACCATCTGCATTTCTAATGACAACAGAAAAGAAATTCGCACATTCCCAGGGACAAATTTCTTTAGAAATGTGTTTTATTTTAGCAAGCTGAAATATTATTAAATATAACACTCAAAAGTATATGTAACTTTGCAGAAACATTTTATTCTAACATATTTAGAAAGGCATAAATAACATATCTATAATAATAAAAGCATAAAATGCTAATTAGACCAGACGTTCTTCCAGACAGCCTTCTGGTCAAAGCCGGGGCTGCCCCAGTCCTGGATGCCTGCTGGCGGCCAGAGGGAAGCTGGGTTCCTGGTGCCAGAGGGAAGCTAGTGCCAGCAGCCGGGGGAAGGAAGGCCAACTCTTTCACGGATTTCATGCATCGGGCTCTAGTAGTTAATATAAGTGCATTATTTTTTTAAAGTATATTTTTATTGATTTCAGAAAGGAATGGAAAGGGAGAGAGAAATAGAAACATCAATAAGAATTGGCTGACTCCAGTATGCCCCCTACTGGGGATTGAGCCAGCAACCCTGGGCACGTGCCCTTGACCGGAATTAAACCTGAGATCCTTTGTTCCGCAGGCCAACCTTCTATCCACTGAGCCAAACCAGCTAGGGCTAAGTGCATTATTTAGTCAATACATTTTGTTCTTTCTTGTTAACTTAAAAGAATTAAGCACAAGCCTCCTAAAAGTTTTTCAGTTGGATGGAATCATTTGGTAACAGTTTATTACTTTCCTTGGTTAGATGCTTAGCTACAATTACGTGAGGATAGTTTTCTTCCCCACCATATTTCAGGTGGCTACTGATCCTTAGTGGTCACTACCTATTTTTTTTTTTTTAGGATATTTATAAACAAATAAAACTATTCAAATGCACAGGTTAATATTACTTCCCACATTTTCCTTGGCCTTTTAAAAATTATAAGATGCCTAAGAAAATGTTTTAAACATTTTCTCAAATTATCCAAATCCAGGGAACAAGGTGAAGTCTCCTTGTCTCCATTCTACTAGTCCACTTACCTCGCTTCTAGAGTTTCACCCCAAGAAGCACCACTAACCAGTCAAGAAGCTTCTTTCTCTTGGAGTATTGGGTGTTCTTGTTGATTAACATAACTAATCACTACAAATTTATCTTTGTCTTTCTTTCTTCCAAATTATTGCCATTGATGAAGCATAGCGACTACAAGAATCTCAAGATTTTTAATATCACATAGTTTTTAGCTAGGTGTGAGCACCAGGATCACTTGGGAAAATTGACTTCATACAAAAACGCTTATAAAAGACCAATCTCTATTTGTGAGATTAAGCATAGGTATTCCCAAATATCTCCAGATAAATTTGAAGCACACCCTGATTAAGAAATAATGTATTCATGGTTCAATAGAACATTCAATGCTTTTTTGAGTCTTACATTTAACTAAGAAGAATTGTTCATGAATTATTTTTAGGAAAATCCAGAATTTTTATTTTTTAAATATGTATTTTTATTAATTTTAGAGAGGAAGGGAGAGGGAGAGAGAGAGATAGAAATATCAATGATGAGAGATCATTGACCAGCTTTCTCTTGCATGCCCCTCACTGGGGATTAAGTTCGCAACCCAGGCATGTGCCCTTGAACGAAATCAAACCCTGGATCCTTCAGTCCCCAGGCCAATACTCTATCCACTGAGCCAAACCGGCAAGGGCAAAATCTAGAATTATTTATTTGAATGGTGTACTTAGCTTTTTACGCAAATCTTACATCCATTATGTTTTTTTTAGACAATATTTTAACAGTTACTTTGGACATAGGGAATAATTACCACACATGAGGCAATCTATTTTAGAACACCTGGAAATGGGCTTGTCTTGCTAATTACTGTGCCCACATTCTTTAGCCCAAACACATAAAAGATGTTTGGTAAATATATTTTGAATGATAAAGCATAAGCTTTTGTATAATAGACATTAGTCTTTTTGTAAGAGAAAGTTTCAATGCAATAAGAAAATTTAAAAACTTTCTAAAAATTATCCCAAGCTTTATTATTTACACAACAGTTTGTGAAATGCACAAATGACATGCATTTGTAACTGTCAAATGATCTTTGGAGCAGAAGTACCAGGTGTTCTACTTACTAGTATATAACAAATCACAGTTTACGTAAATTATAGATAAGTCAAGATTCAGTCACTCATTACATCTTTCAGAAAATCAACCCACCAATATGTCTTTGATGTTTGAACCAACTTGTTCCTGTCATTATGAATGTTCTCATGTAGCAAAAGAATGAAAGTTTGAAAATGGCTTTAAGAACCATCAAGAGGCCGTCTTGCCTTTATATTTTCAGCTATCATCATTCCTGACAGTATTAAATGGCCAATATATTTTTCTTATCTGTGGGGTTTTGTTTTAAATCTGTTCTTCCGGATTATGAAAGTAAAATGAAATATCTGTCTTTATAATATCTACTAGAGGCCTGGTGCACAAAATTAGTGCATAGGGTAAGGGGGGGGGGGGGGTTCCCTCAGCCTAGCCTGTACCCTCTCCAATCTGGGACTCCTCAAGGGATGTCTGACTGCCCATTATCCACTGGGATCAGGCCTAAACAGGCAGTCGGACATTCCTCTCACAATCCAGGACTGCTAGCTCCAAACTGCTCACCTGCCTGCCTTCCTGATTGACCCTAACCACTTTTGCCTGCTAACCTGATCACCCCCTAACCACTCTCATGCCAGCCTGATTGATGTCTAACTGCTCCCCTGCCAGCCCGTTTGCCCCCAACTTCCCTCCTCTGCTGTCCTGGTCACCCCTAACTGCTTTCCCCTGCAGGGTTGATCACCTTCAACTTCCCTCCCTTGAAGGTCTGGTGCCTCCCAACTACCCTCTCCTACTTGCCTGATCACCCACAATTGCCCTCCCTTGCAGGCCTGGTCCCTCCCAACTGCCCATCCCTGCTGGCCATCTTGTAGTGGCTATCTTGTATCCACATGAGGGCAGGATCTTTAATCACATGGGGGCAGCCATATTGTGTGTTGGAGTGATGGTCAATCTGCATATTACTCTTTTATTAGTAGGATAGAGGCCTGATACATAGGTGGGGGCCAGCTGATTTGCCCTAAAGGGTGTCCCGGATCAGGGTGGGGGTTCCCTTGGGGCATGGGGCAGCCTGAGCGAGGGGCCTGTGGTAGTTTGCAGGCCAGCCATGTCCCCCAGTGACCCAAGCAGAGGCCCCAGTATCGGATATATTTACTTTCTACAACTGAAACTTTGTAGCCTGGAGCAGAGCCAAGCCTCCTGCTTGCCCCATGGCAGAAGCCATTTCTGTTTGGATTTGTTTACCTTCTATAATTGAAAAGTTATAGCTTTGATTGGAGGCTTAGGCCAGCAAGGGCAGATGGAAAACTTGGCTTCCTCTGTTGCCAGGGAAATGCCTTTCTCTTGCTCTCTGTGGCTGTAGCCATCTTAGTTGGGTTTATTTGCATACTTGCTCTGATTGATCTGTGGGCGTGGCTTGTGGAGTGGAGTGACGGTTAATTTGCATATTACTCTTTTATTAAGTAGGATAATTGTAAATATAACTGACATTTGTTTTTCAGGGTAATTAGAATATTTCCTTTACTTTTAAAGTATACTTTAAACATGATTTTCAATCTTGATAATAAATATTTTATTTGAATGTTGAAAAGTCACAGATTTCTTTTTGTAAAAAAGTGTAATGACTTGCACAAATCCTTTATATCTGTGCTATATCAAAATAGTGAACAAACTCAAAGATGCATCTATGATGAGCATGGATATTACTCTTAAAACAGAGCATGATAAGGACTCGTAGTTTCCAATTTTGCATGTGAGTATGGCAGTCTGTCATAACAACATGTGAAAAGCTGACCAGATGAAAAATCATCAATTCCTAGATCCACAAAAGAACTAGAAACACAGGGCAAACTGCTGCTGACCAAGACTGGAGAGCCACACCAGGAAATGCAGAAAAAGAGGCTTATCAGAGCAGAGGCTCAAAAGAGTCTCTGGGCTTCTCAGCTATAATTGACAAATAGACCAGGGCTCAGCAAGGACAACTGCAAGTTGAGAGCTCCAGGGGAACCCAGTTGTAAGAAAGCCACACAATATTGTGAGATTTACTACCAAGAACTGGACCTGACGTCCACCGTAAATATCGGGGAGGAAAAATCATGTCAGGATTCACAAGGGGCTGAGAAAAGTTTCCATTTTGAAATATGTCAGAGCACTCTGTTCTTCTAAAGAAGGACTAACCTCAGGGGAAACTAGTTAACCAGAGCCTATCCTGCTAGGGCATTACTAGGGCAAAATTGACTTGGGCAGAGGGAAATAGCTAACTTTAGCTGGTTCTATCCTTCCATGTGGAGAAGGGAAACACTGACTCCAGCCCACTCTGGCCATTCTGTCCCACCTGAGGAGGAAGAAAAAAGCAAAACAAAACACAAAGTTCTCAGTCCAGAAGCACAGGCTCACTAAAAGACTGAGACCTAATGATGGATCTATAAACCTGTCTTGAAAGAAATGTTAAAAGACATTCTTTACAGAGAAGGAAATAATAGATCAGAAGTTTTGAGTTACATAAAGGAAGAACCATCCAGTGTCTTTTCTCAGACCACAGTAGAATAAACCTATAAATCAGTAACACAAAAATAAGTGGAAAATCCCAAATTATGTGGAGATTGAACAACACATTTCTAAATAACACCTGGGATAAAGAAGAAATCTCAAGAGAAATTTATATATATTTTGAAACAAAACAAAAGGCCAACTCATCAAAATTTGTGTGATACAGTTGCTTAGAGGGAAATTTGTAGCATATGTTAGAAAATTAAAAAGACTTAAAATCACCTTAGTAAACTAGAAAAAAAAAAAAGAGCAAATTAAATTCAATTTTAGCAGAAGAAAAGAAATAATAAAACTTATAACAAAAATTAATGAAATTCAAAGCAGTAACTTAATAGATAAAATCAATGAAACCAGCTTTGCTAGTGTGGCTCAGTGGATGAGCATCGACCTATGAACCAGGAAGTAGCAGTTCAATTCCTGGTCAGGGTATATGCCTGAGATTGTGGGCTCGAACCCCTTGATGTTTCTATTTCTCTCTCCCTCTCCCTTCCTCTTTGAAATCAATAATAAAACATTTTTTTTTCAAAATCAATGAGACCAAAAGCTGGCTATTTGAAAAGATTAATAAAATTGACAAGTCTCTAGCAGGCTAACTAGGAGAAAAAGAGAGGGGACACAAATTACTAATATAAGAAATGAAAAAGGGGATATCATTATAGATCCCATGGAAATTAAAAGGATAATAAAGGTAAACAACTCTAGGCCCACAGTTTTGATAACCTAGATGAAATAGAACAATTTATTAAAAAACACAATCTCTCAAAACTAACAGAAAAAGTGATCTGAATAAGTTTATCCTATATAATAAAAGCCTAATATGCTAAGTGTCCAGTCGACTGGTCAGCCATTCAACCAATCAAAGCATAACATGCTAATGATATGCTAAGGCTGCTCAACCTCTTGCTATGATGTGAACTGACCACCAAGGGGCAGATGCTCCAACTGGTAGGTTAGCTTGCTGCTGGCGTCTGGTCAATCTGGGACTGAGCAAGATGGGCCGGACATGCCCAAGAGCCCTTCCATGGTCCCTCCCTGACTAGCCAATCTCCCACATCTCTCCCTGGCCCTGATCATGCACCAGTGTGGTACCTTTGCCTGGCCTGTGCTTCTGTGATGCCACAGGGATGTTGGAGAACTGGCTTCAACCCAATCCCACTCAATGTAGGAGCTGCACTCTGGTGGTCAGGGCGCTCCTACAGGAGAGGGGTGGGGCACCAGAAGCTGGGCTCATGGCTAGTGAGTGCAGCAGTGGTAGCAGGGGCCTTTCCTGCCTCCACAACAGCACTAAGGATGTCCGACTGCCAGCTTAGGCCTGCAGTGCACCTAAGCCAGCAGTCTGACATCTCCCAAGGCTTCCTGGACTGCGAGAGGTTCAGGCAGGGCTGCAGAGCCTCCCCTCTAAACCACTCAGCCCCAGAGGGCACATTTTGTGAACTTGGCCTCTAGTAATAATAACGAAATAGAATCAATAATCCACCTGGATGGTGTTGCTCAGTGCTTGAGCAATACAATTGGATTGGCTGATTCCTGGTCAGGGAACATGCCCTGTTGTGGGTTCAATTCCCAGTAGGGGGCATGCAAGAGGTAGCTGATCAATGATTCTGATCATTGATGTTTCTATCTCTTTCTCACTTTCCCTTCCCTTCTAAAATCAACAAAAATATTTTTAAAAAAGAAATGAAATCAATAATTTATATTCTTCAAAAACTGAAAGCACTAGGCCAAGATGGGTTCATTAATGAATCTCTTTCAGAGGATAAAAGAAGAGGGAATACTTTCTAGCTCATTATATAAGGTACTGTCCTAATACCCTATTAGCATTATGCTAATACCAGAAAAGTAAAATGCAGAACAATATCTCTTATGAATACAGATACAAAAAGCCTCAGCAAAATAGTAGCAAACTGAACCCAAAAGTATCAAAAATACTTATATACCACAACCAAAAGAGATTTACCTCCAGTATAGTTCAATATTTGAAAATCAATTTATTTAATTGATCACATCAACAGGCTTAAAAAGAAAAATTGCAGGACCATATTGCTAGATACACTAAAAGCTGAACATACAATGAACAGATAATGTCTTGTGAAATTTTGCACCTGAAACTTATATAATCTCATTAACTAGGGTCACCCCATTAAATTCAATCAATAAAGAAAAAGAAAAAGCACTTGGCAAAATACAACACCCATTCACTATTTTAAAAACTAAGGAAGAGAGGGGAAATTCTCAAGTTGATAAAGATTATCTACCCAAAAAACCCTAGTTAACATCACAGTAAATGGTGAGAAACTTAAAGCATTTCCATAAGTGCAGGTACACAGTAAAACTGTCCTCCCTCACACCCATTCTTTTTGATATTGTACTGAAAGTTCTTGCAAATTCAACAAGGCAAGAAAAGGAGATAAAAAGTACAAGGATTGTGACAAAAGGCTTAGAACTATCTTTGTTTACTGATGATATGGTCTTAGAATTCAACAACAAGAAAACCTTTGATTTTTAAAATGGTCTGAAGATATTAAGACACCACACAGAAGATATACAGATGGAGAATAAATATATGAAAAAGATCTGCACATATGTTACCAGAGAAATGCACATTTAAACACAATGAAGTACCACTACATGCCGATTAAAGTAGCCAAATTCCAGAGCCCTGACAACCCCAAATGCTGACAAGGATACTAAGCAACAAAAATTGTTATACATTGCTAATAAGAATACAAAAATGGCACACCCTGAAAGGTGTCACTTTGAAAGACACCTTGGAGGTTTCTTACAAAACTAAACATAAACTTGTCATACAATCCAGAAATCACACTTATTGGTATTTAACTTACCCAAAGGAGTTGAAAAGTATGTCCCCACAAACTTGTACAAGGATGTTTGTAGAGGCCTTATCATAATTGCCAAACCTTGGGAGCAACTAGGACATACTTCAGTATGAATAGATAAATACACTATAGTACATTCAAGCAATGGATTATTACTCAGAAATTTTAAAAAATAAGCTAGCAAGGAACAAATATACTTGAGCGACCTTAAGTCTATATTTCTAAATGAAATATTCTAGTCTGAAAAAGCGAAAAACTATATGATTCCAGCTATATGACAATCTGGAAAAAAGCAAAACTATGCAGACAACAATGGAGGTGGAGACAGAATATTTTTAAGGCAATGAAAATACTCTGTGTAGTATCATAATGATAGACATTTGTCAACATATGTGTTCAAACCCATAAAATGCATATCACCAAGAGTGAACTCTAAGGTAAACTATGGACTTTGACTGACATCATGTGCAGGATTATCGTTGGTAAAAAAAAAAAAAAAAAAAAAAAAAAAAAAAAAAAGTACCTTTTGACTTATAATCACCATATAAGTCAAAAGTCATAAAATGCATTGTTGAGACACAGGATTAGGTTCAAGAAATGAATGAGATAGGTGACCTTTCCTAAGGAGCTTCACATTTTAGAGTGGGAAAAGAGCTGTAACTTCCCAAATAACATTTAATATAATCTATACTAATAAAAGGGTAATATGCTAATTAGACTGGACATCCTTCCATACAAAGCCATAGTGGCAGGGGTCGAGGCAGTGGTGGTTAGGGGTGATTTGGCCAGCAGGGGAGGGCAGTTGGGGGCAATCAGGCTGGCAGGCAGAGGCGGTTAAGGGCAATCATGCAGAAGTATTATTATTATAAGGCCAGACTATGCCCTGGGTTTAGGGCTTGGGATACTAATCACAATTAAATACAGCCCTTTCTCTGTTTCCTCATGGTGCTTTCCACCACCATGTTGGTATATACCTCATGATGCTAACTCTGATGTTACCTGTCTCTGTCTTCATCACTGTACTGTGAACTCCTTGACCCATAAGGGAAGAATCTCTGTTATCCATATTGTGCTTTAGGTCCCAGTTGGCTACCATACTATTGGAGATACTTTAAGTACTAGAGAAAATCTTACATAATTCATTCTTTTATTTTACAATCTACTTATATAAATGGCAAATAAATAGTAAAAGAATGTTATGGAGGAAGAGTGGGCAGTACCAGAAAATATGACTGAGCCAAATGTCAAGATTATAAGCTAAATAAAGGTTCTACACAAAATCTTATATGAAAAAAATCTGTATCCCTTAGTAAAGTATATATGGATTTCAGTAACCATGAGAGAGTGACCAAGAATAACTGACAATACCATATTTGGGAAAGCATTTGCTCATTTAAACACAGTAAACATTGTGTAAGACACTGCTAAATTTATAAAGTACATTTGGTACAGAACACAGTCTTGAGACACGTTGCTGGAAAATTCTTAGAATGTCCAGGGGAAAAATTTTAAAGATAATAAAATATCTAAAAACATGTTGAAAAACAAATATGAGAAAAATAAAATGACCCGGAAAAAAAACAACTACTTCTTTGCTAAGAAAGGATAGTGGACTCTGGTGGATTTCTGTTGGGTAGGTTCTGTTAACTGACTTCAGCTAAAATTTCTCAAATTATTAATTCAGTTTGTTTATGTATGTGCAGGCTGACTTTTAATGCTTATTTGGCTACATGACAAGGAATGTTCTTTAGCCAAAAATCACTCAATAAAATAGTATCCTCTCCAAATGATTTTAGAATTTTCATAAAACTTCCTCCATGTGATTCATTATTTTCTCTTATGGTGCTAATTATGGCCAATACTTTGTAGCTATGCTAATTTTTATATAAAAAAAGACTGATATTTTACAAAATGAATATACTCCATAAATTTATGTATCTTTAAAAAATAAGTCTATTTAAGTAGAAGAACTTTGGATCATCTCAGATAATTAAATACTATTCCCAGATCAGCCATGGATAACATTGTATGATCTTGAGAATATATTATTACTTATCTTTAGTTCAATCCAAAGTAAAGTAAAATATACTTTACATGTTTCAATTTTATTTTTCAATATAACTGAGGTCATTAATAAAAGATTAAAATTGCTTCTGTACCAATTTAATAAGGCACATAATAATAGTGAATAAAGATTGAATGCTGCCCTAACTGGTTTGGCTCAGTGGATAGAGCATTAGCCTGCAGACTGAAGGGTTCCAGGTTTGATTCTGGTCAAGGACATGTACCTTGGTTGCTAGCACATCCCTAGTAGTGGATGTGCAGGAGGCAGCTGATTGACGTTTCTCTCTCATCAATGTTTCTAACTCTCTATCCCTCTCCCTTCTTCTCTATAAAAAATCAATAAAATATATATTTTTTTTAAAAAAAAGATTGAATGGTTACAATAAGCTAAGCACTGTGATAAGAGTATTTAATGAATTACTACATAAACATGCATGATATCTAGGTACTTTTGTTATCTGTAAAATTCACAAATGAGGATACTGAGGCCTACAGAATGTTTTTCACTTGCCCAAGGTCATGGAGCTAGTAATTGGCTGAGTCAAAATTTTAGTCCAGAGTGTTTGATTAAAGACCATGCATTGAACTGCTACAGTAATGTGATTATACTAAATTTCCACTGGCATTATCCTCCTTTATCTAATCGCCCATGTGACAAGTTGCACATATTTGCAAGGGAGTTTATATGATTTGAGTATAAGAAGTAGCCACGTAACAGAATGCTTCTCTGTGTGTAGCTAAGTTATCTCTTAAGAAATCAAGAAAGTAGCACCCTCTAGTCACCTCAGCTCACGGCCCTGACAACAGGAACAGATGGCATGCCTGGGAGTGCACAATAGCACATAAACACTCTGGCAGGAAATAAATGAGAACATATGAGTAAAGGCAACATAGCCATCACTTGAGAACCAACTTACTCTTTCCACTCCTCTTTTAGCATTAATTTGCTATAGGAAAATATTATGCATGATATTTTCTGACAGATTTGGCATGTTTTAGCCATATTCATCTTCTTTTGGCCATAAAGGAATGCATGTTTGATCAAATCAATGAGAATTTGTTTGATGAACCACATGCTTGTTATGTGGCCTGTCTTACTTTATACACACAATTTATAAAGTGTACAAAGCCGTGGAATAGATTAAGGAGAAAAATGTAAATCCTCCTTCTCTGGAAATATTGAAATGGTGTAAATATAATTCTTTGCGGAGGATTAGACATACTAATCCTTTACATCAACATCCACTGGGTAATATATATGCCAACATTAAAATACAAAAGCAAAAATCTAAAGGACAGATTTAGAAATGTCTAGATCAAAGTCATTTTTTTTAATAAGGGCCCCATAGTTCCTATATATTCAAAGACAACCAATTAATGTTAAAGGTGCTCATTTCTAACTGAAGTTACCATATTGCAGCACTTATATTAGCTCCAGTTACTACTTCATTATCTTGAAGAAAATGAAATATGTATAAGGAAGCCATTTCTATTTTGAAAAAACAAATGGCAGTACTTTGATTTATTATATTTATCTACCTTTTCTTTCTGTTCAGAACAAATGGTATTACCCAGTTGATCAGAATCCATTTAATTGTACCTCACTGTTATTTGAAAGTCTCTCAGAGCTCTTACATCTCTTTAAAAAGAGGATCAAAACAGAGTCAAGTTTCAATAAAGGTTTTAAAATCTGCATTTCTTTACCAATAGAACTAAGAAAAGAACAAGGAGAGGGCAATGCCAAAGCTTACTGGGAAATTTGGCAGAACACCCACCCACCTCTGCAGTAATTAACTGACATTGTAGAATTATAGGGAGAATATGAATGAGACGTATTCACTTCCTTTTGTCTAGGACACAACTTTTTATTACATGTTTTTTATTACATGTAAGTATATTTTAATTCATTGGGGCATAGTTAAGTGATTTCAATTTAGTTTCTGAAATGTGCAAGAATATATGGGCACATTAAAAAGTACGTTGCTATACTTTTTAATGAAAGAAATGTGAGAAATTTTAAGCTAAAGCCCCCAAACCAAACCTTCTTGGAGGAAAACAATTTTCAGGGTTATAATTATGTGGTTAATTATTATTCTAGAATTCAAACATTAAATTCAAAATATTACCTTGACTTTACTTTGACAAAACTAAAATGAAATATAATTCATTTGATCTAGTTTTATAAGAAATGTCTAATTATTTCAATAAATTAACTTAAATTGAATTTAAAGTAAAGCAAAATAACCAAAAAAATAGAAAAACTCTAGAATTTTATAATTCCACTAGAGGCCCAATGCACAAAATCCATGCGTGGGCAGTGGGAGGGTGAAATGAAGGGAGCGTATTCCTCAGCCCAGACTCTTCAATCAGGGACCCCTAGGGGGATGTCAGACTGCCTCTTGCAATCTGGAACCACTGGCTCCTAACCTCTCGCCTGCCTGTCTGCCTAATCCCCCTTAACCACCTCTGCCTACTTTCCCTGATTGCCCCTAACTGCCTCTGCCTCACCCCACACCCAGAACCCAGGCTTCTCTCCCTCTAGCCCACCACAGGAAGCCAGGATCGATCGGGGCCGGCTTCACCTGCGCCAGCCTCAGCCACAGGGGACCATAGTCGCAGGCACTGGCACCCAGGACCACAGGGTGGGCAGCTTGTCCCTTTCCCAGGCCACAGTTTTAGGTGCTGGCATGTTGAGCATCTTTTCATATGCTTATTTTACACTTGGTTATCTTACACTTGGGACCTTGGGGCAGGCAGCTTGTCCCTCTCCCAGGCTGCAGGCACAGGTGCAGGTGCAGCCACTGGTGCCCAGGACCGCGGGGCAGGAGGCTTGTCCCTCTCCTGGGCCGCATCCTAACTGATCCCTATTCCTCTCTTGTGAGCTCATTTGTGCCTGGCTGGTCCCCCCACCCCCACCCCCTCCTCAGTGTTGAGTGTCTGAGCATTATGGAGTGATGGCATGAGGATGTGACAACATATGCATATTAGCTCTTTATTATATAGGGTTGTGTAATAATACATTTAAAAAATAATGAAGCTGGAGAATAGCACATGAAAGAATGTTTTTAAGAAGACCTTGAAAAAAATAGTATTAAAATATCAAAGTACTACTAATGTTTCTACTAACAATAAAACTGAAAGGAGTTTTAGGGGTGAAAAAAGGCGGGTTTAGGAAATTTTAGAAACTAAGGGGTCCATGGAAAAAACACAGGGCTACAGAGTCTCAAAAGCATACATTTCCATAAGACAAGGGAGCAGGGAGTAGCAAAAGGTACAGATTTACAGAATAAAGGGAAGGAGGAAGAAAGCCCAGAGGTTATAGGAGAACCATGAGGGAGGAGAGCCCCAGGAGTCCCACTGAGGTTTGACCTTTGGGCCCAGAAGTTGCTATAGTGACCAAATCAGAGCGGGTGGTAACTAATCAGAGGCACAGAGATCTGCAGCCTTTATAAACCTTAGGGAAAAGGGACTCAGTGGGACTCTTTGCCCTCCCCACGTGGGAGTCTGTAATTGTTCTTCAGTAAATTTCCACCTTTACTCTAGCATCTTCCCTCCGTGGTTTCATTCTTCGACTTCAACAAAGAACCTAGGAAAAATCATCCTTCCCAGGAAACATCGCAAGTTTCCAGTCCAAAATTCCCATTTCAAAACTAGTTTTAAATTTTTTTATAAAGATGCACATGTTTTTCAACTATATTACTGTTTAGTATTTTTTTTAAAATCCCTTATAATAGTGACTAGGTCAGTTTTCCCTCAATTATTTGATAAATCTATACAAATCCTAAGTGCTTTTTAAATATAATTGTTAAGTTTATCTGGAAGAATAAAGAAGAGGGGATCTTTCCTACTTTATATAAAAACACATTAAAACCATAGTATCACTGAATAAATAGTTCACTGTTTGGATATATTTACCCATTCACATACTGAAAGACATATTATTTTGGCAATTATTAAAATACCTGCTATAACCATTTGTATGCAGATTTTTCCTAAACAAAGTTTGTTTTTTAATACATTTTATTGATTTTTTACAGCGAGGAAAAAATAGAGAGTTAGAAACATCCATGAGAGAGTAACATTGATCAGCTGCCTCCTGCACACTCCCTATTGGGAATGTGCCCACAACCAAGGTACATGCCCTTGACCAGAATCGAACCTGGAACCCTTCAGTCTGCAGGCTGACGCTCTATTCACTGAGCCAAACCAGTTAAGGCCCTAAACAAAATTTTTAACTCATTTAGCTAAACACCCAGGAGTATGACTACAGGATCATATGATAAGAATGTATTTGATTTAGAAAGAAACTACTGAATTTTCTTCAAAAGTGGCTGGACCAGTTTGCATTAGAATTCCTGTATATTCTTGCCAGCATTTGGTGTTATCCATGTGTGTACTTTAGACATTCTATAATAGATTTATAGTAGTATCTCATGCTTTTAATTATAATGCCTTAATAACATATGATGTTGAACATCTTTTCATATACTTATTTTAAACTTGGTTATCTTCTATGAGATATCTGTTAAGATCTTTTGCCTACTATTTAATTGGGGTATTTAGGTTTTTCATTGATTTTCAAGAGTTCCATACATATTTTGAGTATCAATCTTTTATTAGATGTTTTTGCAATCATTTTTTTTATTCTCTGAGCTAACCATTCATTCTCCATTAATGCCTTACATAAAGGAGAAGGTTTCCATTTTAATTAAGTACAAATTATGAAATTTTTCTTTCATAAATTGTGCTTTGGCTGATGTATCTGAAACATCATTGCCAAGGTTACCTACATTTTCTCCTTTGTTATCTTCTAGGAATTTTACAATTGTCCATCTTATATTTAGGTTCATGATCCATTTTGAGTTAATTTGTGGAAGGTATATGTCTGAATTTTTTTTTTAACATATGTATATCTAGTTCCTCCAGCACCATTTGTTAAAAAAACTAACCTTACTCTATTGAATTGTCTTTGTTTTTCTGTTAAAGATCAGTTCAATACACCTGCATAAGTCTATTTCTGGGCTCTCTATTCTGTTTCATCGATTGATTTGTCTGTTTTTTTGGCCAATACCACACTGCCTTAATTACTGTAGCTTTATAGTAAATCTATAAAGATTTACTACACACACACTGAGTGGCCAGATTATTATGCATTCAGAGAGCATAATAATCTGGCCACCCAGTGTATATGTATAATTTCTGAAATTGTCCCATAAGACTGGTATATGTTTTTAATTTATTGCCCCTCCTCGCCACCTGCATTAGCTAATTCTGTTCCTCATTCCTAAAGTTTATTAACTTTTTTGTCATCACCAATCTGCTATCAAGCTCTCCAAGTACTATTCCAGATATGGTATTTTTCAGTTCTAGAATTTGCATTTGTTTCTTTTTTAAAGTCTCTATTGATGTTCTAAGATATATTTTTTCTCATTCATTAGAGGGAAATTTTTCTGCATACCCATTTAATAATTTTTGTCAGCTAAGTCCACCTTCTCATCTAGGTTCAGTTTTTCATATGTTGCCTTTCCTTTTAACTGTAGAAAACAATTCCTATTTATTTGTATATTGCAACTTTTGTAGATTTTTATCCTGAGTCTTGTGAATCATAGCACATTGTTGATACTCTGGATTTTATTACGTTCCTCCAAAGAGAAAGTTTTCAGGGAATTATCTTGTTTTAACTCAAATTCAAATTACAAGTAGTATTCCTTGTGGTGAGTTGTTGTTGTTGTTATTATTATTATTATTATTATTATTATTTGTTTAGCCTAACTGGGCTGCTTGGATTCTATGCAGTACCTGTGCAGTTCAGAGGTCACACAGAAATTTGAGAAGAGATTATACAAAAACTGGGCTTCCCTCTTTATCTCTCTCCTTTCCACGATTTCTGTTCTCATTTTCAATTGCCCCAAATTCTATCCTCTGAGTTTTCAAGCCTGGAATAATGACAGGTTTTGTGCTTGTTTGGTTGTTTGTTTGTCTTTATGTCTGGTTTAGCTACCTAACATAGTACATAGTACTGGGGTCTGTCTTATTCTAAAAGGCATAAAAACACACCTAGTAGTTTCCTTTTGCTAAGTGGTGAGCCCAACATGATATCCTTGGTTTTAGTCATTCTTGATTGTCCTCAGTTGTTTTAATATCATGTTCAGAGTTTACAGTTGTGGGACTTCAATAGGAACTATTCTGACATTACAGAAAACTGAAAGCTTTGAAGAAAAAAACCTTCCTTCAAATATCTTGCATCAATATTTCTCTGTCTTTCCCTCTCTCTTCCAGTCTCTCTAAGAATCAATGGAAAATTATCAAGTGATGATTTAAAAAAAAAAGACAAAAACAAAATTATAAATAAGTAACTCTCAAATATTAAAAGAAAACAACACAAAGCAAAAATTAAAATTGTCGAAACTGGTTTGGCTCAGTGGATAGAGCGTCAGCCTGTGGACTGAAAGGTCCCAGGTTTGATTCCAGTCAAGGGCATGTACCTTGGTTGCAGGCACATCCCCAGTGGGGGGTTTGCAAGAGGCAGCTGATAGATGATTCTCTCTCATCAGTGTTTCTAACTCTCTATCCCTCTCTCTTCCTCTCTGTAAAAAATCAATAAAATATATTTTTAAAAAATTAAAATAAAATAAAATGCAAATAAACCAACTGTCCATCAGCAGAGGCATAGTTACATAAGCTGTGCTATAATCATAAAAAGGAGTGTTGAACAGCACTGAAAATAAATGAGCTACAGCTACATGGGGTGATCATTTTGTGGGGTATGAAGATGGCAGATCACCTTATACACTTGAAACTAACATAACCAATATAAATGATATACCAACTATACTTAAATAAAAAAAATAATAATTTAAAATTAAAAAAACAACAGAGAGATTAACATTAGAGCTGGTAGATAGAGTAACTCAGTTTACCCTCCCCAGGGTGGGAAGGTATCATCCCATGCATTGAGAGGGTGAATAGGACAGAAAGGAAGAGACATGTTGATATCACTCTCTGCCTGACTGCCTGAGCTGGACCTCTCCTGCCTGGGTGTTCTTGGTCCTCAGGCCCTCAGATACACACTGAAATCTATACATTAGCTTCCCAGCTCTCAGGCTTCAAACTGCATCATTGGCTTTCCTGGCTCTCCATCTTGTCGATGGCAGATTATGGGATTTCTCAGCCTCCATAATCATGTGAGCCAATATCTTTTAATAATCTCTTTATATATAAATTGGCTCTATTCCTCTGGATAACCTTGATAAAGGCAATATGCTACTTCTTGCAAAAACTTCAAAGCAAGTTATATCTTTATATTACATGCTCTCATTGCACATTACCTGTCTTCACTGTAATTTAAAAGTTTCTATGTAATTATATTTGTTGAATAACCATTGCCTTCACTACAGAGAAAGCTCCATGTCTGTATTGCTATTATTATCTCCCCAATTCCCACTATAACTTCATTGCTATAGGCATTTAATTAATATTCCTTGAATGAATGAACTTGAAAGCACAGGAAATAAAATGAAGAAGAAAATTACCCAAATTCATCATTTCTCAAAATAACACATTATAAAATGTTCAGCATTCCATTTTAGTTTTTGCTATAACTTTTGTTATGATCTCACATTTACTTCTATTATGCTTTTTTTACTTACCATGGTAATATTTCATTTAGAAAATTTTCCATAGTCAGTTCACCCATTAATCTAGTAAATAGTGAAGATTGATATTCGATATTGTCATTGTTTTTATTTCTGTTTTTAGAATGCTAAGAAGTATGGAATAATATTTGCTGTAGGTGGTTTTTATTGATAGACCTAACTTTTTCTCTTAGATCAGTGGTCGGCAAACTGTGGTTCATGAGCCACATGAGGCTCCTGAGCCGTGGTTTGCTGCCCTGTTAACTAATGAGTTTGCCAACCACTGACCTAGACTCTCGATTCCAATAATTACAGGCTGTTGTTGTTCCTTGTGATTAAGCCCTAGATTATATATCCATAATACATATTTCTGGTGGCATTGCATGATAATTTTTCAGATTTTTAGTGATTATTGAAGAGACCATATTTACCTTTGATTTGATTTGAAACAATGTTCAACTGTGATCTGATAACTTGATTCAGTGCCTATAGTGAAAGATTTTAGATTTTTTATCTTGTTATCTGTACTGGGATACATTGTTTTTTCTGCTGTATAAAAGGAACTTGTTGCATTTTCAGAGATCTTTTTGAATACAGCCATGATAGATAAGAAAATATCTCGATGTTTCCAGAAGGTGGTGTTGAAAGGCACAAGAACTTCAGGTAGGCCAAGCAATGCCCTTAAGCATAACTGCAGAGTATAAGGGCGAGAAAGAGTTGTTTCCAAAAATGTTTATGTAAGGACAACCTCAGTTTCATGGACTGCACCAACTATCTCCCTAACTAGGTAGAAGTACCCTAAATCCAAGTATTGATTCAATAATATGTGCTTCCCAGAATATCTCCATGGATTTATTTTACCCCAGTCCTGCTCATTTCCAGCAAAAGAATAATTAAATCCATTTTCTTTAAATGTTAAATACGAGAAAAATATATACCTGAACAGCATGGAAGAATAGCAGTAAAATTCTTGAAAAAGTAAGTTGTATTTTTCTAAAGATGAGACTGTTGACACAAATTTGGGCTGTCATTCTTTAAATTCATGAAGAATAAAAAGCTTTAGAAATTGTTAAAGGAAACCGATGACACATAGTTTAAAAAAACATTCTGTTTATATTTTGAATAATGGAGTTAGCTTACTTCATTTTTATATTAGGGGAAACACTAGAACAAAAAATAAATTTCCTTTTGTTGGGACATAAAAACATAAGACTCATTCACCATGGCTTTGTGCTCAGGTCAGAATCAATTTAATCCCTGCTATTATAAAAAGATAGAGTCGGTAGGGAGAGAAATGGACACGGAAAGAGACTTTGGTTAGTGAGAGCGAGATGCAGTGTGCAGATGATGTTTTTTTCAGTGTCTATTTGAAATCTGTATGGTCTTGTGAACCAATGTCACCCCAATAAATTTAATGAGAAAATTAAAAAAAAGTAGCTTCCTAAGCAAGAAATAAATAATAAAATAAAGAGATAGAGTAGGTATTTAATGGAGAAACAAGAAATGATAGCCATCTGGCTCTTCTTTGCGATTTTAACCAATATCTGTTATCCTCAAAAGGCTAAAAAGAAATGGTCTAGCTAATGGTCCCCAAAATACGCACTGTATAGAATCCTTTCTTCAGATGAAATCTTACTCTAAAAAACAAAATTTTAAATGGCTAAAAACACTGCTCCTCTGGTTAAAACTGGTATGCAAGACCCTGATTGTGGCCCTCTAGACCCTTCTACTCCCACATTCAACGCCCAGGATAAACTAGGCCTCAGTCTGAGTCTGCGCAATCAAAGGTGACTGAAATGTAAGTAGGCCACAGAAGGGTAGGTATTGCTGCCATAAAACTTTTTAAAGGACAAAATCAATGATATCCATTCCTTCTCTTTTAAATATATTTATGCAGAAGACATTACAAAACCATTGTCTCATAATTTATCTCTTTTAAATCATATCATTCATTACTACTCTTTCATTGTTATGTACAAAATTCATGTTATGTACCCCATGCTTTTCACATAACATTGCTGGCACTGCAAGATAGGTTTTCCTATTTCTAATTAAAGTTTCATAAACTAAGGCTTAGAAAAGTTAAATCTCTTGTTAAATTAAAAAGAAAAAGAAAGAAAAAAAACCAGCATCAGATCCATGCAAAAGTTGGTCTCTGATAGAAAAACATGTGTTCTTTTTTATTTTTTTTAATAACAGTTTGTCTCTAGTGAAATTTTACCCTTAGAAAAATTTTGGAATTATATCTCCCCACCTTCAAACATCAATAAACAATCTTGTCATGCAGAGGTAGACTGAAAGGCAGGTTTTTCTTCTTTAAAGTATTTGATCCATGTGATATAGATGTTTACAGAGTCTAAGTTGCTAAGGTAAAAATAAATATATTTAATTAATTAATGTCTTCATGAGAAGTGAGGTTTTCGGTTTTTTCCTAATGAAGAATCGTGGATGGAAGCTCCACTCCAAAATTAAGGATCGGCAAAACAGCAAGTGATGGGGGCAAGGAATGGAACACCGTTAGAGATAATTGGCAAATCATGATTGAGAGCAGCTTGTTTTGCTGTTTTTGTTGACCCTGTCAATACACTGAATAGATGTTTTTTTGGTTATTATTTTTGTGTATTATGGCTATCTAAAAGAGAGTTTGGATTTTTTTTTCACCCCATTTTGAAAGCTTTTAAATTAATACTGTGATGGCAGTAATTAAAGAACCCCATTCCAGTCAATTCTTGCTTATTCTTTGGAATTCAAGCAAGATTTCTTAGTAGTAATATGAACAATAATATTAATAGTAGGCATGTCTATTTAAACTTCGCTGATTTTTCAATACTTTTGTCCTGTTTAGGATGTTTGAATTCTTAGTGGAGCATAGGGAGTAGACCAACAGCCAAGAAATAGTGGACACTTGAATAAATATCTTGCAATAATATCAGAAGCATATTCCCAGAGACCTAAAGGCATTTACAAGAGCACTCATAGCACCAGGAAATACATATAAGGGTAGTTTGAATTATTACTGTTTCTATGCTAAAATGAATCCCAGAAGAATACTTTAGCCCAGGGGTGGTCAGGCCCAGGGGCTGTATAAGACCTTCAAAATCATTTGGTCTGGCCCTGCCAAGGCATTAGAGGGGAGTTAATTAAATGTTTGTCCAAATATAGCAGGCTAAATTTTAAGTTGGTAATTTTGTATGGTTCATGAATGATGTTATAACTATCCAAAAGGACCTTGGCAGATTAAAAGGTTCCCCACCCCTGCTTTAGTCCATTTGTCCAAGTAGTAATATATTGGAGTAAGGTGAAAAACGGACACCTGACTTCAATCTGTTCATGTAACTCATTGGCTCTGGGAACCAAACACATGCTTGCTACTCAGGTTCCCAAATTAAGGCAAGGATCAACATAATCAGCTATGAGAGAATATCCATAGCAACTCTCTGTCCTGAGGCTAATGATTAAAAAAGCAAAGGGAAGATCCTGTTTTCTTTTCTTTCTTTTTTTTTTAAATATATTTTATTGATTTTTAACAGAGAGAAAGGGAGAGATAGAGAGCTAGAAACGTCGATGAGAGCGAAACATCGACCAGCTGCCTCTTGCACACCCCCTACCGGGGGTGTGCCCGCAACCAACATACATGCCCTTGACCAGAATCGAACCTGGGACCTTTCAGTCTGCAGACCGACACTCTACCACTGAGCCAAACCGGCTTCGGCAAGATCCTGATTTCATTCCTTGTATTAGTCAAGATTCTCTAGGAACAGATCTAATAGGAGACTTATATAGGAATTGTCCCACATGATTATGGAGGCCAAGAAGTCCCATAATATGCTCTCTGCAAAGTGAAAGCCAGGAAAGCTGGTGGTATAATTCAGTCTAAGTCTGAAGCCTGAGAACCAGAAGCTCTGATGTCCAAGAGCAAGAAAAGATGGATGTCTCAACTCAAGAAGAGAGAAACTTTTGTTCTACGTGGGTCCTCAATGGATTGGAGATGCCTACCCATAGTGATGATGGAAGATTTTTCTTTACTCAGTCGACTCAAAATAATGCTAATTTCTTCCAGAAATACCAAGACATACCTAGAAATAATTTTTTATGGATATCTGGGCATCTCATATTCCAGTCGGTTTGACACATAAAATTGACCATTATATAACCTCTCTAAAAAGTAAAATGTTAGCAATAGTACATGCTTAGGAGAGTCCTGGAGATTACTGCCACCAGTAGAGACAAGAGATGTAGGGGAGTGATTTCAATCCATAGCCTGTTGTTCTATGAATAAGTGGATTATCATAAACACAATTAGCTAGCAATTACAATTGTTGATGTTACTTCACATTGCATTCATTATCACATTATATTCATGTGGTTTCTTCCTGAGGATGTCCACAAACTCCCAGAAAATTGTATGCAAGTATTGGTCTTGAATATGTTAGTTTCTCTATCCCCCAAACTCAAGAGAAGGTAGGATTTATTAACATTAATTTAATAGGGACAAAAATTATATCTTCATTAACTTGCTTTAGTGGCTCTGTACCACTCAAGACCTTTTTAAATTTTCCCAAGGCTGTATGCAGCTCTGTTAACTTGATTATATCAGGCTCATAGGACCTGGTGAAGAGAAAGCAGCAGGTCTGCCAGATGACTTAGTAAGACACTATTGCCAGAGGCTGAGAAATGACACTTATTAAAATACAGGTACTTGATTCCTCAGTGAAGTTCTGGGGCATTTAGAAGTCTGGAAGTTTCAGGATACATTCCTTCTAAAATGAAAAATAGTTTGCTGCATCTTACAATCTTGACCACAATGAATGAGACACACCATGTGGCACATCCTTTTGTATTTTACAAAAAATATATATACTTGTTTGGGGTGTGTCGCTCTGATTCATTTACTAATTAGCTCAAAATTCTACCAGTATTGAGAGAAAAATAGAAGAAAGCATATATTATAGCTGACTCGAGCTGTATGCCTGTAGCTCTCTCACTGGAGCTTTGACCTAGGAAATTCAATATTGCTCAAATTACCTGTGGCATAGGTAGATGTTATAGTATTTGTATAACACAAATAATCCTATGATTTTAAAGTAAAATTTAGATTTCACTGACAAGCAATGATTATTTACAGAAATAATTCTTGGCTTGATTCTGGGTTTAGAACAAGATGGTCAGGTAATCTGAGCTGCCCATCATCAAATGATTGTTACCAGATGGTAGAAGCAAGAAAAACCAGAGATAAATCATAAAATGCAAATGTGAACAGGATCTGAAAGCACAAGTGTTTTTATTTTAATGAGTAGCTCATGCTCCCACTGTGTTTGTCCCTGCCATACTTACACCCCTTCCTCAGCCTACAACTGGAGGTGGAAGAACATGGCATAAATAAGAGCCAAGTGATTTCCGGAAGAACTTTTATAATATGCAGGAATAGCAAAAGGGAAGGATGCTGGATAAGACAAAAATATGGATCTATATGATTGGGTGGAAAAAACTGTTTGGACAGAGAACTTGACAAAATTGTTTAAGAGTTGCTTCCTGGGATGTTTTAGAAAGAAATATGAATTGAACTTTTAGAGTGTATTCATAGTATGAAAATAGTATACACCATGAGAATGTTCACCAACAGTCCCCAGTACAGAGGAGACTCATTGCACTCTGGTGATTTTCAGTCAGCCTCTTTCCCAAGCGTTCTTACTGCTTGGCCAATGAATGCCATGACCTTGAGCATAGGGTCAGATGCTCTGTAGCAACAAATACTTCTCTATGCCATGGGTCACTGGCTTCAGCCTCTACTGAGTATCCAATTTTCCAGGACCAGTGAAAGAGACCAAACCTAACTGTATTTTTCTCTAGGGATCCTTGCAGCTATCTGATTATGGATTGAAATGTTAGACCTCTTCCATTCCAAAGGAAATAATAATTGACCCTGACTGTACTAAGCATTTACTTGGGGTTTGGGTTTTTCTTCCATTTCGGATGCTCCTTCCAAAAACCTGATCTCTGGGCTTACTGAATGCCTTATTCACAACATTATTCCTAACCAAATACCTAATTTCATGCAGATACAATTAAAGCAATAGTTTGACACTCAAAGAATTTATAGCCTTACCATGTACGCTATTACCCCAGGTCACTTGATCTTAGTTGAAACTGTCTGGAATGTAAATAACATAGAAGATAACATCTAATAAAATCAGGGTGTTGCCAAAACCGGTTTGGCTCAGTGGATAGAGTATCAGCCTGTGGACTGAAAGGTCCCTGGTTTGATTCCGGTCAGGGGCATGTACCTTGGTTGTGGGCACATCCCTAGTGGGGAATGTGCAGGAGGCAGCCGATCGATGTTTCTCTCTCATCGATGTTTCTAGCTCTCTATCCCTCTGTCTTCCTCTCTGTAGAAAATCAATAAAATATGTTTTTAAAATAATCAGGGTGCTGTCCATTGTGAAGTGTGTATAGTCTCTAAACCAGACCTGGCATACAGGAAACAAAGGACAGAAGTATGTGTTACACCTCTCACTCTCATACCTACTGAATTCCTCACAAGTTGATGCTTCCCACTTATGTCTCTTGGCCATGCCATCTGTCTTAGGGCTCTGCCAGGAAGTTTTAGAACATAAATTATTCTATGGGGGGGACTCTAAAATGATCCCAGTGAATTAAAATCTGAAGCTTCCATTTTTCCATTTCAAGCTCTTCCTGCAGTAGGACAGAGACACAAAATAGAGGGTGATGAATCCTGACTGTCAAAGGGAAGCTGAAATGCTGCGGGGAGGGTTGTAATATAATTAAAAACCAAGATCTTCCCTATGGTGCCTCCCAATCTGGTATTGAAACTTACTGAAAAACTAAATAAACTTCAGAAATATCATATAAGTAAGACCACCAACAGAAATAGTAGTTTGATTTGGCTCATCATGAAAACAACCTCAGTTGCTTTTAATACCAGCTGATGGTAAATGAAATATTGAAGGATTAATAGAGAAAGAAAACATAAGTACTAATGATGGCCTTGTGACAACTGAAGAAACATACTGTCTACAGTTGGGTGCCTTAGGAAATGTAACTTAAGGAAAAGTTTATGTGCGTGTGCTTTGGGAGTGGATGCTCAATTTCAAGGAAACAACAGTGAAGGATGAAAAGAAATAAGGTAGGGAAGAAGGTATATTTTTGAGCTTTCACAGTTTCTCGAGAGGACATAGATGATTTCTTGGTGAAAGGAGGGTTTTGGAGAGGCCATGTGTAGCCTCTAGTCCATTGTGAATAGGAAGGGTAAGAAATAAAACTGCAGAATCTTCACCATTTTTTAGCTCCCACTGGTCAAAGTCCAACCTACCAGAAAGTAAGAGCCCCTCTTTTCCAATTTGTTAGCTAGTCTCTTTGAGGTGAAGTCTTAATATATAGGACTTTGTGACCCACAACAAACATTTATGAAGCTGCTGTATTCTGAAGCAAGGCAATTTCCCAAGGCCTGAAGTACAGCGAGGTCAGAGTATATCTGGACTAGCACACAATCCTGATGCTGTGCAGTGGCACAGGATGTCTACCATAGTTTTATTCTTTCAGTGTCATGAAGAGAATAATATGAGTTCAATGTATATGTTTTCCCTTTTCCTTTTCTTAGTGTATATAGGATGTATTGGTGATCCCAATATCAAAAAACTAAAAGTCAAAGAAAATAAAAACACTATGGAAACCTGGACTTAAAGCAAATTGTGTTGACTATTGAAAATTTTATTAACTATAGGTATAGACTGTGGACCCTAAGAAAGAAGATACCTACTAATAATGTCTCTCAATGACTTAACTGGGCTCAGATTTAAACAAACAAACAAACATACAGAGAGAGAAAGAGAGAGAGAGAGAGAGAGAGAGAGAGAGAGAGAGAGAGAGAGAGAGCGAGCGAGAGCCTAGCAGCCTAGATTTGTGTGAGGGACTTTTCACACAAATCGCATTTCAGGGAGAAGCTTGCACTAAGCGGCCTGTCTCCTGCACTGAACTTCCTGCCTGCACTGTGTTCCTGTCACTTAAGCCAACCCTTACAAAGATTTCCTGGAATTGTATTTCAACCTATTGGACTGAGGCTTTTCCCATCCATTCAGAGATGCACAGATATATCCCCCATCAGCATCATCTTGGACCAATCAGAATCACCCCATTCTGACCAGTCAGGACAGTGCTTTTGAGACCAATCAAACTCTGAGGATTTGGAGTCTTCATTTGCATGAAGATGGACCCATCAGAAACCTGAGCAGGGACTTGTGTGTATATAAGTCAGCTCCCACTGTTTTGAAGAGCACTTTCCTTTTCCATCCAAAATTGAAGATTACATTTCCCCAGTTGGAACAGAGACACCAAAAATAAAACACTGAAGATGTCTTTCCAGAGCAAAACTGAGCAGACAAGAGCAGAGGAGAGCAGGGCAGAGCAGGGCAGAGCAGGGCAAATCAGCACAAATCAGAAGGCATGGACTGGAGCATAGCTGTCTGGCAGGAGAGGGGCCACCTTGCCCGAGGACTTCCTAACAGCGGTGCTACTTTATAAGAAACGAAACACTGTTGAGCTGGTCCACAGCCATGCTGTTCTCACAGCTGTGCTGCATCACGATTGAGCTGTTATCATTGAATAAAGTTTCCTTCCTCACCACAGGAGATTCCTGATGGTGCTGAATTGACACCAACAGTCATCAGTTGAGAAGACCAAAAAAAAAATTTTTTTTACAGTTGCTGGAAACTGTATTTCTCTCCACCATTTACTTCCATGGTAGCTTTTTCTTTGCCAAGAAAAAGAAATTTACTTGTATAATTGATAGTTGTATTATTTAAGGCACATGCATTGTGTTGTTGTTATTACGTATTAGTTTAAGCTTGAAAGGCAAAGTATTTTATTATAATTAAGAATTGAATTGAAACAGCTGAAGGGAAGACTTTAGTAAACATTTCTCTTATATTTCCCAACAACTTTTGATCATTCCTCTCTTAGGGATATTTTCTTTGTTAGATTCTTGCCTCCCTAAAGTGGAACCCTGGAACCTACATTCCTAAGATCCCCTGCAAGTAAGGTGCAGATATAGGATCTGTGCTTCACTCGTGAAACACATTTACAAGAGTTTTTCTTGACAAAAATAATAAAAGAAGAAGAAGCTACCATGGAAGTAACTGGTGGAGAGAAATACAGTTTCCAGCAGCTGTTTTCCCTTGCCCAGCGTCAGCATTTTAAACAGCAATGCCTGTACTCAACAGCGACACAAGAGTTGCCATTAGAATAGTCTGATATAAAAATGTGAGTGTTGCTTTAGACTGAGGGCCTGACTCCCTGACTGTCCTAGAGAGTTTGTGAGCCCCCAATACTCTTTTGAAAAAGTTTACCAGTCATAGCAGTAAGCTTCAGTGTAGCTTTGGTTACCATTTTTATATTATCACATATTCATTTTAGGGTGATTTGATATTTGCATCAGTTTTGTAACTAGATATAGAAACATTACATGTTTCAAGTTGATTCTCACTTTGTCAAAAGCTTACACACACACACACACACACATACACACACACACACACACACACACACATACGAACACATACATAGATATAGCCTCAAAATATATTCAAGAACATCATGAAGTATAGCAAAACTAAAACAATGCTGAAGAATAGGATTTAAAAGCTCTCAACATAGAAGTTCAAATTAGAAAAATCTTGTCAGCCCACAGGCTCTCTGACGTACCATTTGAATCTTCAGGAACCAGAATGTGAGGACACAGCTGGAGGTCAGCACTAAGTTAAGCAGAAGCAGACATTGCTAATATATAGCATTCTGTGATAAGCTCCATTGCAATTTGAAGGCAGATAGCCAAACTTTGTTCATATTGAAATTGAAATTGTATTGGGTAAGCACACACTTGAAAACAGAGAAGTTTTAAGTTATATTTAATTTACTACTGTAATCAAACAAGGACTTTTTAATAAACAAAGTTTCCAAGGTAAGGCATATACTCAATTAAAATGATACCTTGAAAGAGCTTATTTTGTACTGCCCTCAACTGTACTAATAGAAGTCTTGAATTTCTCCCATTAAGATATATATTTGCTTGGATAAATGTTAATACACAGTATTTTCAACTCTCAGGGAAACTGAGAGTTGGAGAACTTTCTATTATATGTTAGAAGAGCCAAATTGATTATTTAAATCTGAATCTTATGTACTAAGACAACATTATTTTCTCTTATTCATAGATAAATGTCATTTCAAATGTCCATCAGAATGTCACTGGGTTAACTAAATTAAGAATTTTAGTTAAGTGATAGAAAAATACTATTCATTATATGTGCATTCTCTTCCCTAATCATTCTGTAGAAGGCCAAATCTTTTTACGAGAGGATAAACCATGATTTTAGAAAAAGAACAATAGAAGAAGAAAAGCAAACATCCATCTCATTATTTCTTTCTCTCAGAATTGTCTTGGCTCTTTCTATCCACTTATTTTCCTAAATGATCTGTGAAAATCTCCTGTCCACGATTTCAAAAATTTTATAGATTCATCCATTATATTGAATTTCATTAGAATTCCATTGAAATGTTCGTACAAATAATCAAAATATCTTTATTTTATAAAATGTTTATACTTTTACCTTATATAGTCATGCACTTTTTATTATATACCATTTACATATGAAATATTATATATTAGAGGCTCAGTGCATGAAATTCATGTACTGATAGGGTCCCTAGCAGCTGCTGGGTGCCAGTCAGGTACTCCCTCCCTTCCCCTGGCTGCCTGCTGCCATCCCTGGCTAGGGCCCCCCTCCCTTCACCAAGGCTACTTCTGGCCTTGTACAAATATTTTGAGACACATTTGAATGTGTCTGAGTGTTATAAATTTATTCTGTTTGTGATATACTATAATTCCTTTGTCTCTTTTGTTGTTGTTCCTTAAGGATTTAATTATTTGAATACAAAATATAAGACATAACAAAAATTCAACTTCTTTGGCAGTAGTCTCACTCAAAGGCAAATTTTTACTGCCTTTTCAAGAGCCTATAAAAATATTACAGATTACATTTCACATATTATTTTTGATTTACACCTTTGCTGTGGCTGATTTCAATTTTTTTTAGCATAGATTTTTGTTTTATTTTTTTTCAAAATTGAAACAGACGCTACAATAAGCAATACAAAGAGATAGCATTTATAAGGGAATATGATATGAAATTTATGCCATTATCTCTCAAGGCATAGTTCTCAACTCTTCTATTTAAGGCTTGCCTGAAACATTGGTTAAAGATACTGAAATATAACATTTGAAGAATAAACCAGGAATCTGTATTTTTATCAAGTGACTCTTATTTACAGTAAAGTTTGAGAATTAAGACTTTCTACTAATAAGTAATCATTTTTTATTTGTCTAATAAAAATTACACTATCAAAATTGTCCCAGTAAGAATGGTTTAAAAATTAACATGTATAAATATTTATCTTCATGAAGTATAGTGGAACCAAATGCCCTTAGAGTGTGATAGAAAATGTCTAATAAAGAAATAACTGCTTCAGTTATTATAAAGAAGGTAGACATCAATCAAGTCAAGTTACAGATAAGATGATTTCTGATATAAAAGTAGAGTGACAACAAAATATAAATGACTCCAGAGACAAGGTTCATTTTAGACTAGAACACAAGAATTCTAAATTATTAAGAAATAAAATTTAAGAGCACTTACAGAATTGTCTATAGTAAAGTGGGCCTGAGAAAAGAAATGATCTTTTAATAGAATAAAATATATTATCTTAATTTTCTTCATAACCATGTTGGTGAAGAATATTCAAAGAATGCCCAGCTGGCATGGCTCAATGGTTGTGCGTTGACCTATGAGCCCAGAGGTCACAGTTTAATTCCTGGTTAGGGCATATGCTAGGGTTTCAGCTTTATTCCTTCATATGGGGCCTGAAGGAGGCAGCCGATAATGACTCTCATAATTGATGTTTCTATTTCTCTCTCCCTCTTCTTTCCTCTCTGAAGTCAATAAAAATATATTTTTAAAAGAATATCCAGATATTAATAACAACTAGAAATAATGCCTGTAGAAAGGCAATAAATCAGCACTGATTCTCGGTTTTAAAAATAATTTGATAAGCCGAAACCGGTTTGGCTCAGTGGTAGAGCGTTGGCCTGCGGACTGAAATGTCCTGGGTTCGATTCTGGTCAAGGGCATGTACCTTGGTTGCGGGTGCATCCCCGGTGGGGGGTGTGCAAGAGGCAGCTGGTCGATGTTTCTCTCTCATCGATGTTTCTAGCTGTTTATCTCTCTCTCTTCCTCTCTGTAAAACATCAATAATATATATATATAAAAAAATAATAATTTGATAAAATTGGAACTATAATGTTATTTAAACTTGATAAGGGTGATTCCTTTTATTTATGTTTTTATTGATTTCAAAGAAAAAGGAATAGGGAGAAAGAGATAGATATATCTAGGATGAGAGAGAATCACTGATTGGCTGCCTCCTGCATGTCCCATGTAGGGGATGGAGCTGCAACCCAGGCATTAAACCATGATCTACTGGTTCATAGGTCAATGCTCAGCCACTGAGCCACGCCAGCTGGGCAGAATTATTTCTTTTAAAGTAACAGGTAAAGATGGAACACTAACTAAATTCTTATGAACAAAACTATGCACATGAGAATTCTCTCATTATCATTATTTGACATTATTTTTCTAAAAGATCCAGGAAAAAAAAAAGGAACATGTAGCAAAACGACTAGAGAAAAGGTGATGAAATTATCCTAAAGTATAGGTATATCTGAAACACTTGAAGGAATCTGACAAAGTTTTAGAATTAATAAGTGAATTGAGCAAAAAATCCTGGATGTATAATAAACATAGGAATACCAATCACTTTTTCATATGCCAGCCATAATCAGTTATTTTTTATGGAATACAGAATGCATTTACAGTAACAAAAATAAGCTTTAAAAGATGCTATAATAGATAGAAATAAATTTAACAAAATGTATGTGACCAATTTGTAGATATAAAATTGTATTAATTATTACAAAGTTTGACTTAAGTAACATTTATTATTTCTGAACATAGAAAATATATAAATTCCTATTAGTTTATAGAATTATTTCCCAGATAGTTAAAATTTCATTCAAAATATGGTGAGACGCTGCAACCCATTTGGCTCAGTGGATAGAGCATCAGCCTGTGGACTGAAAGGTCTCAGGTTCGATTTCAGTCAAGGCCATGTACCTTGGTTGCAGGCACATCGCCGGTAGAGGGTGTGCATGAGGCAGCTGGTTGATGTTTCTCTCTCATTGATGTTTCTAGCTCTCTGTCCCTCTCCCTTCTTCTCTGTAAAAATCAATAAAATATATTTTAAAAATTTATGGAGAGAGGAGATGTAGCAAATTAAGTCTGTAGATTTAAGACAAAGTTAAAATAGCAATAAAAGCTTTTAAAATATATGTTCATAATAACTATACATTTTAAAATAGGATATAATTATAACCTACAAAAAGTGTGATATCAGTGCAAAAATGAGTACTCAGAACAATAGAGTAGAAGTAGTAATTATAATTTTATTTATACCTTTTAAAATCCCAGACCTAATTAATACTTTTCAAGATATTAGAAAATTGGGATATTTGGGAAGAAGAATAGCTTCACTTTGTACCATGTATAATAATAATAAATTCACATTAAGTAGTTAATTGAAATAAACCAAAACTATTATAAATAAAATAAAATATAGGTAAGCATTTATTTAGTTTGGAATTAGGAAGAACTTGCTCAGAATAAAAACAATGGGAGATATTATAAAGGAAAAGAATATAGATTTAACTATATAAAATAAGAAATAAATTAGATAATTACAACAGTCTAGGAATATATTTATAGCAAATATGATAAGAACTAGAGGCCTGATGAACAAAATTCCTACAAGGTACTCGGCTCTCACAGCCTCGGGCAGTCCCAGTAGCCCCGGCTTCAGTCCAGATGGTCATTCTGCTGTTTGTTCTAATTAGTACATTAGCTCTATTATATAGGATAGTTTGTAGTTTCAAAAAATATACAGATATTTTATAAATAACAAATTAAGGCAACAATATAATTGAAAATCTGATGGGGGAAAAAGCAGAAAAGTTCTCAAAGAACACAACGGTTACAGTGATGTATGAAAATCTCTCAATTTACATAGTAATCAAAGTAGATAATAAAGCTGCTAAAACATGCAGTCTTGCTGGCAGAGATTATAAAGATAATGAACGGTAATAATCTATGATGGTAAAGGGTCTGCCATAGCTACCCCAAACACAAGTTTAAAAGAAGGATATGACCATCCTGAAGAAGCATATGGTCCTAATGTAAAAATTATTCTATCAGACACACTTTGTGAGACCTCAGCTCAGAAGGAGTCCAGTGCAAGTGTTTGTTCAGTGTAACCTATTTTTAGGAATGGTGATGTTGCGGCATTGGTGTCCTGTCCCCAGCATCACTGGGCCTTCTGAGGCCTCTGTTTGCTGAAGCAACTCCTGTGATATAGTTGGGGAATTGTCCCTCTCCCTATTCTCTGAGACTGAGTCTTAGTCACTATTTTTTTAATCAAAAATGATCTTGAGTGAATTCTGTTTGCTCCCATTAACCACTGATGGATTCTGAAGTGGGTACTAGTTTTAGTAGTAGACAACAGGTACTCAAAGGGATAAATCTGTAATTATTTTTCTTGTTTAGTTTGTTCTGAAGCAATAAGATTATAACACTAGAAGCCCGGTGTATGAATTCATGCATGATTTGGGCCCTGGCAGGCCCTCCTCATTGGTGTGGGGGGGATAAGAAGAACAGCCACCCCCAATTAGGGAGGGAAGATTGAGAGTGGGGCTGGCCAAGGGAGGGGCCATAGGCAGGGTTGGCTTGCTGGCCCACCTTCTGGTCAAACTCTCAGTCGAGGGGACAATTTGCATATTAGCCTTTTATTATATAGGATTGTAAACTGATAATGTCCTGGCCCAACAGATAACTCACTTATTACTATCACTTGTGACCATCTGGCATTAAGTGGCCATTGATGGCAAGACTTTGAAGAACCCAATGCTCATTGCTGTAAAACAATGTGGTGAGCATAGGGACTATGAGATGGACCAACAGTTTTTAATTGCACTGGAAAGCTATAGAAACAAAATGACAAATTCAAAGTCCTAAATTTATTATTCAGGGAAGAGTCAGAAAATCGATTTTCTGTGCCTGTGCTAAACGAATTTCTTATCACTGGCAGCCACAGGTTTGAAAGTGCAAAAAAATAGAAGTTAACATGCAACTCTATGGCTTGACTATTTACAACATCAGTTGAATTGCAACTTTGCCAAATCTCTTATGTAAATGTCAACAATGAATAGGGCACCAGGAATTAAAATCAGGACTCATTGAAAGATACACATGGTTTAAAGCAGTGATTTTTCAACTGGAGGTACGGGCAGCCCAGAGGGCTTCCAGAAGCACATGGAGATATTTTCACTTGGGTATATTGCTGGCATTTATCACTTGGGAATGAGTAATTTTAAATGCCCTTAAGAAAGTGCAAAAAACCTGCACGAAGAAGAATGGTCTCAGCTTTGAGTAATAAACACTTTCCAGTCTGACTGAAGCTTCTTTGTCAGCAGGACCATGTCCTAGTTGCCTGGCAGATACAGCTTTTCTAGTCCTGCTTGAAGATCCTGTATCAGCCCTACCAGAACATTCACCTCGAAGAGTGAGACTGGATTAAGTCTAGCTGCATTATCAGGAAAATAAAATGTTAATAGTGGTTTAAAGTAAAATAGAATCATTTTCCTTCTCCCTTAAAAATAGTCCAATGTAGTTGTGCCAAATTGTGCTATTTAACCAGCAGACAGACATGGCTGTGCTTACTGTCATACGCAAGCAGAGACAGAGTGGTAATTAGAATGGCATCATCTAGAGAAATTACTGAAATCATTAGTGAGCATGAAATCTATAGGTTTAAATAGACGCAAATTTAGGTCCATGTGCTTTGTGCAAGAAAATGCATTCTATTGGACAGAAATGTAACATTAATACCATTACAACAGAGGCACAGCCCCTTATCTGATCCCACTTATGAGTCTTTTCCAGAATCCTTTGAATATAGTAAGGGAGAGAAGACTTGCAACCATATCACAGTCTACAGAGTAAATTTTCCTCCTTCCGTTTTAATGAAACTTTTTCTAATTCTACTGGAATGCTACCAAAATATTGTAAAAATGGAAAAAAGAAAATGCCCATTTACTCCAACGTGCTGGGACTCTGTGGTTACTGCTCAGAGTAGGAACTAATATGAACTATGTGGTGTGTCTGTCCAGTTATGTGAATCATGAGATTGAGGAAAACCTATCAAACTGGTAAAATGACATATAAGAGGCTCTTTCTCATGCTTACTTATGTAATTAGGAGTTTAGAAGGTAGCAGATCAGCGTGCTGTACTTCTGGGCATTGTAACTACATTTAGGCAAGAGGGGAGCAAAAGAAAAAATCAAATAATTTTCTTCACTAGACGTTGCCCAGTTTATTTGGGAAGTAAAGTCCTCTCCAGGTAGTCTTCATTGCCAGGACAGTATCGCATTGCTGCAGAAGGGCTAGGGATTTGGGTATCCTGCGTCCCATCTGTGGCAGAAAACAGCATGGCTGCAGCAGTTTGAATGGGTAGTCAGGAACCACACTTCCTATCTGTGGTGGGAAATTGGAGATTAATTTCATTCAGGAAGAATGGGAACCCAGGCCCAGCTGGTGTTATAACCCTAGTTTCTGAGAATGTATAAACTTAGGAACTAGCACTTATTAATGGAACGAAGGCTGTTATGATTAGGCCAGTGAAGAAAAGCCTCTGAGATCCCACTGCTTATCAAAATGATAAACCAAAAGCAATATCTCTGGGAGAATGGCCACCAAAGACTGGAAAAAAAAAACAAAAAAAAAAAAACAGGAGGAATGATTCCTAACATCACCATTTCACTGGACTGGTCTGTGTAGACTCTTGATTAGCACCGACTTAATCAGGTGGTGAGTCTGACTACAAGCTGCTATTCCAGATGGGGAGTGACTCTTTCTTTGAGCAGATCACCATAGTTCCAAATACCTGGCATTAATGTATTGACCTGTTTTTCCTTTTCCTTTTTCATTTCTATCTGAAGTATCAGAAAGCTCCAGCAGTTACTTACATTCACATGGAAGCTGCACACTTCTCACATCCTACAGCTCTGCCAACTCATGATCAGTGAGCCACAACTTAGTCTGCAGGAACCTTCATCCTCTCACCATCTTCAAGGCATTCTCTGCATCTACTTCAGTGATAACATTAAGATCAGGTAATATGGCGAAATGGAAAATGGAACTCTAGACGCCTTGGTAAGATACATGTCAGAAAGCAGGTAATACATGACACTCACCATTGAAGTAAAAGGGGTGGCCCAAAAACCTGAGACATGGTGAGAGACCCCCCTTTGTCTTAGCCTGTGCTCTCTAAAAAGCCGGACCTGATACTACATGCAAGTAGTTTATTTGAGAAGGGATCCAAGGAAACAGCAGTGAGAACCTGGGGAGTGTAAATCAGGAAGAGAGGGACAGCCAACTTACTAATCCTGTCATTCCCACCTAAACTTTCAGAACTGTCCATCTCAGGGAGGGCAAGAGCACGATACACTCATCAGCACCACCTTCCACGTGTCAAATCAGTAATTCTAAATTGCGAATGTATGGATCCTGAATGGGTTTCCACTGGGTCTCATGCCACATTACCAGCGTTGTCCCAGGACAGGAAGTAAAAAATACATATTACAGTTGGACTTCCTGTGGAGCTATAAAATATGCCTCAAAATGTTCTGCTTGAGCATATACCTAGCATTGTTTAGCCCCGATTAGCTATAGGCTGGGCATTCATTCCTCTGCCCTTCCAGATTGCACACGCGTAAATGTCAAGTGGCTTTCAGCCGGATTCCCATGCCAATGCATCAGAAGAGCCTGGAGTCAAGAAATGAGGTCTGTGCGATGCTACTCGGGCAAGAGAGCATCCACTGCAGCCTGCAGCCAGTATCAGAAGCAAGAGGCAGGCTGGGAGAAGGTGAGCTGGTTTAATGAAAATGCTAGATGAACCCACCAGAAAGCATTTGTCTTGCACACTCTAACTCACAGTAGAAGATATAACATTTTGTAAAACTCTTTGGATTTTCAAGACAGCAAAAATGCATTTGGATGTGCTATTGCAAGCCATGTACTGAGAAGCCATGACCCTAAGGCTGCCAGTTTGACCGGGTCTTGAATAAAAGAAGGCTCTCTGCTATAACTGGTAAGGCTAGACTACAGATGCAATGGCCGTGAAATATTTATGGCACATTGCTATGCTGAATAATAAGTCTTACAAACCTCAGTAAGAAATACATAGCAGATGTCTCTAAAATTTGAAAGGAGTTTTCTCTTGAGGGACAGCTTTTGCCTCACTCTTGAGCTCCAATAAAAACTGAACACCTAACTCTGAGTAAAGGTGGCTGTCAGCCAGAACTACCTTTCCTGAACTAGGTATTGTCCGGTCAAACCACTAAATGTCAGCTGCAGCTTACCAAGTGGATTTCAGGAGTAGGAGACTGAACGCAGGTAGGTGCACAAGTGAGTTCCGTAGGCATGCTTCTCCTATGAATGTCCTGCCTGCAGATCCCCTGCCATACCACCCTCAACCCTCAACTTAGTCTCATGGAGTTCCCCATGGTCAGATGATTTAAACACACACACACACACACACACACACACACACACACACACACACTTGAACCTGCTTTACAGATTGCTCAGCACTTTATGGCAGTGGATTTCTGCAAAGAAGCAGCTCCACTGAAGTGCATAGGAGATAAGCAATATCCACAGGAAACAGAAACTCCAAGTTATTGATTCCTAGTTAATGGCATTTAGTTTGGTAGATGATCAAGACCTTAAAATGAACAAGATTAGCGGATCAGAGACGAGGTTGTTTGAGGGCAGTTGATGTAGGTAGCATGTGGATTAAATGGAAGAATATTTTTATCCAATGTGTTTGCTAAAAATGTCTCCACTGCAAATGAAGCTTTCATAATCAAGGGGATATGATGATCTGCCCCATGGAGGTTAATCTGCCTCATTGCGCAGCCAGCTCAGTGACTGTTCATTAAGTATATTAGGAAGGAATGCATGTTGGTAGGAACAGATGTCATGCATGGACTCAATGACATGGATCTCCCCTCTCCGAGACTCCCCGGGCTACTAGTAGGGTTGAATGTTCCACTTGATTGTGGCTTTGTCTGACCCTAATCCTCTGATAAGTAACAAATCCTAGGGGGATCAGTAGGCCAGCTAGAGGAAGATTAATTATACTAAATGACATGGGTGGTGGTGGTGGAGTTGTGTTTTTTTGTTTTTTGTTTTTTTAATGAATGAGGTAGGAATTTGTTTTCACTGCAATAGACACTTCATATGGATTTTTCTCTAAGCTTGCCAATCTTCTGACAGTAATGCATCTGTGTGTTTTATTCAATTCCATATCAAATATTATAATAGCACACATGGCATTTTTATAACCTAGAAACTTATTTTTCAGCAAAACAAGTAACTCACCATCTACCTTTAATATATATATATTTTTTCTTATTTCACTGTTTTCAATGTTCAATTTTTATTTTCTCTCTGGGAAGCATCCTTGCTATCTTTTTGAGAGATATTTTCTGGAATCCAATATGTTGTTTAACTAAATATACAGATATGATAAAAGCAGAGAGCATGTTAAAATATATATTAAATTTCCTTGCCTCATTGAACACTTATCTTTATAAAGGTAATGAAATGTAAAAATGATAAGATTGTAGGAAGTCTCAGAAAAATCTGTTATATCCAAACACCAGGGCATTGCAAATTCCCCACTGAGATTCTGATACATAGGCATGAATTCCCTCATAGGTCACAAACATCTTCTGAACACCTTTTCTTTAAGATGGTTACTATGGTAATATAATAAGGAGAGCCATAGAGCCATCCAGATGCTGTTAGATATGTGACTTTTTTTAGAGATAGCACATCAGAGACTATTAATATCAATGTATACTAGTAGTTTCAATGTCATCTCTTAAAGAGACACAAAGCTTAGTATAGCACCATTAGTTTAGAACTCCTGCAAATGTACATGTGGCTGAATTACAACAGGACACCTATATTAACAGTGAACAATTATTTTATTTTTAGATAATGTTTATTAACCATAAATGCTAAAAATAAAACAAATTTTTTTCTCATGTCAATTTTTCATTATTTTTAAACTCACAAGAAATAGTCTGTTCCCTCCCTCTCTTCTTCTCTGTCTTTCTTTCTCCCCACTCTGGAAAGTAGGGGGTCATGGCACATCAAAAAAGGTGAAAATTGTTTGTACCATCTATTGGTAAAACATGTTAATTTGATTGCATGGAATTATTCATCCTATCAACCTTCTCATAAGAAAAATCTCACAATTATTTAATCATTTTTATTGATTTCACACTTTTATTAGTATGCCATCCATGATCTTTAATTATAAGCTTTAGATCTTGTTTCTAAAACAATCTGATGCATGTAAGCTCATAGTAATAAAAACAGAGTAGGAAATTTTATTAAACAACTGAATTTCATTACTGCCGCATCACTGTTTCTTTATGATGCCAAATATCCAGTTAAGTCAGTCAATTATACTCTGACACACACTTATCTAGCCAAATGGGTGGTACTACCCAAACCTTTGTTAAATGATTTTGTTATTTTATTATATTAATAGATAACAGGAGGACTTTTTTTTTCCTCCATCACTTTATCCTAATATGCCCTCAGATTGATTACTAGTTCACTAAATAAATGTTTATAGTTCTCTTTTCCTGGGCTATCCATAGAGCAACAAAGAAATGAGACCATTGACTGGTTGTTACTATGCTCTAACAACAAAAAATCTGAAAAGGAATTAATAAAAAAAAATCCCACACAAACTAACAAAAAAATGAATTAAATACTTAAGAGGTAATCTAAGAGGTGAAGAAACTTGTATATTAAAAATTGTAAAATGTTAATGAAAAAAATATAAAGTCACAAATAAAAGGAAAAGCATCTATGTTCATGAATTGGAAGAACTGATATTGTTAAAATATCTATACTATCCAAAGCAATGTACAAATTCAATGCAATCCCTATCAAATCCCAATGATATATTGGGTCGGCAACTAAGTAATTGCTAGTTTCACACATATATGGCTTCAGTTGAATTTTTAGGTTTGCAGACGTAGTACAAATGTAAAACACATTTTGTTATTTGATAGTTGGCTATTCAGCTGTTAATCAGTAAAAAAAAGTTTTTTGATCTGTTTTGTAGTTTTTGTTTGGCGTTCGTTGAAAAATGGAAAATCAAAAGGAACATTTTCGTCATATTTTGCTTTTTTATTTCCGCAAAGGGAAAAACGCATCGCAAGCTCATAAAAAGTTATGTGCTGTTTATGGTGACGAAGCCTTAAAAGAATGGCAGTGTCAAAATTGGTTTGCCAAATTTCGTTCTGGTGATTTTTCACTCAAAGATGAAAAACGCTCTGGTCATCCAGTTGAAGTTGATGATGCCCTAATCAAAGCAATAATCAATTCGGACTGTCACAGTACAACACGTGAGATTGCAGAGAAGCTTCATGTATCACATACATGCATTGAAAATCACTTAAAACAACTTGGCTATGTTCAAAAACTCGATACATGGGTTCCTCACGAACTGAAAGAATCACAGTTAACGCAACGCATTAGCAGCTGCGATTTGCTAAAGAAACGTAATGAAAATGATCCATTTTTAAAACGACTGATAACTGGCAATGAAAAATGGGTTGTTTACAACAATATCAAGCGGAAAAGATCGTGGAGCAGGCCAGGTGAACCAACTCAAACAACATTAAAAGCTGATATTCATCAAAAGAAGGTTTTGTTATCAGTTTGGTGGGATTACAAAGGAATTGTCTACTTTGAACTCTTACCACCCAACCGAATGATCAATTCTGATGTCTACATTGAACAACTAATGAAATTAAACAATGCAGTTGAAGAAAAGCGGACCGAATTGACAAATCGAAAAGGTGTTGTATTCCATCATGACAATGCAAGGCCACACACATCTTTGGTCACTCGGCAAAAATTAATGGAGCTTGCTTGGGATGTTTTGCCACAGCCACCATATAGTCCTGACCTTGCACCATCTGATTACTTTTTGTTTCGATCTTTACAAAACTCCTTGAATGGTAAAAATTTCAATAATGATGATGATGTCAAATCGTACCTGATTCAGATTTTTGCTAATAAAAACCAGAAGTTTTTTGAACGTGGGATTATGATGCTGCCGGAAAGGTGGCAAAAGGTCATTGATCAAAATGGGCAATACATTAGAGAATAAAGTTATTAAGTTCCATGAAAAAATTGTCTTTGATTTTCTTTAAAAAATCCGCAATTACTTAGTTGCCGACCCAATATTTGTTACAAATATAGAAAAAAATCTTAGCATTCATATGGAATCACAAAAGACTCTGATTGGCCAAGGTAATCAGGATCAAGAACAAAGTTGAAGTCATCATATTTCCTGACTTCAGCCTATAAATTAAGTGTCTGTCTATGGATAAATGGATACAGAGGTACAGTATCAAATAGTTATAAAATAGAATATTATTCATCCTTAAAATGAAGGATATCCTGCCATTTGCTGCCACATGGTAGAAGCTGAAGAACATTATGCCCAGTGAAATAAGCTGATAAATACTACATGGTCGCACTTACATGTGGAATCTAAAACAACCAAACTCATGAAAGCAGAGAGGAGAATGGTAGTTGCCAGGGGCTGGGATTGAAAGGAAACTGGATGATGATGGTAAAAAAAAAATTAAAAAGTTTCAATTATACAAGATGAATAACTTACAGAGATCTAATGTATTACCTGATGAGGATAATTAACAATATGTTCTTGCATATTTGAATTTTGAGAAGAGAGTAAATCTTAAATTAAATGTCAACACATACACACATATGTAACTATGTAGAGGTAATAAAAATGCTATTAATATGTTATGGTTTTAATAATCTTTTCACAATGTATACATCTATCAAAACATGAAATTTTACACCATTAATATACAGTACACAATTTTATATGTCAAAGATACCTCAATAAAGCTGTATTTTTAAAAAACAACACAGAATTCTATTAAAAGTTTAATGACAAACCAAAAAGGAGAGTATAGAAAAAAATAAAGCAAGGCAGTTAGTGTGTGAGTGGTCCTGAATATAAAGATAATCTGTTTTGAAGCCCACATCTATTGCAATTAGAAAATTCCAAAAGAGGTTTGTCTTTGCTCTGTTTAATATTACTTCCTTATGCCATAATAAGATTATTTTTACAACTTACATAAGTAAAATATCCAGGATACATATTTCAAAATCTTTAGATTATCAAATTACAGATAATACTCAATATAAATTGGCCAAATAAGCTGAGTTACTACTGTTTTTAAAAGTATGCTCTTTCACCCCAGGCTAAACTGAATTGGCCATTAATTGCATTCTATTGACCTTTGAGTTGGAGCAGGCAGTCTTTATTTTGTGAGCCAGGATGCTATTTTGCAATGCTGTGCCCTGCTTATTTGCTGCCTTCCACCCTGAAGGCAACTGCAGTTGCAGGAATGAGTTGACACATCAATTAGTTTGTAATTAGTGTATCAAGTCCTTTGAGTATTTCAGGCCAGTTTTTATTCCTATTTAGAAAGCTAATAGAAAATCCACCTGGAAAACAGACCCATAGGACCCAGAACAAGACAAGAAACTGGGCCTCATTGTAAACTGGTAAGTACCTGTTTTCTCCATGCCGGGCCCTCCTGACTGAGGGCTTCACAAAGGAAAGGATCCTTAGTGCTCCGGCCGAAAAGTCTGCAAGTGGGAGCACTAGTGCACCAGGCTGATACATCTGAGGGAAGAACATGGATTTCCTGCTTATAACTGGGTGACATGTAAATGATGGCCCAAGAATTACCAAGCAAGAAATTTATTGCCACCAAAATGAAGATTAAGCTTGGAAAAGATATTAAGATGGCCTAATTCAACCTCTGTAAAAGGTTTTTGTTCTGTCTGGACTCAGTTTCCAGGATATAACTAAAGACCATTCAATTCCCCCTCTTGAGCAACTAATTAAGTCCAAACCCCCAACTATGTCCCTATGGGACTCTCATACTCTGGGCCAACCTAATCGACCCAGGACCGGATACCAGAAAGCCTATGGTCAGAGCCTGCTGAAATTATTCAAATTAGCCAGTCCCAAACCTGCGTATCCATCCTCAAATGTGCTTGCCCACAGTGTCCTCTGTCTCTGTGCCTCCGAACCACCCCATGCTTCCCTGAGTGGCCCTTGTTTTCCCCAGGGAACTATGAATAGCAAAACAATAACAGTCCTATTTCTCTCTCTTAACCTGTATCAGACCTTTCCATACCTCACTCAAGATAATATATTGTAGTTAAAACAATATTCTCATCTTTCAAAAAGAAAATAAATGTAGCCCTAACCGGTTTGGCTCAGTGGATAGAGCGTTGGCTTGCAGACTGAAGAGTCCCAGGTTCAATTCTTTGTCAAGGGCATGTACCTTGGTTGCGGGCACATCCCCAGTAGGGCACATCCTCACCTGCAAGAGGCAGCTGAATCGATGTTTCTCTCTCATCGATGTTTCTAACTCTCTATCTTTCTCCTTTCTTCTCTGCAAAAAAAAAAATCAATAAAATATATATATATTTTTTAAAAAAGAGAGAGAAAATAAATGTACAAAAAGGGACGTGAATTGCCTGGAGCTTCGAAGTTCTTGGTAGAGATGGGTCTAATATTTGGTCTAAGATGGGTCTAAAATGTAGGTTCCTGATTGCCATTTCCTAACCCACAATTCCTGTCTTTAAATTTTACATGAAAAAGCAGAGATTATCAGAGAATGTCACATAATTAATAATAATAATAATAATAATAATAATAATAATATCCCTAATGCACTGAGCAACTCCTAGAACTTACTACTGTGTTTGGCACTGTACATACACAACAATTCTTCAAGGTGTATTGTGGGAAAGCATGGGACTTGGTTGGAAAGTCTGTAAGGAGGAATCTCCAAAAGGTAGGAGGACCTTGCCAAAGGCAGCAGACCCTGCCTTGACTTTTCCAAACAAGTCTGAGCCCCTTGGATGTTTTACTGGAATTTTTATTTTTAGTCTTTAGACGTCCTTGCATAAAGGACACTGCAGATGCATGTGTTTTCTCAAGGATGCTTACCCTACTGATAGTATCTACTAGTTAATTTTAGTTCTAGCTGTTGTTACAATAAAAGCCTAAGGAGGCAGGCAAATAGGTCTGTTCAGTTTCTCAAACCAAGCAGTCCCTTAGCCCTCTCTTTCTCAGAAACATGTTTCAGTGTAATCATTCATCTGTCGCTCAGGGTCTGCCAGTCAGCCCCGGCAGTGTTTGTTATGAAACTTGGTTTGCACTTGAGAAAATCAAGTCCCAGAGAGAGGAATTGACTCAGTAGACAAAACCACTTTGTGTTTCATCATCTAAAGAGCAATTCATAGTCACAATTCAAATGCTGACACTTCCAAATCAGTGTAGCAGCCACTGTCTTCCTCATTAAAATCAAAGATTCTATGAAAAAGGAGAAATCAAGGTAGGGAGGAGATAAATGATAATTGAGAATTTTTATTTTATTTTAATGAATCCTCAGAGGGAAATTAGCATAATCTAAATGAGGAGATTTGTACTTCCTATTCCTCTCTCTTTTCTTCATTTACACATATCCCACACTGTAGTTTTTTCATATTTCTTAAATGCAAATGACATGCCAGACACTGTTCCAAATATTTTATATGCAATGCTCACAACAACCCCTGAGATATTATTAGCCCACTAGAGGCCTGGTACACAAAACTGGTGCACCGAGGAGAGGGGTGTTCCTCAGCCCAGCCTGTACCCTCTCCAATCTGGGACCCCCTTGAGGGACTCCAAATGCCCGTTTAGGCCCAATCCAGATAAGATCGGGCCTAAATGGGCAGACGAACATCCCTCTCACAATCCAGGACTGCTGCCTCACAACTGCTCTCCTGCCTCCCTTCTTAAATGTCCCTAATCACTTTTTTGTGCCAGCCTGATCATCCCCTAACTACTACCCTACCAACCTGATTGATGCCTAACTGCTCCCCTGCCACCCTGTTTGCCTCTAACTGCCTTCCCCTTGAAACCTGGTCACCCCTAACTGCCCTCCCCTGCAGGCCTGATCCCCCTAACTGCTCTCTGCTGTAGGCCTGGGTCCCTTCCAAATGCTCTATCCTGTTGGATGCCCAAATGCCCAATCACCCCCAACTTCACTACTCTGCCAGCCTGGTCACCCCTAATTTTCCTCTCCTGCAGGCTTGATAGCCCCCAACTGCCCTCCCTTGCAGGCCTTGTCACCCACAACTGCCTTCCCCTCCTGGCCATCTTGTGTCCACATGGGCACAGTCATCTTTGACAACATGGGGGCAGCCATTTTGTGTATTGGAATGATAGTCAATTTGTATATTATTCTTTTATTAGATAGGATTAGATAGGCTAGAGGCCTGGTGCATGGGTGGGGGCATGCTGGTTTGCCCTGAAGGGTGTGACAGATCAGGGTGGGGGTTCCTTTGGGGTATGGGGCAGCCTGGGTGAGGTGCCTGTGGTGGTTTGCAGGCCAGCCACACACCCCAATGACCCAAGTGGAGGCCCTGGTATCTGAGATTTATTTATCTTCTATAATTGAAACTTTGTAGCTTTGAACGAAGGCCTTGACTGGCCAGGGTGTGCAAGAAGTTTGGCTTCCTCCATTGCCAGGGAAACCCAAGCCTCCTGCTCTCTTCATGGCCACAGCCATCTTGGTTGGGGTTTTTTGTGTACTTGATCTTGATTGGCTGTTGGACGTGGTTTATAAATGTAGCAGAGGTGTGGTCAATTTGCATATTACTCTTTTATTAGATAGGATTTTGTAGGTGAGGAAATGGAGGCAGTCAGTGACTGAGCAAGCAGCATGGCTCCAGATGCCATCCTCCTAGCCACTATACCAGCGTTTTTCAACCGCTGTTCCGCGGCACACTAGTGTGCTGCGAGATGTTTCCTGGTGTGCCGTAGGTGCAGACAAGACAAGAATTTTATAATTTTTCACTATTTTGTTTACTTAATATTTCATAATAAAGTAATTATAAAATACTTTCTTTGTGTTTATTTGATTCCTATTCAAGAGAATTACTTTATATATAGTCAATATAGGCACAGAGTTAAATTTTTTAACATTTTCTAATGGTGGTGTGCCTCATGATTTTTTTCATGAAACAAGTGTGCCTTTGCCCAAAAAAGGTTGAAAAACACTGCACTATACTAATGTCTTCTCTCCTGTGACACATGTTCATAAATTGCTGAATTTTTCCTAGTGAAAAGATCCAACTGAAAAAAATCAGGAAAGCCTAGAAATTATATATAATCTCACAACATCTGTCCCTGGCATTGCTTCTATATTATCCAAGGTATATTTCTGTTCCCTTAACATGGGAGTAGAGAGAAGGCTTTGAGCTATTGTTAGAATCTGGGCTATGACTAAAGTGGAAACTGAGGGATTTTCAGGGGAAACCAGATTCCCTGGATATCTGAGGAAAAGAGAGAGACTGGCTTGGGAAGAATTTCTTTTCTCGGTTGTGACTCTATTGAACATTGCAAAGCCTATACATTGTACAGGTCGGACTGTAGCCAATACATGAGTTGGGAGCCTGTTTTAGCTATGTCCATTTAGCTGTGTTCCTTCAGCTTCACTTGACTTAATGTAGGCTGAAGTTTTTTCCTCTGAGTATTTAAATTGTTAAGGCACAATAAATAATAGAGGGTTCTGGAAGACTGAAAGGCAGAGGATCCACCAGAGGACCTAATGGCTATGGGAAGCATATCTTTGGCTCTAGAGGACAAATGGAATTGTATCAAAGAGGGAAACAAGGTTATGAATAGTCTCTCAAGCAACATCAAATATGTTTTCCAGGCTTTGTTGTTTTGACCCAGCGGTATGCAATGCCTGATCAATTAAGTGTGTAAATCTCCTGTAAAATCTACTTGCTTCTCTTCTCTTCAGCTTTTAGCACCCCACTTTTTTTTTGGGGGGGGGGGTAAATACTAGTATCTTAATACAAGAGTCCTCCCCACCAACAAAAAGAAAGTTTTCTGCAAAAATATTTTAGATCTGCATACACTCAAATATTCCTCTATAGTCCACAGACCAAGCCACCCCACTACCTGTTATGGCAAATAAAATATGTTCAAAATACAGATGCACCTATGTCTTTACCAATTGCTTCTTTTAACAGCAGAATGAGCTGTCATATGGGCCACACAGCTGAAGTATCAATACTTAACTGTGTGGCCCTTCTCAGAATAATTTTACTGATCCCTGCTTTAGGGATATTAAAGATAATGAGCACAGACCACATCTGTAATACCTGTTTTCCTAAACTGTAGGAATTCCAACATGGTCAGTGGCATCCTCTCAATATTTATCCCCTCATAGTTCAAGGGTATCCTCAAGATCAAATATGCCTCAAGGGAGTTTTCGTTCTTTCCACTCCATCAGGCCACTGACAACCATATCACTGATTATCCTTCTCCCTGCAGTAAGCTCCATGGCACTCACTTCTCCAAGATCACCTCAGCTCTGGTGAGGGATGCAGGGATGGGGTTTACAAGAAACCAAGTAATCACAACAATGCTCCCAAATGGGTCCCAAAAGAGCACAAAAATTAGGCAAACCCTCAGAAATACCTCAGGTAACTCATTTTAACTCTTTTGGTGGAATATTATTAGGTGGAAAGTAATCTACATCATTTCACTCAACAGTCAGTCATGGGACAAAATCGTATAAAGTGGCTTAATTAGCAGAGGTTGCTATAAAGCAATATATCCAACATTAGGTAAGTAGACTACTCCCAAGGAACCACAGGTGGGAAACACCTTCATATTGTCCACAGCTACAGCCTGATGCCCTACTCACTTTCCATAGAATAAATTCACTTCCCACTGGTTATGCCCTGTTTTCCAGGACTCCATCTCACAAACAAGATCTTAGGAGAGACCCCAAAATCTTTCAGTTCTTCCTTATTCAGACATTCATTATTCCTCATTATTAGACAAGACTTTCAATTTTTCTTCTCCACCCATTTCTGTCTAAGCCAAGATTTCCCTGAAAAGCGACTGACCTAGCATCCAATGTTGCCTGTACAGTTCTCCTTACCTGTTGGCTCTTGAACTCCAAAATAAAGAGCATTCCACAAATGTGTCCTTATGTACTTGAGAAAGATGCATAAAATCTATTTTATTATATATATAGTCAGCATCTTGTCTTTTTCACCCTTTTCCCCCAGTCCTTTATATTCTCTGAAATACTGTGACATAGTCAAGTTCCAAGTAATTTTTTCATATCGTATTTTTCAAATTCTGGATTAGCAGCTCAGTAATTAAGACATGAGATAAATTTAATTGATCAAAACAAGCTTTACATTAAATGAAGTGGAATAGATTATATCTGAATAGAACAGATAAGTAAAGAAAGTGTTAGACTACACAACACTTACTAGAGTACAAACACTTTTCTATATTGTTATACATATGTATCTATACTATATTACATATAAATATTGCATATGTATGGATTATAATATATTATAAATTTCTTTCTATGGATTAATATAAAAATATTTGTAAATTACTAATAATATGTATTTCCTTTCCTCCCCACACCATCTTTCAAAGTTCTACCTTCATTACATGATTGCAATTAGATTTATATTAGATTACTTGCTTTTAACTTTAAGAATCCAGATAGTTTTTTAAAAAATAGATTTTATTGATTTTTTACAGAGAGGAAGGGAGAGGGATAGAGAGCTGGAAACATTGATGAGAGAGGGAGACATTGACCAGCTGCCTCTTGCACACCCCCTACTGAGGATGTATCTGCAACCAATGTACATGCCCTTGACAGGAATCGAACCTGGGACCCTTGAGTCCGCAGACCGACGCTCTACCCACTGAGCCAAACCGGTTTCAGCAGAATCCAAATAGTTTTTGAGAGCCAAAATCACCTTCTACTATTGCTTTGCTTATTCTTTTCTCAATTGTTTCTTTGGATCATTTTGTTGAACAACTGTTAGCTGTTATTTTGACCCAAATATTTGAAGAAATTTTTACAGTGTGAAATAAAATGCCACCACAGCACTAGAAATTTCATTTGTAATTAATTTCTTTATTTATATCTGTAAAATGACATTGGAAGTCTGCCTTCCCATAACTCTGAAAATTAAAATTGTTTTAACATTTGTAACTTCCTCAAATTCATAATGCATAGGCTTGCCTAGATTATTGTTTTTAAGTAATTCAATCAATTTTTCTTTAACATTGAAGTAATATACTTGAAGAAAAAAATAAACAAATAAAGTTCCATAAGGGTGAAAAAGAGTATTATTTCCACTAAAGTGTGAAAAAGAGTATTATTTCCACTAAAGTGGAAATCTGCACTTGCTGTCAACCATACTTGACAAAGGCAATGACAATCTCAGGGAAGTGAACTTCATTACATTCTGATGAGATGATAATTTCTGGTTCATGAGACAATGGTCAACTAAACTGCTAGTTTTTATTATTTGCTCCTATAATTCCAACAATTAATTGATTTGGTAGAACTTGGTACTTTTTCCATTAATTTTTAGAGAGCAGAGGTGGGGAGATGGAGAGAGAGAAAAAAAAATTTATGTGAGAAAAGCACATTAATTGGCTGCAGCAGGAAAGCAAACCTGCAACCCAGGAACATAACCTTGACTGGGAATAGAACCCTCAGGAATTGAGCCTGCAACCCTGGGTGTATGGGCTAATGCTCTAATCACTGAGCACACAAGCCAGGACCCAACATCATTTACTGATAAGACTACCCATTAACCATTGTATATTCTTGGCTCCTTTCTCAAAAATAGGTTGACCATATAACCATGGGTTTATGTCTGAACTCTTAATTCTGTGCAATTGATCTATGTGTCTGCTTTATGCCAATACCATGCTATTTTGTTTACTGTAGCTTTGTAATATGAATTGAAATCAAGAAATGTGATGCCCCCAGTTTTACTCTTCTTTCTCAAGATTGTTGTGGCTATTCAGGATCTTCTATGATTTTATAAAAAAAAATTTCTATTACTGTGAAAAATGCCATTGGAATCTTGATATGGATTGCATTGATTGTATAGATTATTTTGGATGGTATGGATAATTTTAACAATATTAACATTCAACAATATTTAAAATTAACAATATTTTAATAATTATTCTAATCCATAAAAATGGAATATCTTTTCTTTTATTTGTGTCTTCTTCAATTTCTATTATCAATGTCTTACAGTTTCAGTATATAGATCTTTCTCCTTCTGAGTTAAAGCTATTCCTAAATATTTTATTGTTTATGGTACTGTTGGAAATGGAATTATTTTCTTTTTTTTAAAATATATTTTATTGATTTTTTTACAGAGAGGAAGAGAGAGAGATAGAGAGCCAGAAACGTTGATGAGAGAGAAACATTGACCAGCCGCCTCCTGCACACCTCCCACCGGGGATGTGCCCGCAACCAATGTACATGCCCTTGACCGGAATCAAACCAGGGACCTTCCAGTCCTCAGACTGACGCTCTACCACTGAGCCAAACCTGATTCGGCTGGAATTATTTTCTTAATTTCTGTTTCTGATAGTTCCATGTTAATACATAGAAACTTAACTGATTTATTATGTTGATTTTGTATCCTAGCACTTTGCTAAATTTATTATCTCGAACAGTTTTGTAACTATCCCTTTGTTTAAATAGTCTATTTTTTTCCACTTGTTTTTTGAGTTTGCAGTTTTCTAACTTTTTCAGACATGCATTTCTTTTCACCACTTAATAAAATATTCCATGTCTATTAATTTTTACTGTGTTTTTAAATGTATAGAATGTGTGTATAAATTAAATTGGCCTATATTTCTAATTACTATTTTTTCCTGATTGCTCTCAGGAAGTTCACTCATAGTCATTACTGACTTCCTTTTTTGGTGCAAATTTTAAATATCACCAATTTTTTAGTGATTTTGAAATCAGTATTTAAAATGAACTAAAAGAAAAAGAGGCAAAAATCTCCAACAAAAAAGTAATAGTAACCACTTACTGGATTACTTATATATGCCAAACATTATTCCAGAGTTAGGATTATAGGAAAGAATCTGACATTATCTGTCCCTAGGCAACTTAAATTCTAAAAAAGAACATACTACCAAAATGGATTAAGTTCATTACTAAATTTAGTATATTATTGTTATAATCTTCAGTTGAATATTTTTTATATTATACTTTTAAATATGCTATTTAAGAAAATCTCCAAAGGGTTTTATATACAGGTGGTTCTAATTATTTATGGTAATATTTTATAAATTTATTACAAACACTAACTTAACAAATACTGAATCATTGCTCCTAGAGAAAATGTAATGTAAGATTCCTGAAAGCCTCTCACATTTTTACCAATCAATATATAACCTTGCTCTATTTAAAGACACCTTACTTTATATATATATATAAAAGATTCATTAATCTTGAATGCACAGCCCATAGCACTATAGTTTGTGCCTGAACAAACTGTATCTAACACATGTATTTTCTCTGTAAGGCATTTCCAGCTTTCATGCCCTCAGGGACAGTAGATAACACTTCAATGTGGTGCTTTGGGGCCATTTTAAACAGTGAAGTCAACAATGAAAAGTACAAAAATGCCAAAACATAGCACTAAGTAGACTAGTTTCTCTTGTCCATAGGAAATATATTCCAAGACCGCAATGAATGCCTGAAACCACAGGTAGTACTAATGTAAATACTATATTTTTCCTACACATGTATTCTTATGATAAGTTTAATTTATAAACTAGGTGCAGTAATAGATTAACTACAAAAACTAATAATAAAATAGAACAATTATAACAATATACTGTATTAAAAGTTATGTGAATGTGGTCTCTCTCTGGTAAAACTGATCTGATAACCAGAATGGCTACTAGGTGACTCATAGATGGGTAGTATAAACAGCATGGATACACTGGACAAAGGGTGATGCTCATCTCAGGGAGTATGGTCGAAGATTCCATCACACAGAATGGCATGCGATTTAAAATTTATGAATTGGTGACTTGTAGCATTTTCCATTAAATACTTTCAGAACATAGTAACTGAAACTGGCTACAGTAAAACCACGAGGAAGGCGGGACTATAAAAGGCAAAGTTGTGTCAGCTTGCTCAACCAGGTGGGAATATACATATTGAATGACAAACTTTTTGCCACTCTGTGCATGTCAGCAAATGACTATAAAATCATAGAAATTGTTAAATTTGTAATTAAAAAACTTTTATTGAGTATATAAATTTACAAGTAAAAAAATCAATAAATAATGAGGACTGGCTGTATTTTACTCACTTTTTGCCCATTATTCTATTAAACATTCTTATTAATTAATCAACATTTTCTACTGACTATAATTTCCACCTATAACATTATGTATAGCACAAATGATAATTGTCTCGTCCTCCCCATTGACATTTGAAATAAAATTTCATTCCCTTGTTTAAGAGAATAAATTTCTCTCCCTATTATTTCAATCGTATCAAGTACATTTTAAAATCTTATCTAATCCATTATCTTTTTTTACTACTTCAATCATAAGCCTAGCCCAGCCAGTGTGGCTCAGTAGTTGAGTATCAACCTATGAACCAGCAGTCATGGTTTGATTCCTGGTTTGGGGACATGCCCATGTTGTGGGCTAGATCCCAAGTAGGGGGCATGTAGGAGGCAGCCGATCAGTGATTCTCTTTCATCATTGATGTTTCTCTCTCTCTCTCTCTCTCTCTCTCTCTCTCTCTCTCTCTCTCTCTCTCTCCCTCCCTCTCTCTCCCCCTCTTCTCTTCCTTCCTCTGAAATAAATAAAAACATATACAAACATCTAGAAAAATAATAACTGTATTTCTCTCAGTTATTTAATTATTCCTTATAAATATGATCCTAATATGATCAGTAAAATTTGCCTCTCCTTTTTCCCAATATAGTGTTCTATGGAGAATGTGGACCATTTTCATTGTTGCAAGGTTTGTTCAGTTTTGTGCATAATTTGACAAGACTTCCATATTTAGTATCCATTCTCAAGCAGAAATCCCTGAGAATATCACAACTTAAAAGGAAAAAGGCAGTATACTCTAACCCTGTTGTCAGCATTAATTGTGTAAAGTATACTTCTGAGGAAGTTATTTGCACAACTGTACTGGAGAAAGCTGACACTGATCTGAGATGGCACTTCCAAGGTTGCCATCATGTTATCAGAATGGTGCTCATTTGCTGTGGCAGGTGTTGTGGAAATTGATGAATGTGTTTAAGCTAGTCTGTCAGATGCAGGCTTCTTTTCCCTAAATGACCTCCATTTGCATTCTCATCATTGTTACTAGTTTCTCTCATGATTATCTTTGTCTATTACACTCATGGCCAAAGCCAAGGCCTCACTCACAACCAACTAAAGAACTCCAAAGACTTTTCTCTGTTGTTTTTTTTTCAATAAATTGTTAGAAATAATTCCACTGTTTTATTAAATTGGGCCTTTTTTGGCACAGCACTACTCTTTTTAATTTTTTATCCACAAAACAATTAAACTCTTTCTTTATAAGTTCCATTTACTGGTGAACACTGTGATAAAATATAGTTTACAAACAGCTGTTTAGAAAGAACAGGCTTCTACCATGTTTCTCCGAAAATAAGACATCCTCGAAAATAAGACCTAGCGCATGGAAAGATAAGACATCCCCTGAAAATAAGACCTAGCACAACTTTGGGAGAAAACATTAATATAAGACACTGTCTTATTTTCAGGGAAACAGGGTAGCACACCTCAGTTTAAGTGTCCCTCTATTAAAGTAAGCTCAAACCAATCTTTTCATTCCCCATTTCAAATGGAAAATACTGTGCTTCTTAAGTTTAAAAGAATTGAGAAATAATTCCTTTTAGCAAATTAGTGTATTTGATGTTTAACAGCTTGATGTCTTGGGATAAGCAATATGAGAAAAACAAAATGGAAAGATTTAAATATCATGTTTAATTTTTTTAAGACTTAAAAAGTTAAAGTTATTCAGTCATTTTGTGTTTCTGAACTTTACTGTAGCATCTCTGGGATAGGCTGCATTTTTTAAATGATTTATCCATGAATGCCAGTGAGAACATTGTGCAGGTAAATTTACATAGCATGTCCCTCTAAAGTCAGGCTCCCTCGTTGTTTAGAAACTTTGACTCATTGTTTTTGGAGTTTTGACTCGTTTTCATAAGGCACTTTCCTTCAGTTATCTTATGTAGATAGAGTTCCAAAATAACTTCAGAACTCAGATGAACTCTGTGTATAGGCAGGCAAAAATGAATAAGCCCCTGGTGCAAATCAGGTGGTTTTGAGTTAAATAATAGTTTCCATTGCATCAAACACAGTTATACTGGTTATAGTTTTAAAATTACATATCTAATAACTAGAGATAATTATCCATGCCATATTGTGAAGTTAGGATAAAATTAGCATGAAGATATACTTTATGGTTTAAGTTTTTAGTTCTAAAGACCATTTCATGCTCAAGTCATTGACAAGAGGCTATCATTTTTATTTCTTCTAAAAGAGTAAATACTCATACATCCTAGTACACTTACACAGACACACACATTGAATCATCCAGAATCAGCAGTTTCAAAATATCTTTCTTATCTCCATATAAGTCTATCTGATTCTTTCCCAGACTCTAATATCTATTTCCATTTCATTTTCCCTCTCTCTTCCCCAAATCACATAAGCTAAAATGTGCTATCCTTACCTCCATCATCACAGTATCCTTGTGTTCTCCTGATTTTTTTTCTCTGCCTAAGTATCGTATTGTCAGATGGAATTAATGACATATTTATCACAAAATAAATAATAGTAGTCTGAAAGAATAGCAAATAACCTACATATATGATCACTACACTCTGAGATACTTATATTAAAAAATATTATAACCCAAATTCAAATTATTTAGTGATTTATTCAATAATAAATATATTCTAGTTATAAAGTTCATAATGCAAATTTAAAAGATCCTGTCCTTTATATATATATATAAAAACTTACCCTTTCTATCAGAGAAGACAAATAATAATCTAAGCATATGCATTATTAAGAAAAAATATTGTGAGAATTACCGTGAATCAAACCCTGTAGATTTAATTTTTAGGCTCATCCTCAAGTAATGCAATCTAATCCAAAGTGCACAAAAGCCTATTCATACTTAACAAAGCTGCTCATCTATTCTTAGTTTGGAAGTTCATCATCTGAACATTTTTCTTTCATTCACTTGTTAAGCAAAATTATATGCAGGATAACAGGCCCCGTGTTCCTCTTTATCAGTCATTATCAGACACAGTACAAAACACATTACATTTACCCAGGCTCAGCTATCAATATATACGAGTGTAGCTGACCTTGACCTATATGTACACCATTAGAAGACTCAAAACTTCATTTCAGATCAAATTGCTCACAAAACAGTAGAAGCATGACATGTATGTTTAATCTCCACCACCAAATCAATTTGCTTACTAACACTTTTCACCTAATCTTCTTGGTGCTTAATTCAGTATTATTGCTACACAGTTTAAGGCCTTTGTTTTCAGTGAGTCAATATGGTGAATGCTGCAGGTATTATTAGAAGCCTTTTTTTTCCAAAATTGAAAGGTAGAGACCATGTAGTAAAAGGCATGCTACCTAGTGCACAAGAACTACAATGATTTATTCATTATGTGGGCATAATGAGAAAATAGGTATAATTTCAGCTTTAGGTTGGGGAGACCTACTCTCAGCCACTGCTCAGCTGAGTCTATAGTATAATATTTGCCTAGCAAAGCATAGCCCATGGCAAATATTCTGAAACTCTATTCACTGTTGATGAACTGTGTTCTGTTCTAACTTCATAATTCATAGGATATATTCAGATACTAAAACAAGAAAAATAAAATGAAAAAGACAATTGATTACTTTTATTTTTATTTTTAAAATATATTTTATTGATTTTTTTTGCAAAGAAGAAAGAGGGATAGAGAGTTAGAAATACCCATGAGAGACAAACATCTATCAGCTGCCTCCTGCACACCCCCTATTGGTAACATGCCCTTGACTGAAATCGAACCTGGGACCCGCAGGCTGATGCTCTATCCACTGAGCCAAACCGGTCAGGGCTATAATTGATTAATTTTAATAAGAAAGAAACTTTAACTTTGAATAGTCAAAAGATTTGAGCAATGTATATAAATGGACAATTAAATAAACAGGCAGTTTTAAATTAAAAAATAATAATAGAAAGTATATTTAAATATATTTTAAATACCCACATTCCTTAGCAATTAGAGAAATGAAAATTGATAAAAGGACATAAAACATGAGAGTGGAAATGTAAGAAACATATTATCCCATGCTGGTGAAGATGCAAGAACTTGAGATCTCTTGATTACTAGTATAAGAAGTTATACACCTTCTGGAGAGTAACTTGGCAGTATTTAAAACTAGACTTCAAAATATAGCTTCTGACTTACATTTTACTTATAATAATTTATCTTGAGAAAATAATCAATGTGAACATATTTGGTTAGTTTCAATGATGTTAATCATGGTACTTATATAAAGAAAAACTAATAGTTTAATTAACAATATAAATTTGTATAATACAATACCACATAATCATTAAATATATTGTTATAGGAGATTACTTGGTGATATGAAAATATTCATGATACATTTTTAAGTAGAAAAAATGCACAGTATAGAGCACTACCATGTCTAGTTGAAAGTTGTCAAGCTCATCCTTATAAAAACAAGCTGAACAAAAACTGAAAAATTAATAACTTTTGCTTGAACCCATCAGAGAACTGAGGTCACAGGTCACACTGGCAATTTAAAATTGGAGATTTGGGTGCATCTAGAAAAATATAGCAACTGAGATCTGGAAGGAAAGCTGCTGAGACCATAAATTGGTATAAACCAGTGGTCGGCAAAGTCATTAGTCAACAGAGCAGCAAACTGAGGCTCACGAGCCACATTTGGCTTGCAAGCCGCAGTTTGCCAACCACTGGTAGAAACACTTAAATGGTTATTTTAGTAAATTTCTGGAGGTTGAATGTTGATTGCAATACTAAGGGGTGGAAAAGAATGAAAAATACATGCCAGAGATCACTATCTATAGCACATGTGTCAAACACAAGGCCCGCGGGCCAAATCCGTCCCGCCAGGCCTTGCAATGTGGCCCGCACCGCACTGTCATCACTGCACTCCGCTGCGTTCCCATCACAATGACAGTTTATGACTGTTCAGTAAACCATTCGGCCCGCGATTTAGGCTGGATTTTAGATTTTGGCCCCTTCTCTGATTGAGTTCGACACCCCTAATCTATAGTATGATTCTAGATCTGTATATGTTAATGAATTAACAATAGTTATTTCTAAATTTTTAGTAAGGTTATTAGTAATTTTCTATCTTTTTCATGCATACCTGCAGCTCCTTCAAGGAACACATATATTTTTGGCAATAAGAAATGAATTGTTAAATAAGTAGAATATTATAATTGCTCACTAGTAATTAGGTTAAAGTGTTATGATAAATATTATTTTTGTAATAGGTACTTGGCTTCAGAAGCTGAGTGCACACACACACACACACACACACACACACACACACCAATATGTCAAGAGTTTCTGTTTGAAAAGGAGAGGGAAAAGGGTTTCGTGGAGGAAGGACTACAGGAGAGGAGGAAAATGGAAGAGGTGAAGGTTCTGATCCTCCTCTGGCCTTTTTGGACTGGGTTTGAGCTCCCATATGTAAGGAATAAGGGGTGAGGAGATGTTGAAACTTTTCACTTTGTAACCACTCACACAAATGCTGAGCTATTTTTAGGACTCATGTCACAAAATGCACCATGAGCTGCAGAGGATGCCTCTCAGATATAAAAAAAAATAAATAAATTAAAAAATAACCCGGCCATGGCTGAGAACTGAAAATTGGGCAAGCACTTGTAGTTCGCATTTCCTAAAAGGGAGTTTAAGAACTTGTAGTCCATATCTCCTAAAAGGGAGTTCAATGCGCTTTCAAGCAACTTCTTTCACCACAAATGGGAATGTGTGGCGCATGGAATTGCAGAAGAAGAGTACTGCTGTGGAGTGTCACCAGTAAAAGCAACAGCTCTGGAGTCAGCTTGTCTGGGTTCAGAACTTGATTTGGCCACTTAATGGCTCTGAAACCTTGGGCGCACTGCCATTCACATGCTTCAACTGTCAAATGAGAACGCTAATAGTACTTGGTATGTGGTTGTTGTGATGGTACAATAAACTAACCCATCATAAGCATAGCATAAGATCTCACACATAATCAGTGCTCATAAATTATCATGTTCAGGGACTCTAAAATGACAAAATGGCCTTGCAAACTGAAGTCCTAACTCTATCGGGGTATCATAAAGTAGCTGAGCAAAGGGAGGCTGAGGTCCTGCCTTCTTGTGATCAGAGACTGACAAGCCAGCAGAAATCTGGGTTATCTTAAAAAAAAATTAAAATTAAAACCACAAAGAACTGAAGGTTGAATATTTCAAAAAGCAGTTCCGTTTTTATAGTTCAAAATATTGTTAAATCCCAATGCTGTCACCTTTTCTTTCCCACAATGGAATGTACAGAGTGAAAATGAAGATTAGCTATGAACGTGGGTGATGTAGGGAGAACGGTACCTGATTAAAGTCAGGAAATGTGAATTCTAGTCTCAGTTTTTCAGTTATATTCTTGGGGTAAGTCATTTTATTCCTCTGAGGCTCAGTTACAACAGCTGAAGCATAAGAAAAATAAGCAAAATGGAAAGATTTATACTATAAAAACCTCATGTGATGGTCAGAGTTGTAGATCTGAATCTTGGCTTTAGGATTTCTGTTTGTGTGATCGTGAGGAGGTCACTTCACACTTGGTCATTTCACTCCACAAATGCACTTCACCTCTCTGTCTGTAAACTGTCAGAAGACTGAGGAATGTCTGAGATACAATGCCTTGAGATTCTTTGTTGACACACTACCTCAAGACAAATAAAAGTGTGGTAAAAATAGAGGTAATCAAATGGTGATGGAGCAGATCTTTTAGTCTTTGATTTGACTAAATTTACCATATCAGATAAAACTAATTTAGCTCATTGCTCCAGTTCCTACATTAAAGATGAGAACGTTTTCAGGTTGAATATGACCTTGAGATTATCTACATTAACTCCACTATTTCACACATTAGAAAATTAACCATGGCACCATGGTCAAGAAGTTGGGGAAATTGTATTCTTTTTCATCTAGTTCTACCTAATATGGTTAAATTCATTTCTTCAACACCCACCTATGCTATGTAATGTAACTGTTCTTCCAAAGATCTATATACTAATTTGAAAAAAAATACTCAGAATTTGGATTGATGGCATAGAAAAACTTTTGTCTCACATTATCCCTTATTTTTATAGCTCAACATCTCATCCAGTTTCAAGCATCTCAATAAGTCAGCATGAAAAGGACACATTCTCCTTTTTCTAGTTCAAAAATGTAGGAAAAAAAATAACTAGTTATTAGGTACAAGTATTTATTTCTACATTTTTCAGAGTCAGTAAGAGAAATATTCCCATAGAATCTTGCACTGACATGAAAAAAAAAATTTAAGTTGCTCATAAGATAAGATCATTCTAATAGTTGGAGGCTCCTTAAACTACTCATCCTGCTGCCAAAAACCTTTAAAATAACACAGGACACTCAGCAGCCTTTTCCTATCTTTACTGAAATCAGTACTTAAATATATCTGGTGATCAGATGGTCGGGACTACTCTGACAAATAGAGACTGCTACAGAAGATTTTGCAAAACATATCATTTTTATCTGAGAAGTGTTGCTAAGATAGCAAATTTAGTATAAGTCACTTAAAAGGTGGTACATTTCTGGTGGGTGTGAAAATTACCTGCATTTTTTTAAATGATAAAACCACTGAGCTTATGAAGACTTCTCTCTCATTTCAAAAGTGCATTCCCCCAATTCTGAGGTTTTACATAACCTTACTTTCCCAATCTTTTCACCGTGTCTCTGTTCCTCCATTCTATTTATTCCATTTTTACTGGAGGCACAGCAGGCCTACATTTCTGACTATGCAGGAACTGAAGGCCCACAGCAAGCTGTGTGACACGCTTGAATGGCATAATAGTGGAAAGATCTCAGGGACTCTGGAGTCATGGCAGAGATATTTATTGCTTAGCAACCCAGACTGATGTCAAGAGTTTTTGCTAAATGTAGATGGTGAGCAAGACTATTGAAAATAAAAAATAAAATAAAAATTGCTTTGCTATAGTTCTTTTAAATTATTTTCAACAAAAAATATTAATTAATTTACCCGGGTTTTTTTTGTTTGTTTGTTTGTTTAATTGATTACTATCACTGCTTTTTGGCCAAGCACTAAAGTAGCAATTATAGTTGCCAGTCATTCTGAAGAGCCATCGAAATACAAACCTTAGGAAACTACACCCACTTCACAAAATCATCTGCTTTCCTGAAATGATATTCAAGTGCATTTCTCTTAACTTCTGCATTTCTCTTTCATTTCTGATTTTGTTTATTTAAGTCTTTTCTCTTTTTTTCCTTAGTGAAAGCCATAGGTTTGTCAATTTTATTAATCTTTTCAAGGAACCAGTTCTTTGTTGTATTAATTTTTTTGTATAGTCTTTTTCTCTATTTCATTCAATGTGCTCTAATTTTTTTTATTTCCTTTCTTTTTCTAGTTATTTAAGATGTAATGTCAGGTTGCTTATTTGGGATTTCTCTTGTTTCTTGAGAAAGCCTGTAATGATATAAACTTCCTTCCTATTACTGCTTTTGCTATATTCCAGAAGTCTTAATATGTCATATTGTTATTCTCATTTGTGTCTCTCTCTATATATATAGATATAGATATAGATATAGATATAGATATAGATATAGATATAGATATATTATAGATATAGATATATTATAGATATAGATATATTATAGATATAGATATATTATAGATATAGATATATTATAGATATAGATATATTATAGATATAGATATATTATAGATATAGAGATAGAGATAGAGATATAGAGATAGAGATAGAGATAGAGATATAGATTATTTTTTTTAACCTCACCCAAGGATATTTTTCCCATTGATTTTTAGGGAGAGTGGAAGAAAGAGGGAAAGATAGAGAAAAACATAATATTGATGTGAGAGAAACACATCAATTGGTTGCCTCCTGCATGAGCCCTGACCAGGGTTTGGGCTGGGGAGGAGCCTACAATTGAGTTACATACCCTTGACTGGAATTTAACCTGGGATCCTTTCAGTCTGCAGGCTTATGCTCTAGCCATGGAGTCAAACCGGCTAGGGTTGTCTCTATATTTTTAAATATGTTTTTATTGATATCAGAGAGAGGAAAGGCGAGGGAGGCAGATAGAAATATCAGAGAGAGAAACATTGATCTTCTGCCTCTTGCATGTCCCTATGGAGGATTAAGCCTGCACTCCAGGCATGTGCACTGACCTGGGAATTGAACTGGTGATCTCTTGGTGCAAGGAATGATGATCAACTAACTGAGCCATAAGGCCTGGGCTGTCTCTATATATCTTTTGATCTTACCTTTCATTTCTCCATTGGCCCAGACATTTTTTTAGTAATATATTGCTTAATGTCCACATACTTGTGTATTTCTTTACTTCTTTTTGGCGTTGATTTCTAGTTTCAAAGCATTGTGGCCAGAGAATACACTTGGCATGATTTCAGTTTTCTTGAAGGTGTCGTGGCTAGTTTTGTGATCCAACATATAGGCTATCCTTGAGGCTGTTCCATGTGCACTGGATAAGAATGTATAATCTGATGTTCTAGGATAAAAGGCTCTGCCAATGTCAACTATGCCCATTTGGTCTAATGTTTCATGTAAGTTTGCTATTCCTTTATTGATTTTCTGTTTGAATGATCTGTCTAGATCTATCAATGGAGTATTTAGTTCCCCAACTATGATTGTGTTTTGTCAGCTTCTCCCTTTAGTTCTGTTAGTTGTTGCTTTGTATATTTCAGTGCTCACTGATTGGTTGCATTTATATTGAGAAGTGTTATATCTTCTTGATGTAATGTCCCCTTTACATTATAAAATGTCCATCTTTGCCTCTTGTTATCTTTGTTATCTTGAAATCTAATTTGTCAGATAAAAGCGAGGCTTCACCTGGTTTTCTGTGGATGCTGTTTGCTTGGAGAATTATTTTCCACCCTTTCACTTTGTGTCTATCTTTATCTTCATAGCTAAAAATGTGTCTCCTAAAGGCAGTTCTATTTTAAATTATTTATGAAAAAATATTTCTAACAAAAATAATTTATTCTTTTGTATATATATTCTTAGGCAGTTACCATTACCAGTGTTCTTTATTTCATAATTCAGATTTGAGTTACTATCTAATGTCCTTAAATTTGATATTGAATGACTTCCTTTAATACTTCTCATAGGGGAAGAGTGCAGTAGTGAATGCTCTCAATTTTGTTTATCTCTAAGTGTCTTAATTTCTTCCTCATTTTCTGGAGGATAGTTTCCCTGGAAATAAAATTGTTTGGTTAACAGTCTTTTTCTTTCAGCACTTGGAACATATTCTCACATTGCCATCTGGCCTTCATTGTTTTAAATGAAAACTGAGTGTTAATCTTACTAGAAATTCCTTGAACTTGGTGAGTTGCTTCTCTTACTACTCTCAATATTTCCTCTTTGTCTTGGACTATTGACAGTTTGATTGTGATGTGTCTAGATAGGGGTCTCTTTTGAGTTTTTCTACTTGGAGTTCATTAAGCTTCTTGGGTGTGTCAATGAACTTTTTTTAAATATATATTTTATTTATTTCAGAGAGGAAGGGAGAGGGAGAGAGTAAGAGAAACATCAATGATGAGAGAGAATCATTGATCGGCTGCCACCTGCATGCCTGCTCTTGGGGCTCGAGCCTTCCATGTGCCCTGACCAGGAATTGAACCATGACCTCCCAGTTCATAGGTCAATGCTCAACCATTGAGCCATGCTGTTTAGGCTCAATTAATTTTTTAATAAAATTTGAGAAGGTTTTAGCCATAACTTGTTTAAATATTCTTTCTTAAAAAATTATTTAAATATTATATTTCCTCTACATCTGGGAAAAAATCATTATTTATATGTTAATATGCTGAATGGTATCTCACAGAGAATCTGTTTATTTTACTTAATTCTTTTGTCTTTCGGTTTCTGGAATTGTTTTTTCTGCCTATTTAAATCTGCTGTTGAGCCTATTAAATGAATTTTTTACTATAATCATTGTACTTTTCAACTTATGTTTCTATTTGTTTTTATTTTAATAATTTACATCTCTTTGTTAGTATTCTCCATTTAATAAGACATCATTCTCAAACTTTTCTTTAATTCTTCAGAATTCTTTCTGTTAGTCATTTGGGAAATTTTTAAGAAGCTGATTTAAAGTACTTACTTAATAACTTCATTTGGACTTCCACAAGGAGAGTGTTATTGACTCTTTTTCCAGTGTACGCACCATACTTTAATATTTCTTTATATATTTCATAACATTTTGTTGAACCCTGGGCGTTTTAAATAATATGACAACTCAGGAAATCAGTTTCTTCTTTCCTCAAGGTTTGTTGTTTGTCATTGACATTTCTGAACTTAGTCTGTAAAGTCTGTAGTACTTATCATGTCACTAAAGTTTGCTGAACAGAGATTTCCTTAAGTGTGTGGAAACAACATGTTTCCAATCTTTGCTGAGCATCTGTGTGTATATTTTGAGGCTAACTTCAACACTCAACTGGGCAGGTTACAATTCTATGTTAGCTTACTTCCTATTTACACAGAACCTCAAGGTTAGCCAGAGATAAGTGAGGCCAGGGTCTGAACATTTGTGTCCACCAAATATTTACATGTTGAAATCCTAACCTCCAGAGTGATGGTATTAGGAGGTGGGGCCTCTGGGAAATGATTAGTGACCTTACAAAAGAAGCCTGAGAGAGATTCCACAGCAAGAACGAACCATATATGACGAATTGGACCTCCATCAGACATTGAATCTGCTGGTGCCAAGATACTGGAATTTCAGCATTCAGAATTATGAGAAATAAATGTTGTTGTTTTTTTCTTAGCATATACACTGCTCTAGGCATGCACCCAATCTTCTAGAGCTCCAGGAATATGTCAAATCTCTTTCCAACACACCTATGGACAGCTTATTAAACAAATCTTTCTAAGTTCTTTTGTTAGCCTATTGTGCACCAACTATTAACCACCATGTCATATGGTCAAAATATTAAACAATTGCCTCTGATTGTTTTTGACAGATGCCCCCAGCACAAAACCTATTATTGCCAAGCTAGGTCAAGTAACAATAGCCTTGTTAACAGGAACCACTGAGGTAAAACAATGGCAGTTCTCTGGGAATGGGTCTTGGAGAAGGTCCAACTCCATTATGCACTTTTAAATTCTGTCAGGCTGCTGGTTTTCATCATGATTATGAGCTGTTGGTTTCTAAAGTACACATAGCTGTTGGTTTGTAAAGGTAGAGAAAACAGTGGATCAGTAGGACAAAAGGAACATTGTGTTATGACATCCTGGTTATCAGGACAATGTGTAGGACCCCGTTGTCTATAATGCGTTGATGTGTGAGTATTTGAAAGTAGGTAGAGAAAAAGGAAAATACAACCTGTCACTTGAATGTTGCCAACTGTTTACTTTTAAAATTTTAATTTGATTCTTTTAACAACCCTATAAGATATAGTATATTCTTTCAGATAATTAAAAAGAAACTTCAATGGGTTAGCTCAAGTTTTAAAAATAAAAACATTTTGGTTTTACTATGTGCCAGTCAATGTGCTATGCACTGTACACACACTGACATTTTCCCCTTACAACATCCTATGAAACCGGTATTATTACTATTATTCCCATTTTACAGATGAAAAAACTGAGGCAGAGAGAGGTTAAATAACTTGCCGAAGGTCAAGTCGTCGAGCTGAGATTTGAATCCTAAGGAAGGTAGATATATAAAGTAAATTATTATCACTACAGAAATCTACATGGGATTGCAAGGCCACTTCTTTGGGACCACAAAAGATAACATGTAAGATGGAGGAGCACTAAACTGTAAAATGAAAATCACAATCCAATAAAATTAGTTTTATGCCAGTATACTTTTTAATCCTGTTTTAATTGGGTAATGCACTTTATATTAAAATTAAGTAAACACTATCTAAAGACTGTAAAGCCCTGTAAAACTTTCCATTATCCTGGGATTATTTTTTACAAAGCACATGAGTTTGGGTCATTTTCTATAATTCAGGAACAAATTTTCCATGCATAAGAGAAAAGCTCAGGCATAAAGAGGGTAGTGGACTTTCCCAGAATCACCTGGGAATTCAGCTTCTGAGAAATGTTGGGAACAAAACTGAGTTGAGGAGTAAAGTCTGCACCCAGTTCTTCCCATACATTTTCTGCCATAGTGACTTACTTCACAAACATAGCTTAGATGTCCAGCAGTACTGTCACCGCTAAGCTGAATTATGACAACTGCTGGAATTTTCCCATAGCACAGAGAAGTGCAAACCAAATCCATGCCACTGATTATCATCTAAAATTAGGTACAGATTTTTCAAAACAGAAGAATGCATTATTCATTTCCGGGCAGCCAGAATGCAGGAATGTAGGAGAGAGTGGAATTCTCTTCCTGCCAACCCCTTGTCCTTACATGGCGACTATCTCTAAGCCACTTCACTTCACTTCACTTCACTTCTGTTCACTGCTTTGGCTTTAAAATTAGAGTGGTCACATTTCCCAGACTGATATTTTAGAATCTTGTTTTTATTTGTTTTGACCTTTCATTTAAATTACTAAATATTTCAAACTCAACTAGAGTTTTCATAACTTTTTGGCCTGCCTTTAGAAGCCTTCATCGTTAATTCTAGCAAACTCTGATCTCAATTCCATCTCCATCCAGTCCTCAGGTTTGGGGCTAAGTAGACATTAACAACATTATTTATATGCTGACTTCATCACTGATTTTAATAGTTTTACGTAAGATTCTTCACAGTTCTAATTTGATTCCCTGAAGCCTTTACATATAACTTCTTTCTAATCATTGTTAACCCAGAAAATCAGTCAGCCTTTGAATTTTAAGAGAAGTTGCCTCTTTATGTCACTGCACTTTGCATCTCCATCATAATTGCACTTATCACATAATTTATTTACCTACTTCTCCCAACAAGATGAGAATTCTTCTGAGGAAAAGAACTGAGATCCACTCAGCACATAGTAACAGGGTCTGATGACAACAAAGAGCCCAATGGATACTTTAAAAATTAGATAATGATTAAAATTAACTTTAAAAACTCATCAATTCGGAATAATGGAGTTGTCAAGCCTGACTTTGTACAAACTCTGAATTACAGAATATTTTATTTAAAAAGCAGCTACATTTAAATAAATAAATTTAAATACATACTTCTGTTAGTGTAAATATAGTAAATATTTTAAGATAAAACTAAAATCTAAAAACCTAATTAACCAGTAATACCTGGGCAAACGGACTTCTAACAAGTTACAAATTTACATCCATTATAAACTACAAGGTCATCCATGCAACATATACATATACATACATATATATATATACATATACATATATATATATATACATATATATAGCTGATCTCTAATGAAAAATACACAGAGAAGATTCCTTGGTTCTCTTAAAAAAAAAAACCCTCTTCATTTTGTTTGCATTCCAAGACCTTAATGATTGTTAAGGAATTAATTTTTTTTTAATAGGTGTTATGGATTTTCACAAAAAGAATCATATTCCAACAGAAATGTTCCATGTAATAGGCATGTTAAAATTATTTTTCATGATTCCATATGGTCTAATACTTTGTTTTGTATGATGAAAGTACAGGGGTGGGCAAAAAGAGGTTTACAGTTGGAAGCACAAGAGTTTATTCTGAATGATTATCAATTATTTTATTAGTTTCCATATGAACAACTATAAATCTACTTTTGCTTAACCCTGTATTTATAAAGTAAAGAAAATGCAAAAAGTTAGATTTTTAAACATATTTGATCCCATAAATGATTTTTAGTATCAGCTACAAATCTATTTTTAAGTGTCCAGCTCTTTAGAGAATCAATTCCAGTAAGGGATTAAAGAAAAAGAAAGAAGAAAAACAAACGTGAAGTAATAGAAACTTATCTGTTGCCAGGTCACTGAGGAAGTTGTCCAAGCATTTGAAGAATTTTAATCTGACAAGTAAAATTATGTTGTTCTGTCATAAAGCGTCATCCCATAGGAAGCTTATTTGCTCTTTTAGGGAACCTGGATATTACATTTAGGGTACTGAGAGAAGAAGATACATTTTATTTCAAATAATAGCATTTTTATCTTTTCATTAAATAAATGATTTAGTTATAATGTCTTCGGCTTTACATGTTTGTTTTTCTGGTAGTATGGTTATCAGCACATGAAAAAATATGGTATTATCCGTTTCTATTTATTTATAATATACTAAAGGACTGATGCATGAAATTCATGCAAGAGTAGGCCTTCCTTCCCCAGCTGACAGCACTGGCTTCCCTCTGGCACCCGGGACCTGGGCTTCCCTTGCAGCCCAAGCTTCGTCCAAAAGTTTATCTGGAAGGATGTCCAGTCAGGTGTCCAGTCTAATTAGAATATTATACTTTTATTATTATAGATATTCAAACTAACCAATCAAAATATTAGTTGAACATATTTTAAAAAGAAAAAAAATCACCTATAAGGTAGAAAGAGCTTAAATTTTTCTTTCTTGGGAAGAGTGAAATCTTAAGAATATGTTTTTGAAATCCTATAACATCTGCCACCTACTCAATCTGGTTCTCTTAGTACCTACTTCGGTTTGGGCATTTAGCATATTTTTTGTCTTCTCCCTATATTTATTGTGTCCTTATTACATTTATATTTTAACTGATAATTATAATTACAGCTCTTCAGTTTATATTATACATGTGTCTGCAAGCTGTTGCAATAAGTGTATTTTAATAAATCAACTGAATAAATAAAATGTGATCCTTAACTTTTGTTGCTTCTTAGTGTGTATTAATAATATACACTATGTGATCTTAGTGTGTATTAATAATATTGTAATAATTGCTTTCTCCTCACTGCAAAGAAACAATAATAATGTGAATGTTCTATCAGATTTTTAAAAATCAGAAATGTAGTGGAAATAGTGGATAATTCAAATATAATTTTCATGAATTGTTATTTCCTCAAAGTGTAAAAGCTCTTTGGAAATAAAAATGAGTTAGATGTCAATTTAGAAACAATAATTGTTAATTTTCCCTTATTCTCCAAAAAAATGTAATATAAATCCAAATCCCTTTTTTTAGGTTTGTTTGCTATTATGGATGCAGACCTAGATCTTATCTTCACACATACAGGAATACGACGATAATGCACTACATTTATTACTCATTGCACATTATTAAACTCTGCTCAAATTCTACCTTTTCCCATGGAATCTTTCCACTTGGAATCTCATTATTCATTTCTAGAACTCTAGCTATTCACTTATATATCACTAGTAATAGTGCAGCCTATGTGTGCTTATATACATATGCTTATATCACTACAGATTTTGTTAGAACTGTGGCTAGGGGCATGAGAGGTTTTTACATTTCTAAAATTTGTCTTTCTTAACATTTATTTTATTTTATTGAATTTGTTTTATTTATACTTTTATAATTTCTTAATGTAGAGCTATAGCTTCTTTCTAAATAATTAGACACATTTTAGACTTTAGATTTTTTGTTCTGCCTCACCTAGAAATCAGAGATAATACCTAATGTGTCCTTAATAATTAACCAACTCCCTAACTCTACCTGGGAACTGTTTAATCTCATTGTCTACATGGAGATATTCATCTAACTCCACAGGAGAGCTTTCATATGCAGAACAGCTTCCCTTCTGTCTCATCATTTGGGCAGATGGGGGTGATGAGCAGTGGAGCCATTGAAATAGTTTATGACAAACCCTGAACTGCTGAAGGGGGCCTATGATAAATACTCGGGTGCCTTCACTTAGACAACAGCTGAGAGGGGAGAGGTGTTGTGACAACTGATTAATTCCAAAGTTAGTCATCAAAACCCTGAATGTATAAAATAATTCCTACTGATCAACTTCATGTTCAAAACCATGTAAAATGGGTTATACCTCTCCATCCTTACAACAAAAGTTATTTTATAAATTAAACACTAGTTTACACATTCATGTGAATAAAAATAATCTTAATAACATTCCACAACACAGTAAGCTGCATTTAATGTTCAATCTCTCTTAATTTCCATTTCTTGAAATGTTAATTGTTTATCAACTGTTGTGCAGCCTACAACCTGACGTGTGTAATTAAAGGTATACAAAATGGAAGAGAACTAACTGGTAGCTCAGACCTGAGGAGGCCTCAAAGGCCAGACACCTGCACAGCAGATGGCAGTTCCGTAGCCTCACTCTGCACAAAAGACTTATCACAAGTCAATGCTGAAAGCGGCGAGACACAGACGCAGAACACTGGCATCTAACATTTACCCCCTAGACGAGATGAGTCTGAGGCATTTTCTCTGGAATATTTACGACAGATGGTCATAGCAGAAATGGAACTCTGGACTGAAAATTGGAATTAATTGATAGCCTGTAAATATGTTAAACACTCAGATTTCCTTGCCTATCTCCCACGCAGGATTCTAACAGCCAGGCATAAAGCACTTAGCCAGAATATCAAATACTTCTGTTCGGAGAAAGCCAATGAGAACAGGTAAAAGATCACATATTTGGTCGCATCTATTTAACTACAATCATGCTGGTCACATAGCGTCACTGGTTGCCTGATCCCCTTTCTTAGCGCCTTGCATTTAAACATAAGGAGGACTTGAGAGTAGCCACTATTTGAAGAGAGCATTTCCATAAAGAATATAAAATAACAAAAGAACAAATAAAGCTAATGGAGGGAATAAAACTTTGATTAGTATCCTCAGTGGGGGATGAAAAAAGATATTGCACTCACAGAGCAGGAACGAGTTGCTTTGCCCATTAGTTTTCTATTAGTGTATAATGAATTACCACACACCTGTGGTTTAGAGCAATACACATGTGTTTTCTCACAGTGTCTCTGCTCAGGGTCTCCCAGGTCTGCAGTCAGCTCCTGTTCCAGGACAACTGGTTGGTGAAACAGTTCATTTCTTTGTGGTCAAGGACTAACATTCCTAATTTTTTGCTAGCCATAGGCCAGGAACTGCTCTCCTTTCCTGGAGACTACACAGCGGGGCCTTGTAAGCAGTTCATTGTGGGAGTGTGACTTACCTCGGGGCAGCAGGAGTTCGGCTCTTCCTTCCCGGACCTTTGGGCCCTCTTTGAAGAGCTCAACTGAATACTTCAAGCTCACCTACTCCAATCTCCCTTCTAACTAACTCAGTCTACTAATTAGCTACCTTAATTACATGTGTAAAATCCTTATTTCACATAATGTAACAGTCAGGGGAATAAGATACTATCATGTCCGTGGTTTCTTCTCATATAAGGTATATACGTGAGACGCCATCTTAGAAATTTGCCCACTATGTTTAGGAAAAGGAAAAAAAAAAATCAGAAAATAGGAAATGATTCCTTTATAACATAAAATATATTTGCTGAACAAATTGCAGCAGAAGCTTTGAAAGATAGTGTTAAGGAAATAAAATGTGCAGAGAGACAGAAACAGGTGAGGAGAGGACTAAAAGCTAAAACTATGAGCAAACATTAAGAGACTTAGAAACTAGAAAATTCAACAAATTGACGTTCTCTAATAAATAGAGAACATTTAGAGGAAGAAAGTGTTACAAAAAGAAACCAAGAGATTTTTCCCCCCTGAAATAAAGAATATACATTTCTAATTGAAAAGGCCTACTGGTAAAAGAAAAAGAAAAACAACAGCAACAACAAACAAACAAAAAAAACAGATCCACATTAGAGCACACAATTATAAGATTTTAGCATACGAAGTAGTGAGAAGATACTAAAGTCTCTGGAGATTTAAGAAAAAGAAGTCATGAACATAGGAACAAGACATATTTCTTATAAGCGGCACTAAATGTTAAGTGACATTAACATTCTGCAGCAAAATGTTTTTTGAAGTAAAACTCCACCTGGCCAAACCCATATCACTTGTCAGGGCAGAAGAGCATTAAGGCATTTTCCTGCAGACCAGATTTCTGAACATTTACCTCCCAGGACACCCTGAGAGATCTTAAAAAGCATTTTCCAGAAAATTCATGAATAAATAAAAAAAGAAGGGACTTGGGAAATATGGAATTGGATCAGCAAGCAAGAAGGGAGAACTCAAGGTGACAGTTTTGGAACTACCAGAAACATTCTAGATTATGGGAAGTGAATGTAAAGCTGCAAAGGGAAGGGCATAAATTAAAAATATTAAGATCCATAGCTTGTGTGGCTCAGTTAGTTGGGAGTGTCCTCCCATTCATGGAACGGTTGCCATTCCATTCCTGGTCAAGGCACATACCCCCAGACTATGTCCTTATGTGTCTCTCTCACTTCAGTGTCTCTCTCTCTCTCTCTCTCTCTCTCTCTCTCTCTCTCTCTCTCTCTCTCTCTCTCTCTTCCCTCTCCCTCTTCTTCCTCCCTCTCTAAAAATAAATTATGATTATTAAGACATATAATTGAGCATATAAAAATTGAGGCAATTATACAATAAAAACATTTCATAAAAAGATATTTCTAGTATGTGGAACATTACTTAGACTCTGAAGGAAAGGTACTTGTATAAATATAATTATGAAAGAAATGGTCATTGATCTAATTCCAGTGTCTGGAGAAACAAAGTTGGGGGAAATGGAGACACGGTAAGGAGATTTTAAAAAGCCAAATCTTCATTTTTATAATAGAAAGTCAAATGATAGAATCTAAAAACCATCAATCAAGAAGTAATCTTAGAAGCATATTATTTGGAAAAATACCAAAAGAAACAGCTGAGTCAAAATTTTGCTTCTGAGAAATGGGACTGAGATGGGAACAGATCTTTTTCATTATTAGCTTTCTGTTACTATTTGATTTATTTTAATAATGTGCTTATATTTTAAAATGATTTAACATTTAGAAGCAGCTCAGCTATGAATTTTGGGTCATAATTTAATTTAATATATTATTTTAGGAAAAAAAAACAATGTTGCAATGTTTTCTTAAGTAAACACAGCAGCTAACTTTTTAACATGCAAAATTTTAGTTTACCATCCCTGTCAACCTGACAAATTGAAACTCCTTGATTTTTATTTTTTCTATTGCTAATTATTACGTGCACATATTTTTATTAACTATTTTTTTAAAACCTACATGTGTAGCACTTGGAAAATATTAAAGCATTTTAACTTATCCGATATTAGTTATCCTTCCAATAACCTCATAATGAAGACAGAGTAAAATGTTCATTAAACATTAATATGAATTATTAAGTATTTATCTTATTTTATAAATTAAGAAAACTGAAGTTCATAGAGTGAAGTAGATACTCAGAATTATGTTTTTCCTAGAACCAATATTCTAACATTAGTATAATGCATTTCCCATCGAACCATTCTTTTTCCTGTTAGTACATAATATTTTATTTTACTTTGGTATTCCTATATCAAGTCCCATTTTGATACTGATGGTTTATTGTTTGACATTTCTTTATTTCAAATACAGTACTATGCATATAGTAGTTTTATATTACTATTTGAATTATTTTTAAAATAGCTTATATTTTAAAACTTTTAAACTATATAAGCATCTCTATCAATGTCATTGGGAAAGGCAATTCCCTTGTTTTTATATAACTGTAAGTAGAAAATGTTTTTAAATAAAGGTATATAATGCATTTGTAATATTACTTTTATTTTGCCTCCAAAAATTGTTCATAGGTTTGTATTTATGATACTATAGAAGGTTCTTCAATGTAAATACATGCCATACCTCTTAATGGAAATGCAAACACCAAAAGTATCCACATCTGAAAGTCAAGAAAATTAAGCAAACATTAGCTGACTAGCCATTCCTTCAGTCCTCCATGCTCCCTTTCAGAAAACTCCAACCCCTCTCTCTCTGTCCTCAGGACATTCTGAGAGCCTGGGACTGAGAGTTATTGGCTCTGCCCTTAGAGAGCTGCTAGGTTTGAGACTGCCTTTGGACTCATTTACCTTCTCAAAATAACCCATACAGAAGAGAGATGAGAAGCAGACACTAGTAATGGAAAGAAAAGATAATAACTTCAGCATAAAGGAAACATAGTTTATTTGTGCTCAGGCAAAATTAGTTAGGGTTTGCAGTGGTCTTGAAAGCAACGCAGTATCACACAGGCAGCCAAACACAAGCACATAACAATTCTGAGATGAATCCCAAAAGGACAGTTTCATTTACCACATGAGAATGGTAGGGAGGCAGAACACTGAGAAAATCTTTGCAGCAAGCACCTCCATCCCCTGTAAACTAGTTTTAGATACAAAATATACACACATGTGTGCTCGCGCACGCACACACATACATACACACATTCCCAAAAGTTGGCACCTTAAAGGAAATGGGCTTGCCAACTTCATAAAAAATAGATGAATTAATGTTGTTTCACTTTAATTAAGTGTGTTAAATATAACTCTGGAAATATAACTCTCCAGTGTCTCAGCTATTTCCAGAGTACTAGGAAAAGTGAAATATGCCAACATAGCCATCCTATATAATAAAAGGCTAATATGCAACTTGTCCTTTCAACTGGAAGTCTGGTCCTCAAACACACAGAAGTCCTATTAAGTACAGCCCCTGTCCCAGCCAGCCCAGCCCGATTTGATCGGCCCCATGCACTGGCCAGAGTTTGTGCACTGGGACTCTAGTATTATACGAAGCTAGTTGCTTGTAAAGTAGTTGCAAACAACAACAAATGCTATCTAGAAAGCTTTGTTCATCCCCCTATTTGACAACCATTCATTGGACAGCATAATGCCTGCCCTCAAGAAGTTGTCTAGAAAAGAAGAAAGGATTATAACTTAAGACAACATTATACCCCTGGCAGGGTGGCTCAAATGGTTGGAGCATCATCCTATTCACCAAAAGGATTCAGGTTCCTTCCTGGTCAGGGCACACGTGTAGGCTGCAGATTCGATCCTGATTGGGGTGGGCATGGGAGGCATCAGATCTCTGTTTCTTTCACATTTATGTTTCTCTCTCTCTTTCTTTCTTCCTCTCTCTCTAAAATAAAATAAAGATAAATCAACAGAAACATATCCTGGAGTGAGGATTTAAAAAAATACAGCTTGTATGAAAGAGAGTGATACTTGGCATGAGCATAGCTGAGCAGAGCTTGTGTTTTGGGTAGGAACATGGAAATCACCCTAGTGGAAGTGGCTTTGAGCTGACTTTTAAAGGTGAAGTAAAAGATTACTTGATTCCAATTGGGTGGAAGAAAAAAGCATGGATAGCTATAGGAATGAATGTAATGAGCATAACAGAAAAAGTCAGCTAGTGCTTTAACCAGTTTGGCTCAGTGGATAGAGCATCAGACTGGGGACTGAAGGGTCCTGGGTTCGATTCGGGTCAAGGGCATGTACCCTGGTTGTGGGGTGTGCAGAAAGAAGCTGGTTGATGTTTCTCTCTCATCTCTGTTTCTGGCTCTCTATTCCTTTCCCTTCCTCTCTGTAAAAACTCAATAAAAATATATTTAAGAAAAAAAGAATAAGTCAGCTAGTATAGTATACATGGTAGGAATTTTTTCCATTATAAACATTCCACAAGTAGTAACCTTAGAGCTAGTGCATCTGCTCAAGGAGCTGATGGAGAATTCAGCTCCTTTAGCTTCTCTCTCTCCCAATCTAACCGGGTGCTTTTGTTGTTTGGGGCCATAAGAAGGCTGTTCTACCTCCAGGCATCGTGTCTCCATTTCAGTCAGAAAGAAGAGGAGAAAGGGAGAGGGAGGAAAGAAGGAATATGACCATCTGTCTGTTTTTAATAGAACAATAGTTTTTCCAGAAGTCCTATTAAGTATATGTTAGCTGCTTTATTATGGACCAAAACTTGATTGCATGACCACCCCTAAAGGCAAGTTAGTCTGGGAAGGTATTTTTAACTTGGCATATTGCCTCCCAAACAAAAATGAGTTTGTGCTAGTAAGAAGGTAGATATTGCATAAGAAACTATCACCAAAATTTCCACTTCTAACAAAATAAAGTAGTTATATTTCTCCTAATTTCACCTACTAAGTATTACTAAAGATCTTGGACATTATATATAAAACAAACATAAGAAGATTCCAAAAGATGAAGATAAGGTAGACTGACTAGGGATCTTTGAGGAACAATATGGTAGTGAATTCTCTGGTTTTGATTTTTGCTTAACATATAACAAATTTGTGGATTAAGAAACTTGTAACCCAGGCATGCCAACAAGTGAAGACCAAAAAAAAAAAAAAAAAAAAAGGCATCAACAAAATCTTTAATCAAAGGACCAAGAAAGGAGCAGCCTCTAAAGACAGAAAACTTTTAGACCATAACTACTCTACTTCAGCCAAACACACAGAAATAATGATGGTCACGCCTGCAGACATACAAGCAGAGTCCAGATGGGGAGCTTAGATTACCACCCCTACGAAACTATAAGAAGATACTATACCAGTTCCAATGGGTGATGTCAACGAGGCCAGGTATGAAGCTGGAACTTATAGCCCTGCTTTGTGGTACATCCCTCATCTTCTTCTTCCTCTTGTACCACCATTAATAAAGACCACATGGGAAGCCTGGATTCTAACATTACCTCATCCCTCCAATCTGCTAGGTTAGGGTGAGAGGAAGCCTAGTGGAGAAAAGGGGACTTGCAACTTCCCCCCAGTGATAACGAGAACACTCGCAGTGTCACTGATGAGCCAGAACTCCCACTCCTGCCTGGCAGTCAATTGAGGCCACTAGAGAACCTAAACTTCTCCTCCTACCTGAGAGTAATAAGCTATTACCCCCACTCCCTTTCCCCTGAGGGAGTGGTATCAAAGAAAGCTAGCTAAAAGCAAAAGTTTTAAATGTGTCAATGACTCATAATATGAAAGTGTCCAAGTGTCATTTAAAAGTCACTCATCAGCCCTGGCTGGGTCCCTCTGTTGGCTGGAGCATTTTCCCATTAACCAAGATATTTTGGGTTCCATCCTAGGTCAGGGCATGTAAAGGAAGCAACTAATCATTGTTTCTCTTTCACATTGATGTTTTTCTTCTCTCTTCCTCTCTCTTTCTATCTCTCTCATTCTCCCTTCCTCCCTTAAATCAACAAAGAAATCCTCAAGTGAGGATTAAAAATAAAAGAAAGTATTTTTTTTAATTAAGTAAGTAAAAGCCACTCATCATACCAAGAAGTAGGAATGTCTTGAACTAAATGGGGGGGGAGGGGGGAAAGATAATAAAAATGTTAATTAATATCAAGATGAGAGAGATATTAAAATTATCTAACAAGTTTCAAATATTAAAATAATTCAATAAGAAATCACAAACATTGCTTGAAACAAATGTTGATAAAGAAAAGTTCTTCAAGAAATAGAAAGTCTCTGCAAAGAAATAAAAGATACAAATAGACCACAATAAAAAATTTTGAAAAAAAACATATTATAACTGAAATTAAGGGCTCAGTAGATGCGCTCTAATGCACCAATTAAAAGACAGAGATTGACAGATTAAATCAAGAAAAACAAACAGTGTGCTGTCTGTAAGAAACTGACTTCACATATAATTATTTAGGTAGATTAAAAGTTAAAGGAAAGAGATAGCTCTTGTAAATATTAAAGGAAAGCAGGAGTGATTATATTCATTTCAGTTAGACTTCAGAACAAAACATTTTACCAGAGACAAAAAGGGACATTACATAATAATTAAAGGTGAATCCACCAAGAAGTCACAGCAGTCCTAAGTCTGTCTACACCTGCCACAACCTTTTGTGGCAGGGGTTCAGGATCTGAAGAAAGGGTCAATGCACAAATGAAAACACTAGACAAGAAATATGAATTTAGAAGGCATGGGGGGCAGGTGGAGACTCTTCTCTTGGAGATGCACACTGAAAGCTGGATTTTTATTCAATTTTAGATACACATATAAAATTGTACAGCACAGAGGTGGCAGACAGCCTCTAAGGTCAATGAAGATCAGTAAAGATCAGTAAACATTTACTTTGAGGCCATTAAGTCAGGAAATTGCTTCAAGCCACTACTATCTCAACACAGCCCTGCTAACGCCAAAGGTCCATCAGCCTTCCGAATTCTTTGGTACACTCTTATGATAGTAATGGTAAAGTGGTTGCTTGCCACATGCACCAATCAACAGAAATTAAATCATGTGAATCAAAAACAGATAGAATTGGAAAGAGAGGTAGACAAATTTTGAATTATAGTTGAAGACTTCAACACCTTTCTCTCAACAATTTATAGGTTAACTAGAAGCAACTGGTGAGAATGTAGAACTCAACACTACCAAACAAGATCCAATTAGCACTTATAGAAAATTCCTCCCAGCAACAGCAGAATTCACATTCTTCTCAAATGTCTAAGAAACATAAACTGAGATAGATCATATATTGACCAGAAAACAAACTTCAGCAAATTTTAAAGAAAGATTGTGTTCTCTGACCACATGGAATCAAACTAGGAAATACCCAAATACTGGGAAATTCTAATTCTAGAACACTGAAGGAATTATTCAATTTCCTTTTTTTTTTTTTTTTTCAATTTCTTAATCCAGAAGAATAGTCTTCACACTAGAAAATTAGAACAAATATCATTTTAATAAACTGAATTCAAAGATACATGAGAAGATAGAAAAAAAAATGTTTTCTAGTTGATCCTTAGAGATCTCAGAATATGACAAATAAGTGAATGGATGGATGGATGGATGCATGGATGCATGGATGTTACCTTCTCACTGTACTATTATTTTGTGCTTATGTTTCTTTTGTTCCCAGTTGTTGGTAAGTTCTCTGAAGGAGGGACACTAAGAAAAAAATCTTGTCTCTTTATGTTTGCACCAATGGCTCAAACTAGTGTTAATTTTTTTTAATTAAAATTGAGTTAATGATTGGTTAATTAATTTATCATTTAAATAAATTAGTTTCTAGACATGTATAATTCATCTATGAATGAACCAATTAAGATTGACCTCTGAAGCCTTCCATAAATGTTTCATAAATTACTCTCAACCAATCCCTTTTCATAAAGGACACACAGGAAATAAGTGGAAAGTAAGAAGAGAAGGAGCCAAACACAGGCATTTGTATTTAAACTTAAATTTTTCTGACAGTTGCATCATATGCAAACAAAATTATAGTCAATCATAGCCTATTATTTAAAAAAGGATACGAATCTCAAAGAGGAGGAGGAGGTGGGTGGGAAGATATCAAGCCGTGGACACTGACAATAGGGTGGTTGAAGGCCTGAGGCAGGGTGTGCAGGTGGGCTAGAAGGGGTCAACGGGTGAAGAAAGGGACATATGTAATACTTTCAACAATAAAAATTTAAAAAATAATAAATAAATAAATAAATAAATAAATAAATAAATAAAGACATTTCTGACCTTGAATTTAATATGCATATATCAAATTATATAACTGCCAAATAAAAGTGCCCTTCTCAAAATATGATGACAGAAACATATGGTTTGATCACAAGGACTCTCAGTCTCAGCAGGCTCTGCTGCTCAGAGTACATGTGGAACATGGTGACCACTTTAGCACCTCATTTAAAGGTGTGTTTTAGGGGAATGTGACCTAAATGGTTAAACACTGGTGAAATGAATGACATGAAATCTCACACTCATGAATTGTGTGATAGCATAGCATAGAGTTTTTTGTTTTTGTTTTTTTGTTTTTTGTGATTTTTGTTTATTTGTTTGTTTGTTTTACCTCATTGTATCTGATTTTTCACATATGGTCTCTAGAACAACCAATTTAAAAGACCAGAAAGTTGGTGTGAACACCACTATTTATGCCTTTATCATAAAGAAATGTTAAATCACATCTCTTAAAATGCCCAATGTGAAGAGAGACAATTGTGAAGATACAAAGTTTTAGAAGTTATCTCTTAATGTTTATAAGTAGGAAACACTCAAGAGAAAAAAAAGATTCATCATTAACTTCAAGAAAATCATGATTTTGGCATTTTATTACTGAGAGACTGAAATTTGGGTACCCATTCTCTAGTAAAGGAGTTATGCATCTCTAGAGATAAATTCTCAAGATTTTCTAATATTTGTAGTGTTGGAGAAAATATGTGAGCAAACCAATATTTTCCTCTTCAATCTTTGAAGCACAAGAAAGAACTACGCCTAACAAGGTTCTTTTTGATGTATCAGCAGAAGATTTAAGAAATACAGAAGAAAAGCAATTCATGCTCATGAAATTTTTAAAATAAAGGATCTCCTGAGAAGCATGTGACTGAAGAATTTCTCCCATACACTTTGAGAAAATTGCTTCATGCACTGCTAACAAATGAATCAGATAAAGATGGAGTGAGTCAAAAAGAAATGCCTATTGCTTTTGATAAAACTTGCTAAAGATTATTGAACTAAGACAAGGCACTTTAAAATTTCAGGTAATATTGCTTGATGAGAAAGACCTATTGATATTTTGGAGGGTAAGAAATATATTATTGTTATCTAGTACTAACCACCTGAGCCATTCTGGAAAAATATACTTAATATTCCCAGATCCAGACTACTCAGCTGCAAGAAATCATAGGATTGCTATTACTGAGTTTCATCCTTGCTGTGTTGAGTGCATTACCTAGCTTCCTTTTCTAGACTGATGAACCTGGGCACATTACTTAGCTGCAATCTTCAGTTTTCTCATTGAAGCAAGCTTGATGGTACTAGTGTAGTTGTGAAGATTAGATGTGATAAGGTACTTCATATTTAACACAGCCTGGTATATAATAAGCATTTTATAAATATTTGCATATTGTTATTATCTCTTGAATCATACACTAAAAGTGGGCATTATTTACAGATGGTGATCATACTGAAGCAATGGAACTAGGTTAGAAGCCAGGGTCATCAAATACATAAATTTTGTAAACTAGCTGGCATGTTCCATTTCACATACTGTCCAGTATTTTGCCCACAGAATGATTTCATTTCCAGATTTTGAATTACATATCAATTATAAAAATAGATTTCACAAACCAATTTCAATGTCCAGCTTTTGTTTAAAGTGTGAAATCTGATAATATTAGGTCTACTAACCCATGTGGCAATCATCAGGGTAAAGTTGGAGCTATTCCTTTTAGCAAAGGTTCTCAAGTTTGCCCCAATTTTCACTTTTAAAATTATCTTCACAATAATGAGAACAAAATAAATGCATTGTGCTTGCAAAGTTGTTTACAAACATTATTTTTCTTAGATTTATTTCATAAGGTTTACAAACTTTGACTGAATTATAAAGACTGCCTCCTTTTGTCCAAACTACCCAGGTCACTGAAATAAAAGTTGTTTTCACATGTGGGCCATTTATTTAGATGCTGTATTCTGTTGCCATTATTTCTTTAAATAAAATCTCTACCCCTTATTTCTCTTCTTCTTCTTCTGGAATTTCAGTGGTTGCGATGTTGGTTCTCACAGATTATATAGACTTGCTTTACTTTTTTTCACTTGTTCTTTTTGTTGTTGTTCTCCCCCGACTGTTTCTTAAAGGTTCCTATCTTCTAACTCACTAGTTCTCTCTTCTACCTGGCTATTCTGCTAATGATTCTCTCTGTTGAATTCTTCATTTTATTCATTAAATTCTTCAGTTCCAGAATTTCTATTTGGTTCTTCTTATTACTTCTATCTTTTTATAGAAATAAATATCTCATTTTTGTTCTTGTATTGTTCTCCTGACTTCATTGAATTATTGTACTCTATTTTCTTGTAGTTTATTGAGTTTCCTCAAAAACAATTATTTTAAGTTCTTTATCAGAACTTGAAGATCACCATGTCATTGGTTTTGGCTGCTAAAGGATTATTATGATCTTTTTGGTGATGTCTTATTTCCTTGATTATTCATGTTCCTTGGAGTTTTGTGTTGCTGTGCTCACATTTGAAGTAGCAGTCACCTCCTCTAATTTTTATTAGCCACCTTAAGATAAAAGTTCCTTTTCATTGGTCTTACTCTATATCCTGTAACTTTCTCCAGCCTTGTATGAATACACCTGCCCCATGCATCTTTCCCCTCTGGTGACAGAACCCTTAAGTTTGTATGCGTCATCTCTCAGTTTTATAATGCACCAAGCTGGCTGATGAAAACTTCTCTCTTTTTCCCAAAAGTGAGCTACATACAGCTCAAGATTTTGGTTTCTTCCTTGCTTAAAGACCCAGGCCTGTTTCTGTATGTATTCCCTGCCTGCCTGAGATTGCTCCTACTGACACCCTCAGAAACATACACAAGGAGCTGACCGTAGAATGGGGGAGGTATGGATTATGCACTCTGGGCATGGGGGGTGAATATGAGCCAGATGGAGATATTCTCAGCTGAGGATTTTTTGCAGAAGCTAATAGGCAGAATTCCCACCAGAATCTAGACTTCAGTCAACAGGAAATACATCCCTAATATAGCTTCTGATAGTCTTATGTGCCTGTTTCACTATCTCTCCCTCTCCATAGTCATGGAAGCCCTGCTTTCATTTTCTGGGTGCTTTAGGAGAGAAATGGATTTCTTCAGCAGCATCCCACATAGGTGGAGAAAGAGGCACTCATCATTGCTCCCCCTTTTCTTCATGGAGAGGTCACCAGCTTCTTCTAGTTCTAATCTGTGCCACCTTGGGGGAAGAGGTGATGCTAACACAGTCCCTTTAATGCACTCCAGTGTGTTTAAACACACACACACACACAGATTTATTTTCTTTTTTCCCCCATCCCAATAGAATAATGAAATTTCTCCTCTGGAAATGTAGACTTCTACAAAGACTCTCACTTATGGGTGTCCGCCCAACTCAATATTTTTAGTTGCTCCCAGACTGAAGGTGAGTGGGGCAGAACCAGGTCACAGGTTCCTGCTGGTTTCACACCCTGTGCTGGAGTACGTCTGCCGAATAGCTGGTGCACAGGTGGATGAGATTCCTTCTAGGTGCTTTTGTTCATGAATGGATGCAAAAATGTGGCTGTTAAAGGAGAGACTAAAACAATGGATGTTTTACATGACCATGATGCTAATGTTACCTCCAATTAAATTGTTTTTAATTATCAAAAATCTTAAGATCCCTTGTTCATGTGAAGGAATGTCTCTTTATGTATATTTTTATATTCATTGTAAATATATTCTTATTGGTTTCAGAAAGGAAGGGAGAGGGATAGAGAGATAGAAGCATCAATGATGAGAGAGAATCATTGATTGGCTGCTTCCTGCACCATCCTGGGAATCGAACCTGGAACCCTTCAGTCCATAGGCTGATGCTCTATCCACTAGCCAACCCAGCCTGAGCTTTACATATATTGAATATTTTTAAATCATTCAACTAATTGCTCATATAACTAGTGTATAATCCTGTTTTGGGGTTTGTTGTTTGTTTTGATTTTGGTTTGTTTGTTTTTAAAAAATAGACTATAATTTATTGAGTAGTGTGCATTTTGAAGAAACAACAAATTTCTTAGTTTGCACAATTTCCCTTTGAAAGCTAACTTTATTCACCTATATTTCTGTTTTTTTTCCTCTTGAAAGTAATACATGAAACGATGCTGACATGCACATACAGTGAAGAAGAAATGGATCAAAATCATGGAAGATAATAGCAGCTCATTATGTAAGCAGAGCACAGTGGGACATACTTGCTAACAGGCACACAGTTCAGTGAGACAGCATGTGTAAATCCTTACTGAGCTCTTTAAAAATGCTATAAACAAAACCTAGATGTTTATTATTCTCTTTACGTATACCCAGCTTAACATTGCTTTTAGAATATAAAATTTCTAAAAATGTAAAGAGATTTAAAAAAAAAAAGAAAGAAAGAAAGTAGTCCTAAGTAAGGTTTCAAACTGCTATTTATTCTTTAAAGATGTTTATTTTCAATCTAAATTAAATACCAATCAGGCATAGCTCTAGTCATTGTATAGACATGCACTATAGAAATCATTTAACACAGCAATTAAAAATAATTATTTCTTCAACCCACTAAAATGTTACACGAAGTAAAATGAAATTATTTTCCTTGCCTTTATATCTGACAAAATTATTATAGGTGTTTCACTAAATCCTCCTGAGGTAGAAGCAGGGGAAACAAAGTTCTCTTTTTTTTTAATTAATATTCTAGAAGCCCAGTGTATGACATTCATACATGGTGAGGGTCCCTAGGCCTGGCCATGATCAGGGCAGATTGGGGCCTTCTTTCCCCAGCTACGTGCTGCCTACTGCTAGCTATGGGCCAGGGCCTTCCTTCACTCTACACTGCCCCCTGGTGGTCAGTGTACATCATAGTGAGCAATTAAATCCTGCCTCTTGGCCTTGTGGTCCCACCCCCTGTCCACAGGTCCTTCCAGAAGGTTGTTCCAAAAGGTCCTTCAGGAAGGTGATTCAGTCGGCCATCTGGTCTAATTAGCATATTAGCTCTTTATTACATAGAATTACTAAATTATATTTTTAATTGGAATTATTTTCAAAGTTCTTTTCTAGAACTGTCATTTAATGTGGCTTTATAAATGACATTTTAATTTTAATTACCATGATTTTATGCATGATAAATGAGATGATTACAGAAAAAAGTAACATTTTTATAATCTTAGAAAATATAATCTTACAAATTACCAAATATTGCTGTCATGATTCATATCTGAAATATATCCCCACTGAAAATCCTTAAAATTAAGGTTCTTATATTTCCATGTTTTGATATCTATTTATGATTTCTAAGGAGAAATGTATTTTAATTTCAAAGAAAAATGTTGGTCTGGATTTTTAAAACATATCAAAGTGAAAATACATATTTAATATGAAAATACGTTTTTCTCTGAACTTTAATAAAGTATTATAGCCAGATTTCTTTGCTTTTTGTCCAGCTATTTGTGGGAAACTACCCAGAGTTCCTTCCACATCATCTTTCAAATGACCTTCTGTATGCAAAGTATCCCCTCAGGAGTTCCACTGACTGGGAGTTTGATCGCTTGCTATGATGTGGGCTCACCACCAGGGGACAGTGCAGAATGAAGGCAGGCCCCAGCTGGCAGCCAGTAGCTAGGAAAGGGAGACCCTGGCTAGCAGCTGGCAGCTGCTAGGGACCCTGCCCATGCAGAATTTTGTGCACTGGGCCTCTAGCTAAAATATAAATAAGGCTTATGTAGAAGAGCCTTTGGTATCCTAAAGCAAACAAAAACATTTGCTTCATCCTGCACTGGATTACCAGTAGACAAACAATACATCTATTTAGAGTACCAGAAAATAGGAACAGATATATAATTCACATAAATATTTAAATATACTTAATATTACAAAAATGGAAAAATACACCTCTATTGTCCTTTCTTGCAGCTGTGATAGCATACAGTATGGGAAGTGTATATTCATGAGGTTGGGGGGAAAAAATGAGACAGAAATAAATTCTGTGCCAGCTTTTAGAAAACTGCTGACCTTATTCTTAAACATCCTTCCTTTAAGAATTCTTGTTTCTTGTCTCATTCATTTTCTTTCTTTCCTTCCTTGAAATATGAAGACTATAGTTCCATAAAATAAACTGTCAGAGAAAAGATTTGTATGTTACACTTATATTTTCAGGAGCTATTAAACACTGTGAAAGTACAATAACTAAAGTCGTAATCAGGTAGAAGCAGCAGAAAATTTTCTCAGTAATCTGTGGAGATGACTTGTAATTTTCACAAATTAAAGAAGGAAAATTTTCTACCTGTCTCATGGTATGTACAGGATTTCTAGGTAAAGACAATCCAATTCCAACTGACCCCCACTGATGGCCTGCTCACCCCCAACTGAACCCCTACTGGTCTGCTTACCTCCAAGGGCCCCTGCCATCCCATCCTGGCCTGATCACCCCCCGGCGACCCAAGGTCCCAGCCCCTCCTTTTTTTCCTTTTTCTTTTTCAGAGCCTCCTTGAGTGGAGGCCAGGGCCATCTGAAAGCAAGTATTTAGGATTTATTTATCTTCTATAATTGAAACTTTGTAGTCTTGAGCAGAGGCCAGGGCTGGCCAGTGCAGGCAGAAAGCTTGGTTTCCTCCATTGCTGGGGGAAACCCAAGTCTCCTGCTCACTTCAGCTCCATGGCCACTGCCATATTTGTTTGGTTAATTTGCATACTTGCTCCTGATTGGCTGGTGAGCATGGCTGGTGGGCATAGCAGAGGCACGGTCAATTTGCATATTTCTCTTTTATTAGTGTAGATTGTATTTTCTATATGAACAATGTAAACCTACTTTTGCCCCACCCTGTATACTAAGTTTCTCATGTTACAGTATATTATTAAAGTGGGGAAGGTAGGTGCAAGAATTACTCTAAAGAAAGTAAAATACTTAGGTATAAATCTAACAAAACATGCACAGTATCCATATGCTCTGAATTACAAAAATGCTGGTTGACAGAATGAAAAGAAAATTAAATAATTTAAGAGGCATGACATATTTGTGGACTGCAGATTCTACAGAGTAAAGATGTAATTCTCCCCATATTGATCCATAGATTTAACACAATCCCTGTCAAAATCCCATGGTTTTCTGTAGACATAGATAAGCTTATTCAAAATTTATGTGAAAAAGCAAAAGAATAGCTATTTTGCTATTTTGAATAACAAAACAATTTTGAGAAAGAAGAATAAAATGGAAGAATTACTATACTCAAGGTTATGGTTTACTATAAAGTTACAGTATTCAATACTTACTATAAAGTATTCAGTATTCAAAGCTTACTATCATGCTACAGTACTATAAAATTCCAGTATTCAAGCAATGCTATTGGTAGAGAGATCAACATGTACTAGTATATCAATGAACAGAATAGGGAACCCAAAAATCACCCCATACAAATACAGCCAACTTATTTCTGATAAAGGCACATAAGTGATTCTATAAATGGAGGATAGTCTTTTACACAAATGGTGCTTGATCAACTGGACATCATAGGCAAAACTTTGAAGGCCAACCTACCACTCACACTTTAAGCAAAAAAATAACACAAATTGGATTATAGACTTAAATATAAAACTACAACATTTTTAGAAAAAATGATCAAAGAAAATGTTCAAGACCTAGGAATAAAAGATTTTTTAGACCTGACACCAAAAACACAATTCAGAAAAGAAAAAGAAAAAGAAAAACTGAAAAATTGGGTTTAGTCCAAATGAAACTCCATAGGAAGCCCATACATAGACTAGTAACAGATGGGAGAAAATATTTGCTAACTACATATCAGACTAATTCCTTATATTTAGAGTATGTCAGGAACTCTTAATATCCAACAGTAAAATAACACAAAAACAAAGATTCAATTATTGAATTGGCAAAGATATAAAAAAGACATTTCAGCGAAGGTAGGGTACAAATGGCAAATAATCACATGCTAATATCACTAGACATTAGGGAAATTAAAATTAAAACCTCATAAGATATTGCTATGCATCTATCAGAACAGCTAACAGACAAAGTAACAGACTGCACCTGGTAAGAGAGTAAAAGAGTGCATTCATTCTGGAAAATAGTTTCATAAACCTAAACATGCACATGCCATGTCACCTAGAAGTTTTACTCTCAGGTATTATTCCAGAGAAATGAAAACTTAGCTTAAGAAAAAACCCTGTACACAAATGTTCATAACAGTGTTATTGGTAGTAGCCAAAAATTTAAAACAACTCAAAATGCCCTTCAATAGGTAAGTGGTTAAACAAAGCATGGTACATACTTATTGTGCAATACTGCACACTGATCAAAAGGAACTAGCTATTGATCCATGCAGCAATTCAGGCAGATCTCAAGGGGAATACACTGAGTGAAAAAGCCAATCTCAAAAGATATGCATTGTATGATTTCACATATATAACATTTTTGAGATGGAAAACAGATTAGTGGTTCCCAGATGTCACTAATTTTATACGAGCACATGTAAAATGCTTGAAATCTGAATGTGCTCTATCAATTGTACTAATGTTACTTTGCTGGTTCTGATATGGTACCAGATCTATGAAAATGTTACCAATAGAAAAACTGGATGAAGGATATAGGGACCTCCCTACACATTTTTCCACTTTCTGGACATTTATATTTATTTCCAAAAATTTTTAACTATGTATAAGCCTATGTGTATAATATAGTACATATTGTTTTGTGGGAAGGGAACAGAGAAAATAGCATGTATATTTGGTTTTGCTAATGTATGCAAAATGGACCTTCAAAGCTATGCTAATAATTATTTAATTGTAGTTACCTGAACAGTATAGGTAGGGGCTATTGTCTCCTATTTGTTAATAGGAGACGGGTGTAGAAAGAAATAACTTTTTTGTTTGTTTGTTTTAGAGAGAGAGAGAGCCAGAAACATCAATGATGAGAGAGAATCATTGACCAGCTGTCTCTTTCATGCCCCCTACTGGGAATCAAGCCCGCAATCAGGTCATGTGCCCTTGACTGGAATGGAACCCGGGACCCTTCAGTCAGCAGGCCGATGCTCTATCCGCTAAGCCAAACCAGCTAGGGCAGAAATAATTTTTTTAACAATATTTTGAATCATGTTAACCTACTTTTGTTTTAAAAATTAAATTGTTTTTATTCTAGGCATAAAAATAATTATAATAACCATACACTATCTCTGTCATTCATAAAGGAACATTTAACACCCCCAAAAAAATTTTTTTAAATGACTTAGCCTTGGATTTAAGGCAGGTATTCAAGTTTAATTAGTGCTACCTTACAAGAAGTTTACATTATAATTGTTATCTATCTTATTTTCTGTGTTTTTAGGGAAATTTGACCACTGGACAGTGCTTGCCTTGAAAATGACATTGCATTAGCTCACACCGATTTTACCCAGGTGCCCAAAGAAATCTCTCCCTTTTTGGTTTGCAGTCCTGTGGTTTCAGCATATGCAAAGCATTGTTCTCTTGGACTTAAGTAAGAGAAAACAACAAAGGAATCCCTTTGGTAACCTCTACACCTCGGAACAAAGCATGCCTTCCTGTGCTTGAGTGTTTCTTGGGAAACAGAATTGTGTGGTGCTATTGGTATGTTTCCAAAAAAGAAAACAAAGGCCAAGGAAAATGCCAATGCCAAAACTCAAAAGCATTCTTGAAAATAGTCAAGAGCACAGGCATCATAAAAATGCACAGGTGTCATTTAACCACAATGTATTAATGCCACTTATAAAAGTACAATGACAGCCACCTCAGCTGTAATAGAAATCAATAAATGTCAGTGTGTGGAGTGCTGCTATGATGGAAATCTCTGCTTCTTTATTTATCTGCTAGGACGGGGAGGAGTGAAAGGTGGTGAGTTGGGCCAATAAAATATTAAAGATAGGCTGAGGTTATCCACATTCGAAAATGCATTATTCTGCTAAGTTAAAGAGCCATTTCTCTTTGCAGCTAAATGTTATCTATCAAAGTTTATTTTAATGTTAGCTGCCTATACACTTACTTTCCTCTGTTGCTTCTTTCAATATATTTACAAAGCAGTGATCAGTTAGCCAATATTTATAGGAGACTATGAACGCAACGTTAAAAGCTCTGAGTTAGTAAAAATTTTACGTACAATTGTGTTAGCAATTCAGCAATCTAGCTTTATTGGGGGAAGTCAGATGTCTTAAATTTCAATGAAAGAACCCAGTGAGGCCAAGCAGAGGGCCTGCAGGAAGGGTGTGGGCAGGTAGGAAACACCTGGAAGCATCTTACCTTTGTACACATTCTGCTTCCATTGAGATCACTGTCATTACCAGCATACCCTCCACATTGCAGGATACACACAGCAGTCATTCCCGGCACTCTTCTCCCACACCAGCTTGGCTCACACCTCTCTCCACTCAGGTTTCGTCCCCTTATGAGAGAGGCCTGCCTCCCCGGACACTGCTAACTACAAGAGCACACACCGAGCACCAGTTTTCTTTGCAGCGCGTATTGCCATTGCCTCATTCATCTTTCCTTGGTTATTGTCTGAGTCCCCCCTCGGGAGCTCTATGAGTGTAGGGATCAGACAGTTTGATTCAGTTCTGTGCATCCAGTGTCAGGGTAAAAAAAAAAAGAAAAGAAAAGAAAAGTGACGGGATAAATCCTTCTATTTAACCCAGATAATGCTTCTGTAAGTAAAAGGATGCTAAAAATAGTTAAGCAACTTGTCCAATGTTACCAGCCTAATCAGTGGAAAAGTTTATAACTCAGACCCATGTTTCTGAGTTTCAAATTCCATGTTTTTCAAGCAAATTACACAGCCTGTTATTTTTTAAAAATTATTTTTTATTGGTTTCAGAGAGGAAGGGAGAGGGAGGGAGAGAGAGAGATTGAAACCTCAATGATGAGAAAGAATCATTGATGGCTGCTTCCTGTACACACACACACACACACACACACACACACACACCTGGGGACAGAGTCCACAACCCAGGCACATACCCTTGACCTAGGACCCTTCTGTCCTCTAAGCCAAACTGGCTAAGGCCACAACCTCTTATTTTGATATGAATTACTTTAAATCTAGACATTTTTATCAACTATTTATGGAAATGGAATATTGTGAAAGCTAGTTGTCTACCTAAGAAAAGCACATATTTTTAATTGGTTTGTTATCTATATAGAGGCTTGGTGCATGAATTGGCCTGGTCTTCGGGACTGAGCCAATACCAGCTCTCCAACATCCCCCAATGGGTCCCAGATTGCTAGAGGGCAAAGACCAGGCCCTGGGACCCCATGGGTGCACAATCGGGGCCTAGGAGGGATGCAGGAGGCCAACCAGGAAGGGACCACAAGAGGGCTCCAGGGAGTGCCCAATCCATCTCACTCAGTCCTGATCAGCCACATCCCAGCAGCAAGCTAACCTATCAGCTGAAGCATCTGTCCCTGGTGGTCAGTGCATGTCATAGCGAGCAGTGAGCATATCATTAGCATATTAAGCTTTGATTGGGTGAATGGCTGACTGGACAACTAGGCACTTAGCATATTGGGCTTTTATTATATAGGATATAAAAAGCCAGCAACTAGAATGCCAGAATGACTGAAATGACTGGAACAAGTCACTATGATGCCCACTGCAGCCAGCCAACTGGCCTGATCAAGGGCAAGGCCTGCCAGCCAACCTCCTGTGGCCCCTCCCCCTGCCACTTCACCCTTGATTAGCCCCTGCACCCTGATCGGCCCTCAGCCCCTTTCCTCCGGCCGGCCCCCACCCAGGCCAACCTCCCGCAGCCCCACCCCTGACCAGCTTTGGCTCTGATCAGGGTTCTCCCTCCCCCCACCCATCTGGGTTGGGGCCAGCTGGCCAACCATCTGCAGCCCCTCCCCCTTGCCAACCTGGCCCCAATTGACCTCTTTCAGGGCAGGCTGGACAGACCCCACCCATGCATGAATTTGTGCACTGGGTCTCTGGTATGATATAATTCCTCCTTATTGTGCACAAGCAAAAAGTGCTTTTTTCCCTCCCAGAAATACACCAAAATATTTAAGCACCTGTGTAATCAGGAATAATATGAAAACAAAACAAAACAAAAAAAACAGACTTGACCCTTCACAGGATAACCCTAGATTCTAATACAAAGACATTAATAAATCTATTAATTTAACCACAATCATACAACAATTTAGCAAACATTTACTAAGTATCTTTTATTGGTCAGATCCTATGCTAAGACCATGTAGTTACAAAGGAGAATAATTGGTAGTTCACGTTTTTAGAAGACTTAAATCCACTTCAGGATACAAATCTATAAACATGATTATAATATAATGGTGTTAGAGGCTTTTATAAGTTGCTATAAAAGCGAAGGGAAGTATTAACCAGTTCAGTCTAGGAGGTAGTTTGAGCTACACCTCGGGCGATGAGTAGGCACTCCCTATGCAATGGCAACAGCGGGACTAGCATACAGAAAGAGCCCAGAAATGGCAAATGCATCCCAACGACTAGGAAATGTAATATGTCTGGGCACCAGGTGCACAAGAAGGAACAGCTGGAGATCGGGCTATCAATGAGCATAGCAACACTACCTGAATGTCGAGAAGGTTCGGTGAGATAACCCACATAACACGTCAGCTTAGTGCCTCACTGAGGGGGGAACGAATGCTGGCACTCGTCTGGAAATGGAGGATTTAAGAATTTTATATATCCACAATTCCAAAAGGAAAAAAAAAGTCTTCTGGTACAAAATAAATCCACTATTTATCAAATGAAATCATTTATCTGGGTACCCATGTCATAGAAATGGCATGCGCTTATACAGAACTGTATTCAGAAGCAGAGACTCCAGGCGGCATTCTCATCTGATGTTTTCAGAGAGAACCAATATACATGACAGGGAGCTTAAGAAGTAATGAAGCAATCCTGTATTTAATTAGAGCCAGCCATGATACGAACCTCACTTGCTTAGATAGCAAGTTGATATTACAGAGAAGAGGGTGTGAGTTGGGCTTCTTTTTCCATTACTCATGACCTCAATCCTTCGGGAAATGACAAGATAATTTAATTCTCAGACACTCATTTGGGAGTGTCAATGATAAATGATTAGAAATATTGCTGCTTCGGTGGCACAGCTTTTCTTATTGGTTCTTGCTTTTCCTTCCCCTGCCTGCTTCTCCTTTTCTCCACCCAGCCTCACGAAAGTACTTGATATTGGAGCGATAAAGCCAGTCACAAGAAAAGTAATCTTCTGTCACAGCCTTC